>NC_133130.1:109161052-109498552 GCF_048418815.1 Hemitrygon akajei
TCTGGCAGGTCAGTGCAGATGATGAGGCATTGTCAGAGAGTCTGGCAGGTCAGTGCAGATGATGAGGCATTGTCAGAGTCTGGCAGGTCAGTGCAGATGATGAGGCATTGTCAGAGTCTGACAGGTCTGTGCAGATGATGAGGCATTGTCAGAGAGTCTGGCAGGTCAGTGCAGATGATGAGGCATTGTCAGAGAGTCTGGCAGGTCAGTGCAGATGATGAGGCATTGTCAGAGAGTCTGGCAGGTCAGTGCAGATGATGAGGCATTGTCAGAGAGTCTGACAGGTCAGTGCAGATGATGAGGCATTGTCAGAGAGTCTGGCAGGTCAGTGCAGATGATGAGGCATTGTCAGAGAGTCTGGCAGGTCAGTGCAGATGATGAGGCATTGTCAGAGAGTCTGGCAGGTCAGTGCAGATGATGAGGCATTGTCAGAGAGTCTGGCAGGTCAGTGCAGATGATGAGGCATTGTCAGAGTCTGACAGGTCAGTGCAGATGATGAGGCATTGTCAGAGAGTCTGACAGGTCAGTGCAGATGATGAGGCATTGTCAGAGAGTCTGGCAGGTCAGTGCAGATGATGAGGCATTGTCAGAGAGTCTGGCAGGTCAGTGCAGATGATGAGGCATTGTCAGAGTCTGACAGGTCAGTGCAGATGATGAGGCATTGTCAGAGTCTGACAGGTCAGTGCAGATGATGAGGCATTGTCAGAGTCTGACAGGTCAGTGCAGATGATGAGGCATTGTCAGAGACTGGCAGGTCAGTGCAGATGATGAGGCATTGTCAGAGTCTGACAGGTCAGTGCAGATGATGAGGCATTGTCAGAGAGTCTGAAAGGTCAGTGCAGATGATGAGGCATTGTCCGAGAGTCTGACAGGTCAGTGCAGATGATGAGGCATTGTCAGAGAGTCTGACAGCTCAGTGCAGATGATGAGGCATTGTCAGAGTCTGACAGGTCAGTGCAGATGATGAGGCACAGTCAGAGTCTGGCAGGTCAGTGCAGATGATGAGGCATTGTCAGAGAGTCTGACAGGTCAGTGCAGATGATGAGGCATTGTCAGAGAGTCTGACAGGTCAGTGCAGATGATGAGGCATTGTCAGAGAGTCTGGCAGGTCAGTGCAGATGATGAGGCATTGTCAGAGTCTGGCAGGTCAGTGCAGATGATGAGGCATTGTCAGAGAGTCTGACAGGTCAGTGCAGATGATGAGGCATTGTCAGAGAGTCTGGCAGGTCAATGCAGATGATGAGGCATTGTCAGAGTCTGACAGGTCAGTGCAGATGATGAGGCATTGTCAGAGAGTCTGACAGGTCAGTGCAGATGATGAGGCATTGTCAGAGTCTGGCAGGTCAGTGCAGATGATGAGGCATTGTCAGAGAGTCTGACAGGTCAGTGCAGATGATGAGGCATTGTCAGAGAGTCTGACAGGTCAGTGCAGATGATGAGGCATTGTCAGAGAGTCTGGCAGGTCAGTGCAGATGATGAGGCATTGTCAGAGAGTCTGGCAGGTCAGTGCAGATGATGAGGCATTGTCAGAGAGTCTGACAGGTCAGTGCAGATGATGAGGCATTGTCAGTGTCTGACAGGTCAGTGCAGATGATGAGGCATTGTCAGAGAGTCTGACAGGTCAGTGCAGATGATGAGGCATTGTCAGAGAGTCTGGCAGGTCAGTGCAGATGATGAGGCATTGTCAGAGAGTCTGACAGGTCAGTGCAGATGATGAGGCATTGTCAGAGTCTGACAGGTCAGTGCAGATGATGAGGCATTGTCAGAGAGTCTGACAGGTCAGTGTAGATGATGAGGCATTGTCAGAGTCTGACAGGTCAGTGCAGATGATGAGACATTGTCAGAGTCTGACAGGTCAGTGCAGATGATGAGGCATTGTCAGAGAGTCTGACAGGTCAGTGCAGATGATGAGGCATTGTCAGTGTCTGACAGGTCAGTGCAGATGATGAGGCATTGTCAGAGAGTCTGACAGGTCAGTGCAGATGATGAGGCATTGTCAGAGAGTCTGGCAGGTCAGTGCAGATGATGAGGCATTGTCAGAGTCTGACAGGTCAGTGCAGATGATGAGGCATTGTCAGAGTCTGACAGGTCAGTGCAGATGATGAGGCATTGTCAGAGTCTGACAGGTCAGTGCAGATGATGAGGCATTGTCAGTGTCTGACAGGTCAGTGCAGATGATGAGGCATTGTCAGAGAGTCTGACAGGTCAGTGCAGATGATGAGGCATTGTCAGAGAGTCTGGCAGGTCAGTGCAGATGATGAGGCATTGTCAGAGAGTCTGACAGGTCAGTGCAGATGATGAGGCATTGTCAGAGTCTGACAGGTCAGTGCAGATGATGAGGCATTGTCAGTGTCTGACAGGTCAGTGCAGATGATGAGGCATTGTCAGAGAGTCTGACAGGTCAGTGCAGATGATGAGGCATTGTCAGAGAGTCTGGCAGGTCAGTGCAGATGATGAGGCATTGTCAGAGAGTCTGACAGGTCAGTGCAGATGATGAGGCATTGTCAGAGAGTCTGGCAGGTCAGTGCAGATGATGAGGCATTGTCAGAGAGTCTGGCAGGTCAGTGCAGATGATGAGACATTGTCAGAGAGTCTGACAGGTCAGTGCAGATGATGAGGCATTGTCAGTGTCTGACAGGTCAGTGCAGATGATGAGGCATTGTCAGAGAGTCTGACAGGTCAGTGCAGATGATGAGACATTGTCAGAGTCTGACAGGTCAGTGCAGATGATGAGGCATTGTCAGAGAGTCTGACAGGTCAGTGCAAATGATGAGGCATTGTCAGTGTCTGACAGGTCAGTGCAGATGATGAGGCATTGTCAGAGAGTCTGACAGGTCAGTGCAGATGATGAGGCATTGTCAGAGAGTCTGGCAGGTCAGTGCAGATGATGAGGCATTGTCAGAGTCTGACAGGTCAGTGCAGATGATGAGGCATTGTCAGAGTCTGACAGGTCAGTGCAGATGATGAGGCATTGTCAGAGTCTGACAGGTCAGTGCAGATGATGAGGCATTGTCAGAGTCTGGCAGGTCAGTGCAGATGATGAGGCATTGTCAGAGTCTGACAGGTCAGTGCAGATGATGAGGCATTGTCAGAGAGTCTGACAGGTCAGTGCAGATGATGAGGCATTGTCAGAGAGTCTGCCAGGTCAGTGCAGATGATGAGGCATTGTCAGAGAGTCTGGCAGGTCAGTGCAGATGATGAGGCATTGTCAGAGAGTCTGGCAGGTCAGTGTAGATGATGAGGCATTGTCAGAGAGTCTGGCAGGTCAGTGTAGATGATGAGGCATTGTCAGAGAGTCTGACAGGTCAGTGCAGATGATGAGGCATTGTCAGAGAGTCTGGCAGGTCAGTGCAGATGATGAGGCATTGTCAGAGAGTCTGGCAGGTCAGTGTAGATGATGAGGCATTGTCAGAGAGTCTGGCAGGTCAGTGTAGATGATGAGGCATTGTCAGAGAGTCTGACAGGTCAGTGCAGATGATGAGGCATTGTCAGAGTCTGACAGGTCAGTGCAGATGATGAAGCATTGTCAGTGTCTGACAGGTCAGTGCAGATGATGAGGCATTGTCAGAGAGTCTGACAGGTCAGTGCAGATGATGAGACATTGTCAGAGAGTCTGGCAGGTCAGTGCAGATGATGAGGCATTGTCAGAGTCTGACAGGTCAGTGCAGATGATGAGGCATTGTCAGAGTCTGACAGGTCAGTGCAGATGATGAGACATTGTCAGAGAGTCTGGCAGGTCAGGGCAGATGATGAGACATTGTCAGAGAGTCTGACAGGTCAGTGCAGAGTATGAGGCATTGTCAGAGAGTCTGGCAGGTCAGTGCAGATGATGAGGCATTGTCAGAGTCTGACAGGTCAGTGCAGATGATGAGGCATTGTCAGAGAGTCTGACAGGTCGGTGCAGATGATGAGGCATTGTCAGAGTCTGACAGGTCAGTGCAGATGATGAGGCATTGTCAGAGAGTCTGACAGGTCGGTGCAGATGATGAGGCATTGTCAGAGTCTGACAGGTCAGTGCAGATGATGAGGCATTGTCAGAGTCTGACAGGTCAGTGCAGATGATGAGGCATTGTCAGAGAGTCTGACAGGTCGGTGCAGATGATGAGGCATTGTCAGAGAGTCTGACAGGTCAGTGCAGATGATGAGACATTGTCAGAGTCTGGCAGGTCAGTGTAGATGATGAGGCATTGTCAGAGTCTGACAGGTCAGTGCAGATGATGAGGCATTGTCAGAGTCTGACAGGTCAGTGCAGATGATGAGGCATTGTCAGAGTCTGACAGGTCAGTGCAGATGATGAGGCATTGTCAGAGTCTGACAGGTCAGTGCAGATGATGAGGCATTGTCAGAGTCTGACAGGTCAGTGCAGATGATGAGGCATTGTCAGAGTCTGACAGGTCAGTGCAGATGATGAGGCATTGTCAGAGTCTGACAGGTCAGTGCAGATGATGAGGCATTGTCAGAGTCTGACATGTCAGTGCAGATGATGAGGCATTGTCAGAGTCTGACAGGTCAGTGTAGATGATGAGGCATTGTCAGAGTCTGACAGGTCAGTGCAGATGATGAGGCATTGTCAGAGTCTGACAGGTCAGTGCAGATGATGAGGCATTGTCAGAGTCTGACAGGTCAGTGCAGATGATGAGGCATTGTCAGAGTCTGACAGGTCAGTGCAGATGATGAGGCATTGTCAGAGTCTGACAGGTCAGTGCAGATGATGAGGCATTGTCAGAGAGTCTGACAGGTCGGTGCAGATGATGAGGCATTGTCAGAGTCTGACAGGTCAGTGCAGATGATGAGGCATTGTCAGAGTCTGACAGGTCAGTGCAGATGATGAGGCATTGTCAGAGTCTGACAGGTCAGTGCAGATGATGAGGCATTGTCAGAGTCTGACATGTCAGTGCAGATGATGAGGCATTGTCAGAGTCTGACAGGTCAGTGCAGATGATGAGGCATTGTCAGAGAGTCTGACAGGTCAGTGCAGATGATGAGACATTGTCAGAGTCTGGCAGGTCAGTGCAGATGATGAGGCATTGTCAGAGTCTGACAGGTCAGTGCAGATGATGAGGCATTGTCAGAGAGTCTGGCAGGTCAGTGCAGATGATGAGGCATTGTCAGAGAGTCTGACAGGTCAGTGCAGATGATGAGGCATTGTCAGAGTCTGGCAGGTCAGTGCAGATGATGAGGCATTGTCAGAGAGTCTGGCAGGTCAGTGCAGATGATGAGGCATTGTCAGAGAGTCTGGCAGGTCAGTGCAGATGATGAGGCATTGTCAGAGAGTCTGACAGGTCAGTGCAGATGATGAGGCATTGTCAGAGAGTCTGACAGGTCAGTGCAGATGATGAGGCATTGTCAGAGTCTGACAGGTCAGTGCAGATGATGAGGCATTGTCAGAGAGTCTGGCAGGTCAGTGCAGATGATGAGGCATTGTCAGAGAGTCTGGCAGGTCAGTGCAGATGATGAGGCATTGTCAGTGTCTGACAGGTCAGTGCAGATGATGAGGCATTGTCAGAGACTGACAAGTCAGTGCAGATGATGAGGCATTGTCAGAGTCTGACAGGTCAGTGCAGATGATGAGGCATTGTCAGAGAGTCTGACAGGTCAGTGCAGATGATGAGGCATTGTCAGAGAGTCTGACAGGTCAGTGCAGATGATGAGGCATTGTCAGAGACTGACAGGTCAGTGCAGATGATGAGGCATTGTCAGAGAGTCTGACAGGTCAGTGCAGATGATGAGGCATTGTCAGTGTCTGACAGGTCAGTGCAGATGATGAGGCATTGTCAGAGTCTGACAGGTCAGTGCAGATGATGAGGCATTGTCAGAGTCTGGCAGGTCAGTGCAGATGATGAGGCATTGTCAGAGTCTGGCAGGTCAGTGCAGATGATGAGGCATTGTCAGAGACTGACAGGTCAGTGCAGATGATGAGGCATTGTCAGAGTCTGACAGGTCAGTGCAGATGATGAGGCATTGTCAGAGACTGACAGGTCAGTGCAGATGATGAGGCATTGTCAGAGAGTCTGACAGGTCAGTGCAGATGATGAGGCATTGTCAGTGTCTGACAGGTCAGTGCAGATGATGAGGCATTGTCAGAGTCTGACAGGTCAGTGCAGATGATGAGGCATTGTCAGAGTCTGGCAGGTCAGTGCAGATGATGAGGCATTGTCAGAGAGTCTGACAGGTCAGTGCAGATGATGAGGCATTGTCAGAGAGTCTGACAGGTCAGTGCAGATGATGAGGCATTGTCAGAGAGTCTGACAGGTCAGTGCAGATGATGAGGCATTGTCAGAGAGTCTGACAGGTCAGTGCAGATGATGAGGCATTGTCAGAGAGTCTGACAGGTCAGTGCAGATGATGAGGCATTGTCAGAGTCTGACAGGTCAGTGCAGATGATGAGGCATTGTCAGAGTCTGGCAGGTCAGTGCAGATGATGAGGCATTGTCAGAGAGTCTGACAGGTCAGTGCAGATGATGAGGCATTGTCAGAGAGTCTGGCAGGTCAGTGCAGATGATGAGGCATTGTCAGAGTCTGGCAGGTCAGTGCAGATGATGAGGCATTGTCAGAGAGTCTGACAGGTCAGTGCAGATGATGAGGCATTGTCAGAGTCTGGCAGGTCAGTGCAGATGATGAGGCATTGTCAGAGAGTCTGACAGGTCAGTGCAGATGATGAGGCATTGTCAGAGTCTGACAGGTCAGTGCAGATGATGAGGCATTGTCAGAGTCTGGCAGGTCAGTGCAGATGATGAGGCATTGTCAGAGAGTCTGACAGGTCAGTGCAGATGATGAGGCATTGTCAGAGTCTGACAGGTCAGTGTAGATGATGAGGCATTGTCAGAGAGTCTGACAGGTCAGTGCAGATGATGAGGCATTGTCAGAGTCTGGCAGGTCAGTGCAGATGATGAGGCATTGTCAGAGAGTCTGACAGGTCAGTGCAGATGATGAGGCATTGTCAGAGTCTGGCAGGTCAGTGCAGATGATGAGGCATTGTCAGAGAGTCTGACAGGTCAGTGCAGATGATGAGGCATTGTCAGAGTCTGACAGGTCAGTGCAGATGATGAGGCATTGTCAGAGAGTCTGACAGGTCAGTGCAGATGATGAGGCATTGTCAGAGTCTGACAGGTCAGTGCAGATGATGAGACATTGTCAGAGTCTGGCAGGTCAGTGCAGATGATGAGGCATTGTCAGAGAGTCTGGCAGGTCAGTGCAGATGATGAGGCATTGTCAGAGAGTCTGACAGGTCAGTGTAGATGATGAGGCATTGTCAGAGTCTGACAGGTCAGTGCAGATGATGAGGCATTGTCAGAGTCTGACAGGTCAGTGCAGATGATGAGGCATTGTCAGAGAGTCTGACAGGTCAGTGCAGATGATGAGGCATTGTCAGAGGGTCTGACAGGTCAGTGCAGATGATGAGGCATTGTCAGAGAGTCTGACAGGTCAGTGCAGATGATGAGGCATTGTCAGAGTCTGGCAGGTCAGTGCAGATGATGAGGCATTGTCAGAGAGTCTGGCAGGTCAGTGCAGATGATGAGGCATTGTCAGAGATTCTGGTAGGTCAGTGCAGATGATGAGGCATTGTCAGAGTCTGACAGGTCAGTGCAGATGATGAGGCATTGTCAGAGTCTGACAGGTCAGTGCAGATGATGAGGCATTGTCAGAGTCTGGCAGGTCAGTGCAGATGATGAGGCATTGTCAGAGTCTGGCAGGTCAGTGCAGATGATGAGGCATTGTCAGAGTCTGGCAGGTCAGTGCAGATGATGAGGCATTGTCAGAGTCTGGCAGGTCAGTGCAGATGATGAGGCATTGTCATAGTCTGGCAGGTCAGTGCAGATGATGAGGCATTGTCAGAGTCTGACAGGTCAGTGCAGATGATGAGGCATTGTCAGAGTCTGGCAGGTCAGTGCAGATGATGAGGCATTGTCATAGTCTGGCAGGTCAGTGCAGATGATGAGGCATTGTCAGAGTCTGGCAGGTCAGTGCAGATGATGAGGCATTGTCAGAGAGTCTGGCAGGTCAGTGCAGATGATGAGGCATTGTCAGAGAGTCTGGCAGGTCAGTGCAGATGATGAGGCATTGTCAGAGAGTCTGACAGGTCAGTGCAGATGATGAGGCATTGTCAGAGAGTCTGACAGGTCGGTGCAGATGATGAGGCATTGTCAGAGTCTGACAGGTCAGTGCAGATGATGAGGCATTGTCAGAGAGTCTGACAGGTCAGTGCAGATGATGAGGCATTGTCAGTGTTTGACAGGTCAGTGCAGATGATGAGGCATTTTCAGTGAGTCTGACAGGTCAGTGCAGATGATGAGGCATTGTCAGAGAGTCTGACAGGTCAGTGCAGATGATGAGGCATTGTCAGAGAGTCTGACAGGTCGGTGCAGATGATGAGGCATTGTCAGAGTCTGACAGGTCAGTGCAGATGATGAGGCATTGTCAGAGAGTCTGACAGGTCAGTGCAGATGATGAGGCATTGTCAGAGTCTGACAGGTCAGTGCAGATGATGAGACATTGTCAGAGAGTCTGGCAGGTCAGTGCAGATGATGAGGCATTGTCAGAGAGTCTGACAGGTCAGTGCAGATGATGAGGCATTGTCAGAGAGTCTGGCAGGTCAGTGCAGATGATGAGGCATTGTCAGAGAGTCTGGCAGGTCAGTGCAGATGATGAGGCATTGTCAGAGAGTCTGGCAGGTCAGTGCAGATGATGAGGCATTGTCAGTGTCTGACAGGTCAGTGCAGATGATGAGGCATTGTCAGAGTCTGACAGGTCAGTGCAGATGATGAGGCATTGTCAGAGATTCTGGTAGGTCAGTGCATATGATGAGACATTGTCAGAGAGTCTGGCAGGTCAGTGCAGATGATGAGGCATTGTCAGAGATTCTGGTAGGTCAGTGCATATGATGAGACATTGTCAGAGAGTCTGACAGGTCAGTGCAGATGATGAGGCATTGTCAGAGTCTGACAGGTCAGTGCAGATGATGAGGCATTGTCAGAGTCTGACAGGTCAGTGCAGATGATGAGGCATTGTCAGAGTCTGACAGGTCAGTGCAGATGATGAGGCATTGTCAGAGTCTGGCAGGTCAGTGCAGATGATGAGGCATTGTCAGAGAGTCTGACAGGTCAGTGCAGATGATGAGGCATTGTCAGAGTCTGACAGGTCAGTGCAGATGATGAGGCATTGTCAGAGTCTGACAGGTCAGTGCAGATGATGAGGCATTGTCAGAGTCTGGCAGGTCAGTGCAGATGATGAGGCATTGTCAGAGAGTCTGACAGGTCAGTGCAGATGATGAGGCATTGTCAGAGTCTGACAGGTCAGTGCAGATGATGAGACATTGTCAGAGTCTGGCAGGTCAGTGCAGATGATGAGGCATTGTCAGAGAGTCTGGCAGGTCAGTGCAGATGATGAGGCATTGTCTGAGAGTCTGACAGGTCAGTGTAGATGATGAGGCATTGTCAGAGTCTGACAGGTCAGTGCAGATGATGAGGCATTGTCAGAGTCTGACAGGTCAGTGCAGATGATGAGGCATTGTCAGAGAGTCTGACAGGTCAGTGCAGATGATGAGGCATTGTCAGAGAGTCTGACAGGTCAGTGCAGATGATGAGGCATTGTCAGAGTCTGACAGGTCAGTGCAGATGATGAGACATTGTCAGAGTCTGGCAGGTCAGTGCAGATGATGAGGCATTGTCAGAGAGTCTGACAGGTCAGTGCAGATGATGAGGCATTGTCAGAGTCTGGCAGGTCAGTGCAGATGATGAGGCATTGTCAGAGAGTCTGGCAGGTCAGTGCAGATGATGAGGCATTGTCAGAGATTCTGGTAGGTCAGTGCAGATGATGAGGCATTGTCAGAGTCTGACAGGTCAGTGCAGATGATGAGGCATTGTCAGAGTCTGACAGGTCAGTGCAGATGATGAGGCATTGTCAGAGTCTGGCAGGTCAGTGCAGATGATGAGGCATTGTCAGAGTCTGGCAGGTCAGTGCAGATGATGAGGCATTGTCAGAGTCTGGCAGGTCAGTGCAGATGATGAGGCATTGTCAGAGTCTGGCAGGTCAGTGCAGATGATGAGGCATTGTCAGAGTCTGGCAGGTCAGTGCAGATGATGAGGCATTGTCAGAGAGTCTGGCAGGTCAGTGCAGATGATGAGGCATTGTCAGAGAGTCTGGCAGGTCAGTGCAGATGATGAGGCATTGTCAGAGAGTCTGACAGGTCAGTGCAGATGATGAGGCATTGTCAGAGAGTCTGACAGGTCGGTGCAGATGATGAGGCATTGTCAGAGTCTGACAGGTCAGTGCAGATGATGAGGCATTGTCAGAGAGTCTGACAGGTCAGTGCAGATGATGAGGCATTGTCAGAGTCTGGCAGGTCAGTGCAGATGATGAGGCATTGTCAGAGAGTCTGACAGGTCAGTGCAGATGATGAGGCATTGTCAGAGTCTGACAGGTCAGTGCAGATGATGAGGCATTGTCAGAGTCTGGCAGGTCAGTGCAGATGATGAGGCATTGTCAGAGTCTGACAGGTCAGTGCAGATGATGAGGCATTGTCAGAGTCTGGCAGGTCAGTGCAGATGATGAGGCATTGTCAGAGAGTCTGACAGGTCAGTGCAGATGATGAGGCATTGTCAGAGTCTGACAGGTCAGTGCAGATGATGAGGCATTGTCAGAGAGTCTGACAGGTCAGTGCAGATGATGAGGCATTGTCAGAGTCTGACAGGTCAGTGCAGATGATGAGACATTGTCAGAGTCTGGCAGGTCAGTGCAGATGATGAGGCATTGTCAGAGAGTCTGGCAGGTCAGTGCAGATGATGAGGCATTGTCAGAGAGTCTGACAGGTCAGTGTAGATGATGAGGCATTGTCAGAGTCTGACAGGTCAGTGCAGATGATGAGGCATTGTCAGAGTCTGACAGGTCAGTGCAGATGATGAGGCATTGTCAGAGAGTCTGACAGGTCAGTGCAGATGATGAGGCATTGTCAGAGAGTCTGACAGGTCAGTGCAGATGATGAGGCATTGTCAGAGTCTGACAGGTCAGTGCAGATGATGAGACATTGTCAGAGTCTGGCAGGTCAGTGCAGATGATGAGGCATTGTCAGAGAGTCTGACAGGTCAGTGCAGATGATGAGGCATTGTCAGAGTCTGGCAGGTCAGTGCAGATGATGAGGCATTGTCAGAGAGTCTGGCAGGTCAGTGCAGATGATGAGGCATTGTCAGAGATTCTGGTAGGTCAGTGCAGATGATGAGGCATTGTCAGAGTCTGACAGGTCAGTGCAGATGATGAGGCATTGTCAGAGTCTGACAGGTCAGTGCAGATGATGAGGCATTGTCAGAGTCTGGCAGGTCAGTGCAGATGATGAGGCATTGTCAGAGTCTGGCAGGTCAGTGCAGATGATGAGGCATTGTCAGAGTCTGGCAGGTCAGTGCAGATGATGAGGCATTGTCAGAGTCTGGCAGGTCAGTGCAGATGATGAGGCATTGTCAGAGTCTGGCAGGTCAGTGCAGATGATGAGGCATTGTCAGAGAGTCTGGCAGGTCAGTGCAGATGATGAGGCATTGTCAGAGTCTGACAGGTCAGTGCAGATGATGAGGCATTGTCAGAGAGTCTGACAGGTCAGTGCAGATGATGAGGCATTGTCAGAGAGTCTGACAGGTCGGTGCAGATGATGAGGCATTGTCAGAGTCTGACAGGTCAGTGCAGATGATGAGGCATTGTCAGAGAGTCTGACAGGTCAGTGCAGATGATGAGGCATTGTCAGTGTTTGACAGGTCAGTGCAGATGATGAGGCATTTTCAGTGAGTCTGACAGGTCAGTGCAGATGATGAGGCATTGTCAGAGAGTCTGACAGGTCAGTGCAGATGATGAGGCATTGTCAGAGAGTCTGACAGGTCGGTGCAGATGATGAGGCATTGTCAGAGTCTGACAGGTCAGTGCAGATGATGAGGCATTGTCAGAGAGTCTGACAGGTCAGTGCAGATGATGAGGCATTGTCAGAGTCTGACAGGTCAGTGCAGATGATGAGACATTGTCAGAGAGTCTGGCAGGTCAGTGCAGATGATGAGGCATTGTCAGAGAGTCTGGCAGGTCAGTGCAGATGATGAGGCATTGTCAGAGAGTCTGGCAGGTCAGTGCAGATGATGAGGCATTGTCAGAGAGTCTGGCAGGTCAGTGCAGATGATGAGGCATTGTCAGTGTCTGACAGGTCAGTGCAGATGATGAGGCATTGTCAGAGTCTGACAGGTCAGTGCAGATGATGAGGCATTGTCAGAGATTCTGGTAGGTCAGTGCATATGATGAGACATTGTCAGAGAGTCTGACAGGTCGGTGCAGATGATGAGGCATTGTCAGAGTCTGACAGGTCAGTGCAGATGATGAGGCATTGTCAGAGAGTCTGACAGGTCAGTGCAGATGATGAGGCATTGTCAGAGTCTGACAGGTCAGTGCAGATGATGAGACATTGTCAGAGAGTCTGGCAGGTCAGTGCAGATGATGAGGCATTGTCAGAGAGTCTGGCAGGTCAGTGCAGATGATGAGGCATTGTCAGAGAGTCTGGCAGGTCAGTGCAGATGATGAGGCATTGTCAGAGAGTCTGGCAGGTCAGTGCAGATGATTTGGCATTGTCAGTGTCTGACAGGTCAGTGCAGATGATGAGGCATTGTCAGAGTCTGACAGGTCAGTGCAGATGATGAGGCATTGTCAGAGAGTCTGGCAGGTCAGTGCAGATGATGAGGCATTGTCAGAGATTCTGGTAGGTCAGTGCATATGATGAGACATTGTCAGAGAGTCTGACAGGTCAGTGCAGATGATGAGGCATTGTCAGTGTCTGACAGGTCAGTGCAGATGATGAGGCATTGTCAGAGAGTCTGGCAGGTCAGTGCAGATGATGAGGCATTGTCAGAGAGTCTGACAGGTCAGTGCAGATGATGAGACATTGTCAGAGATTCTGGTAGGTCAGTGCATATGATGAGACATTGTCAGAGAGTCTGACAGGTCAGTGCAGATGATGAGGCATTGTCAGTGTCTGACAGGTCAGTGCAGATGATGAGGCATTGTCAGAGAGTCTGGCAGGTCAGTGCAGATGATGAGGCATTGTCAGAGAGTCTGACAGGTCAGTGCAGATGATGAGACATTGTCAGAGTCTGACAGGTCAGTGCAGATGATGAGGCATTGTCAGAGTCTGGCAGGTCAGTGCAGATGATGAGACATTGTCAGAGATTCTGGTAGGTCAGTGCAGATGATGAGGCATTGTCAGAGTCTGGCAGGTCAGTGCAGATGATGAGGCATTGTCAGAGTCTGGCAGGTCAGTGCAGATGATGAGGCATTGTCAGAGAGTCTGGCAGGTCAGTGCAGATGATGCGGCATTGTCAGAGTCTGGCAGGTCAGTGCAGATGATGAGGCATTGTCAGAGAGTCTGACAGGTCAGTGCAGATGATGAGGCATTGTCAGAGAGTCTGACAGGTCAGTGCAGATGATGAGGCATTGTCAGAGTCTGGCAGGTCAGTGCAGATGATGAGGCATTGTCAGAGAGTCTGGCAGCTCAGTGCAGATGATGAGGCATTGTCAGAGAGTCTGACAGGTCAGTGCAGATGATGAGGCATTGTCAGAGTCTGGCAGGTCAGTGCAGATGATGAGGCATTGTCAGAGTGTCTGACAGGTCAGTGCAGATGATGAGGCATTGTCAGAGTGTCTGACAGGTCAGTGCAGATGATGAGGCATTGTCAGAGTGTCTGACAGGTCAGTGCAGATGATGAGGCATTGTCAGAGAGTCTGACAGGTCAGTGCAGATGATGAGGCATTGTCAGAGAGTCTGACAGGTCAGTGCAGATGATGAGGCATTGTCAGAGTCTGGCAGGTCAGTGCAGATGATGAGGCATTGTCAGAGTCTGGCAGGTCAGTGCAGATGTTGAGACATTGTCAGAGAGTCTGACAGGTCAGTGCAGATGATGAGGCATTGTCAGAGTCTGACAGGTCAGTGCAGATGATGAGGCATTGTCAGAGTGTCTGACAGGTCAGTGCAGATGATGAGGCATTGTCAGAGTGTCTGACAGGTCAGTGCAGATGATGAGGCATTGTCAGAGTCTGGCAGGTCAGTGCAGATGATGAGGCATTGTCAGAGTCTGGCAGGTCAGTGCAGATGTTGAGACATTGTCAAAGAGTCTGACAGGTCAGTGCAGATGATGAGGCATTGTCAGAGTCTGGCAGGTCAGTGCAGATGATGAGACATTGTCAGAGTCTGATAGGTCAGTGCAGATGATGAGGCATTGTCAGAGAGTCTGGCAGGTCAGTGCAGATGATGAGACATTGTCAGAGAGTCTGGCAGGTCAGTGCAGATGATGAGGCATTGTCAGAGAGTCTGACAGGTCAGTGCAGATGATGAGGCATTGTCAGAGAGTCTGGCAGGTTAGTGCAGATGATGAGGCATTGTCAGAGAGTCTGGCAGGTCAGTGCAGATGATGAGACATTGTCAGAGAGTCTGGCAGGTCAGTGCAGATGATGAGGCATTGTCAGAGAGTCTGACAGGTCAGTGCAGATGATGAGGCATTGTCAGAGAGTCTGGCAGGTCAATGCAGATGATGAGGCATTGTCAGAGTCTGACAGGTCAGTGCAGATGATGAGGCATTGTCAGAGAGTCTGACAGGTCAGTGCAGATGATGAGGCATTGTCAGAGTCTGACAGGTCAGTGCAGATGATGAGGCATTGTCAGAGAGTCTGGCAGGTCAGTGCAGATGATGAGGCATTGTCAGAGAGTCTGGCAGGTCAGTGCAGATGATGAGGCATTGTCAGAGAGTCTGGCAGGTCAGTGCAGATGATGAGGCATTGTCAGAGAGTCTGTCAGGTCAGTGCAGATGATGAGGCATTGTTTGAGTCTGACAGGTCAGTGCAGATGATGAGGCATTGTCAGAGAGTCTGACAGGTCAGTGCAGATGATGAGGCATTGTCAGAGAGTCTGGCAGGTCAGTGCAGATGATGAGACATTGTCAGAGTCTGACAGGTCAGTGCAGATGATGAGGCATTGTCAGAGTCTGACAGGTCAGTGCAGATGATGAGGCATTGTCAGAGAGTCTGGCAGGTCAGTGCAGATGATGAGGCATTGTCAGAGAGTCTGGCAGGTCAGTGCAGATGATGAGGCATTGTCAGAGAGTCTGGCAGGTCAGTGCAGATGATGAGGCATTGTCAGAGAGTCTGTCAGGTCAGTGCAGATGATGAGGCATTGTTTGAGTCTGACAGGTCAGTGCAGATGATGAGGCATTGTCAGAGAGTCTGGCAGGTCAGTGCAGATGATGAGGCATTGTCAGAGTTTGGCAGGTCAGTGCAGATGATGAGGCATTGTCAGAGTCTGGCAGGTCAGTGCAGATGTTGAGACATTGTCAGAGAGTCTGACAGGTCAGTGCAGATGATGAGGCATTGTCAGAGTCTGGCAGGTCAGTGCAGATGATGAGACATTGTCAGAGTCTGATAGGTCAGTGCAGATGATGAGGCATTGTCAGAGTCTGGCAGGTCAGTGCAGATGATGAGGCATTGTCAGAGTTTGGCAGGTCAGTGCAGATGATGAGACATTGTCAGAGTCTAACAGGTCAGTGCAGATGATGAGGCATTGTCAGAGAGTCTGACAGGTCAGTGCAGATGATGAGGCATTGTCAGAGTCTGACAGGTCAGTGCAGATGATGAGGCATTGTCAGAGTGTCTGACAGGTCAGTGCAGATGATGAGGCATTGTCAGAGTGTCTGACAGGTCAGTGCAGATGATGAGGCATTGTCAGAGAGTCTGACAGGTCAGTGCAGATGATGAGGCATTGTCAGAGAGTCTGACAGGTCAGTGCAGATGATGAGGCATTGTCAGAGAGTCTGACAGGTCAGTGCAGATGATGAGGCATTGTCAGAGAGTCTGACAGGTCAGTGCAGATGATGAGGCATTGTCAGAGTCTGGCAGGTCAGTGCAGATGATGAGGCATTGTCAGAGTCTGGCAGGTCAGTGCAGATGTTGAGACATTGTCAGAGAGTCTGACAGGTCAGTGCAGATGATGAGGCATTGTCAGAGTCTGACAGGTCAGTGCAGATGATGAGGCATTGTCAGAGTCTGACAGGTCAGTGCAGATGATGAGGCATTGTCAGAGTCTGACAGGTCAGTGCAGATGATGAGGCATTGTCAGAGTGTCTGACAGGTCAGTGCAGATGATGAGGCATTGTCAGAGTGTCTGACAGGTCAGTGCAGATGATGAGGCATTGTCAGAGAGTCTGACAGGTCAGTGCAGATGATGAGGCATTGTCAGAGTCTGACAGGTCAGTGCAGATGATGAGGCATTGTCAGAGTGTCTGACAGGTCAGTGCAGATGATGAGGCATTGTCAGAGTGTCTGACAGGTCAGTGCAGATGATGAGGCATTGTCAGAGAGTCTGACAGGTCAGTGCAGATGATGAGGCATTGTCAGAGTCTGGCAGGTCAGTGCAGATGATGAGGCATTGTCAGAGTCTGGCAGGTCAGTGCAGATGTTGAGACATTGTCAGAGAGTCTGACAGGTCAGTGCAGATGATGAGGCATTGTCAGAGTCTGGCAGGTCAGTGCAGATGATGAGACATTGTCAGAGAGTCTGGCAGGTCAGTGCAGATGATGAGGCATTGTCAGAGAGTCTGACAGGTCAGTGCAGATGATGAGGCATTGTCAGAGAGTCTGGCAGGTCAGTGCAGATGATGAGGCATTGTCAGAGAGTCTGGCAGGTCAGTGCAGATGATGAGACATTGTCAGAGAGTCTGGCAGGTCAGTGCAGATGATGAGGCATTGTCAGAGAGTCTCACAGGTCAGTGCAGATGATGAGGCATTGTCAGAGAGTCTGGCAGGTCAATGCAGATGATGAGGCATTGTCAGAGTCTGACAGGTCAGTGCAGATGATGAGGCATTGTCAGAGAGTCTGACAGGTCAGTGCAGATGATGAGGCATTGTCAGAGTCTGACAGGTCAGTGCAGATGATGAGGCATTGTCAGAGAGTCTGGCAGGTCAGTGCAGATGATGAGGCATTGTCAGAGTCTGACAGGTCAGTGCAGATGATGAGGCATTGTCAGAGAGTCTGGCAGGTCAGTGCAGATGATGAGGCATTGTCAGAGAGTCTGTCAGGTCAGTGCAGATGATGAGGCATTGTTAGAGTCTGACAGGTCAGTGCAGATGATGAGGCATTGTCAGAGAGTCTGGCAGGTCAGTGCAGATGATGAGGCATTGTCAGAGTTTGGCAGGTCAGTGCAGATGATGAGGCATTGTCAGAGTCTGGCAGGTCAGTGCAGATGTTGAGACATTGTCAGAGAGTCTGACAGGTCAGTGCAGATGATGAGGCATTGTCAGAGTCTGGCAGGTCAGTGCAGATGATGAGACATTGTCAGAGTCTGATAGGTCAGTGCAGATGATGAGGCATTGTCAGAGTCTGGCAGGTCAGTGCAGATGATGAGGCATTGTCAGAGTTTGGCAGGTCAGTGCAGATGATGAGACATTGTCAGAGTCTAACAGGTCAGTGCAGATGATGAGGCATTGTCAGAGAGTCTGACAGGTCAGTGCAGATGATGAGGCATTGTCAGAGTCTGACAGGTCAGTGCAGATGATGAGGCATTGTCAGAGAGTCTGGCAGGTCAGTGCAGATGATGAGGCATTGTCAGAGAGTCTGGCAGGTCAGTGCAGATGATGAGGCATTGTCAGAGAGTCTGGCAGGTCAGTGCAGATGATGAGGCATTGTCAGAGTCTGGCAGGTCAGTGCAGATGATGAGGCATTGTCAGAGAGTCTGGCAGGTCAGTGCAGATGATGAGGCATTGTCAGAGTCTGGCAGGTCAGTGCAGATGATGAGGCATTGTCAGAGAGTCTGGCAGGTCAGTGCAGATGATGAGGCATTGTCAGAGAGTCTGGCAGGTCAGTGCAGATGATGAGGCATTGTCAGAGTCTGGCAGGTCAGTGCAGATGATGAGGCATTGTCAGAGAGTCTGACAGGTCAGTGCAGATGATGAGGCATTGTCAGAGAGTCTGACAGGTCAGTGCAGATGATGAGGCATTGTCAGAGAGTCTGACAGGTCAGTGCAGATGATGAGGCATTGTCAGAGAGTCTGACAGGTCAGTGCAGATGATGAGGCATTGTCAGAGAGTCTGGCAGGTCAGTGCAGATGATGAGGCATTGTCAGAGTCTGACAGGTCAGTGCAGATGATGAGGCATTGTCAGAGAGTCTGACAGGTCAGTGCAGATGATGAGGCATTGTCAGAGAGTCTGACAGGTCAGTGCAGATGATGAGGCATTGTCAGAGAGTCTGACAGGTCAGTGCAGATGATGAGGCATTGTCAGAGAGTCTGACAGGTCAGTGCAGATGATGAGGCATTGTCAGAGTCTGACAGGTCAGTGCAGATGATGAGGCATTGTCAGAGAGTCTGACAGGTCAGTGCAGATGATGAGGCATTGTCAGAGAGTCTGACAGGTCAGTGCAGATGATGAGGCATTGTCAGAGTCTGACAGGTCAGTGCAGATGATGAGGCATTGTCAGAGAGTCTGTCAGGTCAGTGCAGATGATGAGGCATTGTCAGAGTCTGACAGGTCAGTGCAGATGATGAGGCATTGTCAGAGAGTCTGGCAGGTCAGTGCAGATGATGAGGCATTGTCAGAGTGTCTGACAGGTCAGTGCAGATGATGAGGCATTGTCAGAGTCTGACAGGTCAGTGCAGATGATGAGGCATTGTCAGAGAGTCTGGCAGGTCAGTGCAGATGATGAGGCATTGTCAGAGTCTGACAGGTCAGTGCAGATGATGAGGCATTGTCAGAGAGCCTGGCAGGTCAGTGCAGATGATGAGGCATTGTCAGAGTGTCTGACAGGTCAGTGCAGATGATGAGGCATTGTCAGAGAGTCTGACAGGTCAGTGCAGATGATGAGGCATTGTCAGAGTCTGACAGGTCAGTGCAGATGATGAGGCATTGTCAGAGAGTCTGTCAGGTCAGTGCAGATGATGAGGCATTGTCAGAGTCTGACAGGTCAGTGCAGATGATGAGGCATTGTCAGAGTCTGACAGGTCAGTGCAGATGATGAGGCATTGTCAGAGAGTCTGACAGGTCAGTGCAGATGATGAGGCATTGTCAGAGAGTCTGACAGGTCAGTGCAGATTATGAGGCATTGTCAGAGAGTCTGGCAGGTCAGTGCAGATGATGAGGCATTGTCAGAGAGTCTGACAGGTCAGTGCAGATGATGAGGCATTGTCAGAGAGTCTGTCAGGTCAGTGCAGATGATGAGGCATTGTCAGAGAGTCTGTCAGGTCAGTGCAGATGATGAGGCATTGTCAGAGAGTCTGTCAGGTCAGTGCAGATGATGAGGCATTGTCAGAGTCTGACAGGTCAGTGCAGATGATGAGGCATTGTCAGAGTCTGACAGGTCAGTGCAGATGATGAGGCATTGTCAGAGAGTCTGACAGGTCAGTGCAGATGATGAGGCATTGTCAGAGAGTCTGACAGGTCAGTGTAGATGATGAGGCATTGTCAGAGAGTCTGGCAGGTCAGTGCAGATGATGAGGCATTGTCAGAGTCTGACAGGTCAGTGCAGATGATGAGGCATTGTCAGAGAGTCTGACAGGTCAGTGCAGATGATGAGGCATTGTCAGAGAGTCTGACAGGTCAGTGCAGATGATGAGGCATTGTCAGAGAGTCTGACAGGTCAGTGCAGATGATGAGGCATTGTCAGAGAGTCTGGCAGGTCAGTGCAGATGATGAGGCATTGTCAGAGTCTGGCAGGTCAGTGCAGATGATGAGGCATTGTCAGAGAGTCTGACAGGTCAGTGCAGATGATGAGGCATTGTCAGAGAGTCTGGCAGGTCAGTGCAGATGATGAGGCATTGTCAGAGAGTCTGACAGGTCAGTGCAGATGATGAGGCATTGTCAGAGAGTCTGGCAGGTCAGTGCAGATGATGAGGCATTGTCAGAGTCTGGAAGGTCAGTGCAGATGATGAGGCATTATCAGAGAGTCTGACGGGTCAGTGCAGATGATGAGGCATTGTCAGAGAGTCTGTCAGGTCAGTGCAGATGATGAGGCATTGTCAGAGTCTGACAGGTCAGTGCAGATGATGAGGCATTGTCAGACTCTGACAGGTCAGTGCAGATGATGAGGCATTGTCAGAGTCTGTCAGGTCAGTGCAGATGATGAGGCATTGTCAGAGTCTGTCAGGTCAGTGCAGATGATGAGGCATTGTCAGAGTCTGACAGGTCAGAGCAGATGATAAGGCATTGTCAGAGTCTGACAGGTCAGTGCAGATGATGAGGCATTGTCAGAGTCTGACAGGTCAGTGCAGATGATGAGGCATTGTCAGAGTCTGGCAGGTCAGTGCAGAAGATGAGGCATTGTCAGAGTTTGGCAGGTCAGTGCAGATGATGAGGCATTGTCAGAGAGTCTGACAGGTCAGTTCAGATGATGAGGCATTGTCAGAGTTTGGCAGGTCAGTGCAGATGATGAGGCATTGTCAGAGAGTCTGACAGGTCAGTTCAGATGATGAGGCATTGTCAGAGAGTCTGACAGGTCAGTGCAGATGATGAGGCATTGTCAGAGAGTCTGGCAGGTCAGTTCAGATGATGAGGCATTGTCAGAGAGTCTGACAGGTCAGTGCAGATGATGAGGCATTGTCAGAGTCTGACAGGTCAGTGCAGATGATGAGGCATTGTCAGAGTCTGGCAGGTCAGTGCAGAAGATGAGGCATTGTCAGAGTTTGGCAGGTCAGTGCAGATGATGAGGCATTGTCAGAGTCTGACAGGTCAGTGCAGATGATGAGGCATTGTCAGAGAGTCTGGCAGGTCAGTGCAGATGATGAGGCATTGTCAGAGAGTCTGACAGGTCAGTGCAGATGATGAGGCATTGTCAGAGAGTCTGGCAGGTCAGTGCTGAAGATGAGGCATTGTCAGAGAGTCTGACAGGTCAGTGCAGATGATGATGCATTGTCAGAGTCTGGCAGGTCAGTGCAGATGATGAGGCATTGTCAGAGTCTGACAGGTCAGTGCAGATGATGAGGCATTGTCAGAGAGTCTGACAGGTCAGTGCAGATGATGAGGCATTGTCAGAGAGTTTGACAGGTCAGTGCAGATGATGAGGCATTGTCAGAGTCTGACAGGTCAGTGCAGATGATGAGGCATTGTCAGAGAGTCTGACAGGTCAGTGCAGATGATGAGGCATTGTCAGAGAGTCTGACAGGTCAGTGCAGATGATGAGGCATTGTCAGAGAGTCTGACAGGTCAGTGCAGATGATGAGGCATTGTCAGAGAGTCTGACAGGTCAGTGCAGATGATGAGGCATTGTCAGAGAGTCTGACAGGTCAGTGTAGATGATGAGGCATTGTCAGAGTCTGACAGGTCAGTGCAGATGATGAGGCATTGTCAGAGAGTCTGTCAGGTCAGTGCAGATGATGAGGCATTGTCAGAGTCTGGCAGGTCAGTGCAGATGATGAGGCATTGTCAGAGAGTCTGGCACGTCAGTGCAGATGATGAGGCATTGTCAGAGAGTCTGACAGGTCAGTGCAGATGATGAGGCATTGTCAGAGAGTCTGACAGGTCAGTGCAGATGATGAGGCATTGTCAGAGAGTCTGACAGGTCAGTGCAGATGATGAGGCATTGTCAGAGAGTCTGACAGGTCAGTGCAGATGATGAGGCATTGTCAGAGAGTCTGGCAGGTCAGTGCAGATGATGAGGCATTGTCAGAGAGTCTGACAGGTCAGTGCAGATGATGAGGCATTGTCAGAGTCTGGCAGGTCAGTGCAGATGATGAGGCATTGTCAGAGAGTCTGACAGGTCAGTGCAGATGATGAGGCATTGTCAGAGAGTCTGGCAGGTCAGTGCAGATGATGAGGCATTGTCAGAGAGTCTGTCAGGTCAGTGCAGATGATGAGGCATTGTCAGAGTCTGGCAGGTCAGTGCAGATGATGAGGCATTGTCAGAGAGTCTGTCAGGTCAGTGCAGATGATGAGGCATTGTCAGAGTTTGGCAGGTCAGTGCAGATGATGAGGCATTGTCAGAGTCTGTCAGGTCAGTGCAGATGATGAGGCATTGTCAGAGTCTGGCAGGTCAGTGCAGATGATGAGGCATTGTCAGAGAGTCTGTCAGGTCAGTGCAGATGATGAGGCATTGTCAGAGTCTGGCAGGTCAGTGCAGATGATGAGGCATTGTCAGAGTCTGGCAGGTCAGTGCAGATGATGAGGCATTGTCAGAGTCTGACAGGTCAGTGCAGATGATGAGGCATTGTCAGAGAGTCTGACAGGTCAGTGCAGATGATGAGGCATTGTCAGAGTCTGGCAGGTCAGTGCAGATGATGAGGCATTGTCAGAGTCTGGCAGGTCAGTGCAGATGATGAGGCATTGTCAGAGAGTCTGTCAGGTCAGTGCAGATGATGAGGCATTGTCAGAGTCTGACAGGTCAGTGCAGATGATGAGGCATTGTCAGAGAGTCTGGCAGGTCAGTGCAGATGGTGAGGCATTGTCAGAGAGTCTGGCAGGTCAGTGCAGATGATGAGGCATTGTCAGAGTCTGACAGGTCAGTGCAGATGATGAGGCATTGTCAGAGAGTCTGGCAGGTCAGTGCAGATGATGAGGCATTGTCAGAGAGTCAGACAGGTCAGTGCAGATGATGAGGCATTGTCAGAGTCTGGCAGGTCAGTGCAGATGATGAGGCATTGTCAGAGAGTCTGTCAGGTCAGTGCAGATGATGAGGCATTGTCAGAGTCTGGCAGGTCAGTGCAGATGATGAGGCATTGTCAGAGTCTGACAGGTCAGTGCAGATGATGAGGCATTGTCAGAGAGTCTGTCAGGTCAGTGCAGATGATGAGGCATTGTCAGAGTCTGACAGGTCAGTGCAGATGATGAGGCATTGTCAGAGAGTCTGTCAGGTCAGTGCAGATGATGAGGCATTGTCAGAGTCTGACAGGTCAGTGCAGATGATGAGGCATTGTCAGAGAGTCTGGCAGGTCAGTGCAGATGGTGAGGGATTGTCAGAGAGTCTGGCAGGTCAGTGCAGATGGTGAGGCATTGTCAGAGAGTCTGGCAGGTCAGTGCAGATGATGAGGCATTGTCAGAGTCTGGAAGGTCAGTGCAGATGATGAGGCATTGTCAGAGTCTGGAAGGTCAGTGCAGATGATGAGGCATTGTCAGAGAGTCTGACAGGTCAGTGCAGATGATGAGGCATTGTCAGAGTCTGACAGGTCAGTGCAGATGATGAGGCATTGTCAGAGAGTCTGACAGGTCAGTGCAGATGATGAGGCATTGTCAGAGAGTCTGGCAGGTCAGTGCAGATGATGAGGCATTGTCAGAGAGTCTGTCAGGTCAGTGCAGATGATGAGGCATTGTCAGAGAGTCTGGCAGGTCAGTGCAGATGATGAGGCATTGTCAGAGAGTCTGGCAGGTCAGTGCAGATGATGAGGCATTGTCAGAGAGTCTGTCAGGTCAGTGCAGATGATGAGACATTGTCAGAGTCTGACAGGTCAGTGCAGATGATGAGACATTGTCAGAGTCTGACAGGTCAGTGCAGATGATGAGGCATTGTCAGAGAGTCTGGCAGGTCAGTGCAGATGATGAGGCATTGTCAGAGAGTCTGTCAGGTCAGTGCAGATGATGAGGCATTCTCAGAGTCTGACAGGTCAGTGCAGATGATGAGGCATTGTCAGAGAGTCTGTCAGGTCAGTGCAGATGATGAGGCATTGTCAGAGAGTCTGGCAGGTCAGTGCAGATGATGAGGCATTGTCAGAGTGTCTGACAGGTCAGTGCAGATGATGAGGCATTGTCAGAGTCTGACAGGTCAGTGCAGATGATGAGGCATTGTCAGAGAGTCTGACAGGTCAGTGCGGATGATGAGGCATTGTCAGAGTCTGACAGGTCAGTGCAGATGATGAGGCATTGTCAGAGTCTGGCAGGTCAGTGCAGATGATGAGGCATTGTCAGAGAGTCTGACAGGTCAGTGCAGATGATGAGGCATTGTCAGAGAGTCTGGCAGGTCAGTGCAGATGATGAGGCATTGTCAGAGAGTCTGTCAGGTCAGTGCAGATGATGAGGCATTGTCAGAGTCTGACAGGTCAGTGCAGATGATGAGGCATTGTCAGAGAGTCTGACAGGTCAGTGCAGATGATGAGGCATTGTCAGAGAGTCTGACAGGTCAGTGCAGATGATGAGGCATTGTCAGAGAGTCTGGCAGGTCAGTGCAGATGATGAGGCATTGTCAGAGAGTCTGACAGGTCAGTGCAGATGATGAGGCATTGTCAGAGAGTCTGACAGGTCAGTGCAGATGATGAGGCATTGTCAGAGTCTGGCAGGTCAGTGCAGATGATGAGGCATTGTCAGAGTCTGGCAGGTCAGTGCAGATGATGAGGCATTGTCAGAGTCTGGCAGGTCAGTGCAGATGATGAGGCATTGTCAGAGAGTCTGACAGGTCAGTGTAGATGATGAGACATTGTCAGAGTCTGACAGGTCAGTGCAGATGATGAGGCATTGTCAGAGAGTCTGGCAGGTCAGTGCAGATGATGAGGCATTGTCAGAGAGTCTGACAGGTCAGTGCGGATGATGAGGCATTGTCAGAGAGTCTGACAGGTCAGTGCAGATGATGAGGCATTGTCAGAGAGTCTGTCAGGTCAGTGCAGATGATGAGGCATTGTCAGAGTGTCTGACAGGTCAGTGCGGATGATGAGGCATTGTCAGAGTCTGACAGGTCAGTGCAGATGATGAGGCATTGTCAGAGAGTCTGACAGGTCAGTGCAGATGATGAGGCATTGTCAGAGTCTGACAGGTCAGTGCAGATGATGAGGCATTGTCAGAGAGTCTGGCAGGTCAGTGCAGATGATGAGGCATTGTCAGAGTGTCTGACAGGTCAGTGCGGATGATGAGGCATTGTCAGAGTCTGACAGGTCAGTGCAGATGATGAGGCATTGTCAGAGAGTCTGACAGGTCAGTGCAGATGATGAGGCATTGTCAGAGAGTCTGACAGGTCAGTGCGGATGATGAGGCATTGTCAGAGTCTGACAGGTCAGTGCAGATGATGAGGCATTGTCAGAGTCTGGCAGGTCAGTGCAGATGATGAGGCATTGTCAGAGAGTCTGACAGGTCAGAGCAGATGATGAGGCATTGTCAGAGAGTCTGGCAGGTCAGTGCAGATGATGAGGCATTGTCAGAGAGTCTGTCAGGTCAGTGCAGATGATGAGGCATTGTCAGAGTCTGACAGGTCAGTGCAGATGATGAGGCATTGTCAGAGTCTGACAGGTCAGTGCAGATGATGAGGCATTGTCAGAGAGTCTGACAGGTCAGTGCAGATGATGAGGCATTGTCAGAGAGTCTGACAGGTCAGTGCAGATGATGAGGCATTGTCAGAGAGTCTGGCAGGTCAGTGCAGATGATGAGGCATTGTCAGAGAGTCTGTTAGGTCAGTGCAGATGATGAGGCATTGTCAGAGTCTGGCAGGTCAGTGCAGATGATGAGGCATTGTCAGAGTCTGGCAGGTCAGTGCAGATGATGAGGCATTGTCAGAGAGTCTGACAGGTCAGTGCAGATGATGAGGCATTGTCAGAGTTTGGCAGGTCAGTGCAGATGATGAGGCATTGTCAGAGAGTCTGGCAGGTCAGTGCAGATGATGAGGCATTGTCAGAGAGTCTGGCAGGTCAGTGCAGATGATGAGGCATTGTCAGAGTCTGACAGGTTAGTGCAGATGATGAGGCATTGTCAGAGAGTCTGACAGGTCAGTGCAGATGATGAGGCATTGTCAGAGAGTCTGGCAGGTCAGTGCAGATGATGAGGCATTGTCAGAGAGTCTGGCAGGTCAGTGCAGATGATGAGGCATTGTCAGAGAGTCTGACAGGTCAGTGCAGATGATGAGGCATTGTCCGAGTCTGACAGGTCAGTGCAGATGATGAGGCATTGTCAGAGAGTCTGGCAGGTCAGTGCAGATGATGAGGCATTGTCAGAGTCTGGCAGGTCAGTGCAGATGATGAGGCATTGTCAGAGAGTCTGGCAGGTCAGTGCAGATGATGAGGCATTGTCAGAGTCTGACAGGTCAGTGCAGATGATGAGGCATTGTCAGAGTCTGGCAGGTCAGTGCAGAAGATGAGGCATTGTCAGAGTTTGGCAGGTCAGTGCAGAAGATGAGGCATTGTCAGAGAGTCTGACAGGTCAGTGCAGATGATGAGGCATTGTCAGAGTCTGGCAGGTCAGTGCAGATGATGAGGCATTGTCAGAGAGTCTGGCAGGTCAGTGCAGAAGATGAGGCATTGTCAGAGAGTCTGACAGGTCAGTGCAGATGATGATGCATTGTCAGAGATTCTGACAGGTCAGTGCAGATGATGAGGCATTGTCAGAGTCTGACAGGTCAGTGCAGATGATGAGGCATTGTCAGAGTCTGGCAGGTCAGTGCAGATGATGAGGCATTGTCAGAGAGTCTGACAGGTCAGTGCAGATGATGAGGCATTGTCAGAGAGTCTGACAGGTCAGTGCAGATGCTGAGGCATTGTCAGAGAGTCTGACAGGTCAGTGCAGATGATGAGGCATTGTCAGAGAGTCTGACAGGTCAGTGCAGATCATGAGGCATTGTCAGAGTCTGACAGGTCAGTGCAGATGATGAGGCATTGTCAGAGTCTGACAGGTCAGTGCAGATGATGAGGCATTGTCAGAGTCTGGCAGGTCAGTGCAGATGATGAGGCATTGTCAGAGAGTCTGTCAGGTCAGTGCAGATGATGAGGCATTGTCAGAGAGTCTGACAGGTCAGTGCAGATGATGAGGCATTGTCAGAGAGTCTGACAGGTCAGTGCAGATGATGAGGCATTGTCAGAGTCTGGCAGGTCAGTGCAGATGATGAGGCATTGTCAGAGAGTCTGACAGGTCAGTGTAGATGATGAGGCATTGTCAGAGTCTGACAGGTCAGTGCAGATGATGAGGCATTGTCAGAGAGTCTGTCAGGTCAGTGCAGATGATGAGGCATTGTCAGAGTCTGGCAGGTCAGTGCAGATGATGAGGCATTGTCAGAGAGTCTGGCACGTCAGTGCAGATGATGAGGCATTGTCAGAGTCTGACAGGTCAGTGCAGATGATGAGGCATTGTCAGAGAGTCTGACAGGTCAGTGCAGATGATGAGGCATTGTCAGAGTCTGACAGGTCAGTGCAGATGTTGAGGCATTGTCAGAGAGTCTGACAGGTCAGTGCAGATGATGAGGCATTGTCAGAGTCTGGCAGGTCAGTGCAGATGATGAGGCATTGTCAGAGAGTCTGTCAGGTCAGTGCAGATGATGAGGCATTGTCAGAGAGTCTGACAGGTCAGTGCAGATGATGAGGCATTGTCAGAGAGTCTGTCAGGTCAGTGCAGATGATGAGGCATTGTCAGAGAGTCTGACAGGTCAGTGTAGATGATGAGGCATTGTCAGAGAGTCTGGCAGGTCAGTGCAGATGATGAGGCATTGTCAGAGTCTGGCAGGTCAGTGCAGATGATGAGGCATTGTCAGAGAGTCTGGCACGTCAGTGCAGATGATGAGGCATTGTCAGAGAGTCTGACAGGTCTGTGCAGATGATGAGGCATTGTCAGAGAGTCTGACAGGTCTGTGCAGATGATGAGGCATTGTCAGAGAGTCTGACAGGTCAGTGCAGATGATGAGGCATTGTCAGAGTCTGACAGGTCAGTGCAGATGATGAGGCATTGTCAGAGAGTCTGTCAGGTCAGTGCAGATGATGAGGCATTGTCAGAGTCTGGCAGGTCAGTGCAGATGATGAGGCATTGTCAGAGAGTCTGGCACGTCAGAGAAGATGATGAGGCATTGTCAGAGTCTGACAGGTCAGTGCAGATGATGAGGCATTGTCAGAGAGTCTGACAGGTCAGTGCAGATGATGAGGCATTGTCAGAGAGTCTGACAGGTCAGTGCAGATGATGAGGCATTGTCAGAGAGTCTGGCAGGTCAGTGCAGATGATGAGGCATTGTCAGAGAGTCTGACAGGTCAGTGCAGATGATGAGGCATTGTCAGAGAGTCTGGCAGGTCAGTGCAGATGATGAGGCATTGTCAGAGAGTCTGACAGGTCAGTGCAGATGATGAGGCATTGTCAGAGAGTCTGACAGGTCAGTGCAGATGATGAGGCATTGTCAGAGAGTCTGGCAGGTCAGTGCAGATGATGAGGCATTGTCAGAGAGTCTGGCAGGTCAGTGCAGATGATGAGGCATTGTCAGAGAGTCTGACAGGTCAGTGCAGATGATGAGGCATTGTCAGAGAGTCTGGCAGGTCAGTGCAGATGATGAGGCATTGTCAGAGTCTGACAGGTCAGTGCAGATGATGAGGCATTGTCAGAGAGTCTGGCAGGTCAGTGCAGATGATGAGGCATTGTCAGAGAGTCTGACAGGTCAGTGCAGATGATGAGGCATTGTCAGAGAGTCTGACAGGTCAGTGCAGATGATGAGGCATTGTCAGAGAGTCTGACAGGTCAGTGCAGATGATGAGGCATTGTCAGAGAGTCTGGCAGGTCAGTGCAGATGATGAGGCATTGTCAGAGAGTCTGACAGGTCAGTGCAGATGATGAGGCATTGTCAGAGTCTGACAGGTCAGTGCAGATGATGAGGCATTGTCAGAGAGTCTGACAGGTCAGTGCAGATGATGAGGCATTGTCAGAGAGTCTGAGAGGTCAGTGCAGATGATGAGGCATTGTCAGAGAGTCTGACAGGTCAGTGCAGATGATGAGGCATTGTCAGAGTCTGACAGGTCAGTGCAGATGATGAGGCATTGTCAGAGAGTCTGACAGGTCAGTGCAGATGATGAGGCATTGTCAGAGAGTCTGACAGGTCAGTGCAGATGATGAGGCATTGTCAGAGAGTCTGACAGGTCAGTGCAGATGATGAGGCATTGTCAGAGAGTCTGACAGGTCAGTGCAGATGATGAGGCATTGTCAGAGAGTCTGACAGGTCAGTGCAGATGATGAGGCATTGTCAGAGAGTCTGGCAGGTCAGTGCAGATGATGAGGCATTGTCAGAGAGTCTGTCAGGTCAGTGCAGATGATGAGGCATTGTCAGAGTCTGGCAGGTCAGTGCAGATGATGAGGCATTGTCAGAGTCTGGCAGGTCAGTGCAGATGATGAGGCATTGTCAGAGTCTGACAGGTCAGTGCAGATGATGAGGCATTGTCAGAGAGTCTGTCAGGTCAGTGCAGATGATGAGGCATTGTCAGAGAGTCTGGCAGGTCAGTGCAGATGGTGAGGCATTGTCAGAGAGTCTGGCAGGTCAGTGCAGATGATGAGGCATTGTCAGAGTCTGACAGGTCAGTGCAGATGATGAGGCATTGTCAGAGAGTCTGGCAGGAGAGTGCAGATGATGAGGCATTGTCAGAGTCTGGAAGGTCAGTGCAGATGATGAGGCATTGTCAGAGTCTGGAAGGTCAGTGCAGATGATGAGGCATTGTCAGAGAGTCTGGCAGGAGAGTGCAGATGATGAGGCATTGTCAGAGTCTGGAAGGTCAGTGCAGATGATGAGGCATTGTCAGAGTCTGACAGGTCAGTGCAGATGATGAGGCATTGTCAGAGAGTCTGACAGGTCAGTGCAGATGATGAGGCATTGTCAGAGAGTCTGGCAGGTCAGTGCAGATGATGAGGCATTGTCAGAGAGTCTGTCAGGTCAGTGCAGATGATGAGGCATTGTCAGAGAGTCTGGCAGGTCAGTGCAGATGATGAGGCATTGTCAGAGAGTCTGGCAGGTCAGTGCAGATGATGAGGCATTGTCAGAGTCTGACAGGTCAGTGCAGATGATGAGGCATTGTCAGAGAGTCTGGCAGGTCAGTGCAGATGATGAGGCATTGTCAGAGAGTCTGACAGGTCAGTGCAGATGATGAGGCATTGTCAGAGTCTGACAGGTCAGTGCAGATGATGAGGCATTGTCAGAGAGTCTGGCAGGTCAGTGCAGATGATGAGGCATTGTCAGAGAGTCTGACAGGTCAGTGCAGATGATGAGGCATTGTCAGAGAGTCTGACAGGTCAGTGCAGATGATGAGGCATTGTCAGAGAGTCTGGCAGGTCAGTGCAGATGATGAGGCATTGTCAGAGAGTCTGACAGGTCAGTGCAGATGATGAGGCATTGTCAGAGTCTGACAGGTCAGTGCAGATGATGAGGCATTGTCAGAGAGTCTGACAGGTCAGTGCAGATGATGAGGCATTGTCAGAGAGTCTGACAGGTCAGTGCAGATGATGAGGCATTGTCAGAGAGTCTGACAGGTCAGTGCAGATGATGAGGCATTGTCAGAGTCTGACAGGTCAGTGCAGATGATGAGGCATTGTCAGAGAGTCTGACAGGTCAGTGCAGATGATGAGGCATTGTCAGAGTCTGACAGGTCAGTGCAGATGATGAGGCATTGTCAGAGAGTCTGACAGGTCAGTGCAGATGATGAGGCATTGTCAGAGAGTCTGACAGGTCAGTGCAGATGATGAGGCATTGTCAGAGAGTCTGGCAGGTCAGTGCAGATGATGAGGCATTGTCAGAGAGTCTGTTAGGTCAGTGCAGATGATGAGGCATTGTCAGAGTCTGGCAGGTCAGTGCAGATGATGAGGCATTGTCAGAGTCTGGCAGGTCAGTGCAGATGATGAGGCATTGTCAGAGAGTCTGACAGGTCAGTGCAGATGATGAGGCATTGTCAGAGTTTGGCAGGTCAGTGCAGATGATGAGGCATTGTCAGAGAGTCTGGCAGGTCAGTGCAGATGATGAGGCATTGTCAGAGAGTCTGGCAGGTCAGTGCAGATGATGAGGCATTGTCAGAGTCTGACAGGTTAGTGCAGATGATGAGGCATTGTCAGAGAGTCTGACAGGTCAGTGCAGATGATGAGGCATTGTCAGAGAGTCTGGCAGGTCAGTGCAGATGATGAGGCATTGTCAGAGAGTCTGGCAGGTCAGTGCAGATGATGAGGCATTGTCAGAGAGTCTGACAGGTCAGTGCAGATGATGAGGCATTGTCCGAGTCTGACAGGTCAGTGCAGATGATGAGGCATTGTCAGAGAGTCTGGCAGGTCAGTGCAGATGATGAGGCATTGTCAGAGTCTGGCAGGTCAGTGCAGATGATGAGGCATTGTCAGAGAGTCTGGCAGGTCAGTGCAGATGATGAGGCATTGTCAGAGTCTGACAGGTCAGTGCAGATGATGAGGCATTGTCAGAGTCTGGCAGGTCAGTGCAGAAGATGAGGCATTGTCAGAGTTTGGCAGGTCAGTGCAGATGATGAGGCATTGTCAGAGTCTGAAAGGTCAGTGCAGATGATGAGGCATTGTCAGAGTCTGACAGGTCAGTGCAGATGATGAGGCATTGTCAGAGAGTCTGGCAGGTCAGTGCAGATGATGAGGCATTGTCAGAGATTCTGACAGGTCAGTGCAGAAGATGAGGCATTGTCAGAGAGTCTGACAGGTCAGTGCAGATGATGAGGCATTGTCAGAGTCTGGCAGGTCAGTGCAGATGATGAGGCATTGTCAGAGAGTCTGGCAGGTCAGTGCAGAAGATGAGGCATTGTCAGAGAGTCTGACAGGTCAGTGCAGATGATGATGCATTGTCAGAGATTCTGACAGGTCAGTGCAGATGATGAGGCATTGTCAGAGTCTGACAGGTCAGTGCAGATGATGAGGCATTGTCAGAGTCTGACAGGTCAGTGCAGATGATGAGGCATTGTCAGAGAGTCTGACAGGTCAGTGCAGATGATGATGCATTGTCAGAGATTCTGACAGGTCAGTGCAGATGATGAGGCATTGTCAGAGTCTGACAGGTCAGTGCAGATGATGAGGCATTGTCAGAGAGTCTGGCAGGTCAGTGCAGAAGATGAGGCATTGTCAGAGAGTCTGACAGGTCAGTGCAGATGATGATGCATTGTCAGAGATTCTGACAGGTCAGTGCAGATGATGAGGCATTGTCAGAGTCTGACAGGTCAGTGCAGATGATGAGGCATTGTCAGAGTCTGACAGGTCAGTGCAGATGATGAGGCATTGTCAGAGAGTCTGTCAGGTCAGTGCAGATGATGAGGCATTGTCAGAGAGTCTGACAGGTCAGTGCAGATGATGAGGCATTGTCAGAGAGTCTGACAGGTCAGTGCAGATGATGAGGCATTGTCAGAGTCTGGCAGGTCAGTGCAGATGATGAGGCATTGTCAGAGAGTCTGACAGGTCAGTGTAGATGATGAGGCATTGTCAGAGTCTGACAGGTCAGTGCAGATGATGAGGCATTGTCAGAGAGTCTGTCAGGTCAGTGCAGATGATGAGGCATTGTCAGAGTCTGGCAGGTCAGTGCAGATGATGAGGGATTGTCAGAGAGTCTGGCACGTCAGTGCAGATGATGAGGCATTGTCAGAGTCTGACAGGTCAGTGCAGATGATGAGGCATTGTCAGAGAGTCTGACAGGTCAGTGCAGATGATGAGGCATTGTCAGAGTCTGACAGGTCAGTGCAGATGTTGAGGCATTGTCAGAGAGTCTGACAGGTCAGTGCAGATGATGAGGCATTGTCAGAGTCTGGCAGGTCAGTGCAGATGATGAGGCATTGTCAGAGAGTCTGTCAGGTCAGTGCAGATGATGAGGCATTGTCAGAGAGTCTGTCAGGTCAGTGCAGATGATGAGGCATTGTCAGAGAGTCTGACAGGTCAGTGCAGATGATGAGGCATTGTCAGAGAGTCTGACAGGTCAGTGCAGATGATGAGGCATTGTCAGAGTCTGGCAGGTCAGTGCAGATGATGAGGCATTGTCAGAGAGTCTGGCACGTCAGTGCAGATGATGAGGCATTGTCAGAGAGTCTGACAGGTCTGTGCAGATGATGAGGCATTGTCAGAGAGTCTGACAGGTCTGTGCAGATGATGAGGCATTGTCAGAGAGTCTGACAGGTCAGTGCAGATGATGAGGCATTGTCAGAGTCTGACAGGTCAGTGCAGATGATGAGGCATTGTCAGAGAGTCTGTCAGGTCAGTGCAGATGATGAGGCATTGTCAGAGTCTGGCAGGTCAGTGCAGATGATGAGGCATTGTCAGAGAGTCTGGCACGTCAGAGAAGATGATGAGGCATTGTCAGAGTCTGACAGGTCAGTGCAGATGATGAGGCATTGTCAGAGAGTCTGACAGGTCAGTGCAGATGATGAGGCATTGTCAGAGAGTCTGACAGGTCAGTGCAGATGATGAGGCATTGTCAGAGAGTCTGGCAGGTCAGTGCAGATGATGAGGCATTGTCAGAGAGTCTGACAGGTCAGTGCAGATGATGAGGCATTGTCAGAGAGTCTGGCAGGTCAGTGCAGATGATGAGGCATTGTCAGAGTCTGACAGGTCAGTGCAGATGATGAGGCATTGTCAGAGAGTCTGACAGGTCAGTGCAGATGATGAGGCATTGTCAGAGAGTCTGACAGGTCAGTGCAGATGATGAGGCATTGTCAGAGAGTCTGACAGGTCAGTGCAGATGATGAGGCATTGTCAGAGAGTCTGACAGGTCAGTGCAGATGATGAGGCATTGTCAGAGAGTCTGGCAGGTCAGTGCAGATGATGAGGCATTGTCAGAGAGTCTGGCAGGTCAGTGCAGATGATGAGGCATTGTCAGAGAGTCTGACAGGTCAGTGCAGATGATGAGGCATTGTCAGAGAGTCTGGCAGGTCAGTGCAGATGATGAGGCATTGTCAGAGTCTGACAGGTCAGTGCAGATGATGAGGCATTGTCAGAGAGTCTGGCAGGTCAGTGCAGATGATGAGGCATTGTCAGAGAGTCTGACAGGTCAGTGCAGATGATGAGGCATTGTCAGAGAGTCTGACAGGTCAGTGCAGATGATGAGGCATTGTCAGAGAGTCTGACAGGTCAGTGCAGATGATGAGGCATTGTCAGAGAGTCTGGCAGGTCAGTGCAGATGATGAGGCATTGTCAGAGAGTCTGACAGGTCAGTGCAGATGATGAGGCATTGTCAGAGTCTGACAGGTCAGTGCAGATGATGAGGCATTGTCAGAGAGTCTGACAGGTCAGTGCAGATGATGAGGCATTGTCAGAGAGTCTGAGAGGTCAGTGCAGATGATGAGGCATTGTCAGAGAGTCTGACAGGTCAGTGCAGATGATGAGGCATTGTCAGAGTCTGACAGGTCAGTGCAGATGATGAGGCATTGTCAGAGAGTCTGACAGGTCAGTGCAGATGATGAGGCATTGTCAGAGTCTGACAGGTCAGTGCAGATGATGAGGCATTGTCAGAGAGTCTGACAGGTCAGTGCAGATGATGAGGCATTGTCAGAGAGTCTGACAGGTCAGTGCAGATGATGAGGCATTGTCAGAGAGTCTGACAGGTCAGTGCAGATGATGAGGCATTGTCAGAGAGTCTGACAGGTCAGTGCAGATGATGAGGCATTGTCAGAGAGTCTGACAGGTCAGTGCAGATGATGAGGCATTGTCAGAGAGTCTGACAGGTCAGTGCAGATGATGAGGCATTGTCAGAGAGTCTGGCAGGTCAGTGCAGATGATGAGGCATTGTCAGAGTCTGGCAGGTCAGTGCAGATGATGAGGCATTGTCAGAGTCTGGCAGGTCAGTGCAGATGATGAGGCATTGTCAGAGTCTGACAGGTCAGTGCAGATGATGAGGCATTGTCAGAGAGTCTGTCAGGTCAGTGCAGATGATGAGGCATTGTCAGAGAGTCTGGCAGGTCAGTGCAGATGGTGAGGCATTGTCAGAGAGTCTGGCAGGTCAGTGCAGATGATGAGACATTGTCAGAGTCTGGCAGGTCAGTGCAGATGATGAGGCATTGTCAGAGAGTCTGGCAGGTCAGTGCAGATGATGAGGCATTGTCAGAGAGTCTGACAGGTCAGTGCAGATGATGAGGCATTGTCAGAGAGTCTGACAGGTCAGTGCAGATGATGAGGCATTGTCAGAGAGTCTGACAGGTCAGTGCAGATGATGAGGCATTGTCAGAGAGTCTGTCAGGTCAGTGCAGATGATGAGGCATTGTCAGAGTCTGGCAGGTCAGTGCAGATGATGAGGCATTGTCAGAGTCTGGCAGGTCAGTGCAGATGATGAGGCATTGTCAGAGTCTGACAGGTCAGTGCAGATGATGAGGCATTGTCAGAGAGTCTGTCAGGTCAGTGCAGATGATGAGGCATTGTCAGAGAGTCTGGCAGGTCAGTGCAGATGGCGAGGCATTGTCAGAGAGTCTGGCAGGTCAGTGCAGATGATGAGGCATTGTCAGAGTCTGACAGGTCAGTGCAGATGATGAGGCATTGTCAGAGAGTCTGGCAGGAGAGTGCAGATGATGAGGCATTGTCAGAGTCTGGAAGGTCAGTGCAGATGATGAGGCATTGTCAGAGTCTGGAAGGTCAGTGCAGATGATGAGGCATTGTCAGAGAGTCTGGCAGGAGAGTGCAGATGATGAGGCATTGTCAGAGTCTGGAAGGTCAGTGCAGATGATGAGGCATTGTCAGAGTCTGACAGGTCAGTGCAGATGATGAGGCATTGTCAGAGAGTCTGGCAGGTCAGTGCAGATGATGAGGCATTGTCAGAGAGTCTGGCAGGTCAGTGCAGATGATGAGGCATTGTCAGAGAGTCTGTCAGGTCAGTGCAGATGATGAGGCATTGTCAGAGAGTCTGACAGGTCAGTGCAGATGATGAGGCATTGTCAGAGAGTCTGGCAGGTCAGTGCAGATGATGAGGCATTGTCAGAGTCTGACAGGTCAGTGCAGATGATGAGGCATTGTCAGAGAGTCTGGCAGGTCAGTGCAGATGATGAGGCATTGTCAGAGAGTCTGACAGGTCAGTGCAGATGATGAGGCATTGTCAGAGAGTCTGACAGGTCAGTGCAGATGATGAGGCATTGTCAGAGAGTCTGACAGGTCAGTGCAGATGATGAGGCATTGTCAGAGAGTCTGGCAGGTCAGTGCAGATGATGAGGCATTGTCAGAGAGTCTGACAGGTCAGTGCAGATGATGAGGCATTGTCAGAGAGTCTGACAGGTCAGTGCAGATGATGAGGCATTGTCAGAGAGTCTGACAGGTCAGTGCAGATGATGAGGCATTGTCAGAGTCTGACAGGTCAGTGCAGATGATGAGGCATTGTCAGAGAGTCTGACAGGTCAGTGCAGATGATGAGGCATTGTCAGAGAGTCTGACAGGTCAGTGCAGATGATGAGGCATTGTCAGAGTCTGACAGGTCAGTGCAGATGATGAGGCATTGTCAGAGAGTCTGACAGGTCAGTGCAGATGATGAGGCATTGTCAGAGTCTGACAGGTCAGTGCAGATGATGAGGCATTGTCAGAGAGTCTGACAGGTCAGTGCAGATGATGAGGCATTGTCAGAGAGTCTGACAGGTCAGTGCAGATGATGAGGCATTGTCAGAGAGTCTGACAGGTCAGTGCAGATGATGAGGCATTGTCAGAGAGTCTGACAGGTCAGTGCAGATGATGAGGCATTGTCAGAGAGTCTGACAGGTCAGTGCAGATGATGAGGCATTGTCAGAGAGTCTGACAGGTCAGTGCAGATGATGAGGCATTGTCAGAGAGTCTGGCAGGTCAGTGCAGATGATGAGGCATTGTCAGAGAGTCTGTCAGGTCAGTGCAGATGATGAGGCATTGTCAGAGTCTGGCAGGTCAGTGCAGATGATGAGGCATTGTCAGAGTCTGGCAGGTCAGTGCAGATGATGAGGCATTGTCAGAGTCTGACAGGTCAGTGCAGATGATGAGGCATTGTCAGAGTCTAACAGGTCAGTGCAGATGATGAGGTATTGTCAGAGTCTGACAGGTCAGTGCAGATGATGAGGCATTGTCAGAGAGTCTGTCAGGTCAGTGCAGATGATGAGGCATTGTCAGAGTCTGACAGGTCAGTGCAGATGATGAGGCATTGTCAGAGAGTCTGGCAGGTCAGTGCAGATGGTGAGGCATTGTCAGAGAGTCTGGCAGGTCAGTGCAGATGATGAGGCATTGTCAGAGTCTGACAGGTCAGTGCAGATGATGAGGCATTGTCAGAGAGTCTGGCAGGAGAGTGCAGATGATGAGGCATTGTCAGAGTCTGGAAGGTCAGTGCAGATGATGAGGCATTGTCAGCGTCTGGAAGGTCAGTGCAGATGATGAGGCATTGTCAGAGAGTCTGGCAGGAGAGTGCAGATGATGAGGCATTGTTAGAGTCTGACAGGTCAGTGCAGATGATGAGGCATTGTCAGAGAGTCTGGCAGGTCAGTGCAGATGATGAGGCATTGTCAGAGAGTCTGTCAGGTCAGTGCAGATGATGAGGCATTGTCAGAGAGTCTGGCAGGTCAGTGCAGATGATGAGGCATTGTCAGAGAGTCTGGCAGGTCAGTGCAGATGATGAGGCATTGTCAGAGAGTCTGTCAGGTCAGTGCAGATGATGAGGCATTGTCAGAGTCTGGCAGGTCAGTGCAGATGATGAGGCATTGTCAGAGTCTGACAGGTCAGTGCAGATGATGAGGCATTGTCAGAGAGTCTGACAGGTCAGTGCAGATGCTGAGGCATTGTCAGAGAGTCTGACAGGTCAGTGCAGATGATGAGGCATTGTCAGAGAGTCTGACAGGTCAGTGCAGATGATGAGGCATTGTCAGAGTCTGACAGGTCAGTGCAGATGATGAGGCATTGTCAGAGTCTGACAGGTCAGTGCAGATGATGAGGCATTGTCAGAGAGTCTGTCAGGTCAGTGCAGATGATGAGGCATTGTCAGAGAGTCTGACAGGTCAGTGCAGATGATGAGGCATTGTCAGAGAGTCTGACAGGTCAGTGCAGATGATGAGGCATTGTCAGAGTCTGGCAGGTCAGTGCAGATGATGAGGCATTGTCAGAGAGTCTGACAGGTCAGTGTAGATGATGAGGCATTGTCAGAGTCTGACAGGTCAGTGCAGATGATGAGGCATTGTCAGAGAGTCTGTCAGGTCAGTGCAGATGATGAGGCATTGTCAGAGTCTGGCAGGTCAGTGCAGATGATGAGGCATTGTCAGAGAGTCTGGCACGTCAGTGCAGATGATGAGGCATTGTCAGAGTCTGACAGGTCAGTGCAGATGATGAGGCATTGTCAGAGAGTCTGACAGGTCAGTGCAGATGATGAGGCATTGTCAGAGTCTGACAGGTCAGTGCAGATGTTGAGGCATTGTCAGAGAGTCTGACAGGTCAGTGCAGATGATGAGGCATTGTCAGAGTCTGGCAGGTCAGTGCAGATGATGAGGCATTGTCAGAGAGTCTGTCAGGTCAGTGCAGATGATGAGGCATTGTCAGAGAGTCTGACAGGTCAGTGCAGATGATGAGGCATTGTCAGAGAGTCTGTCAGGTCAGTGCAGATGATGAGGCATTGTCAGAGAGTCTGACAGGTCAGTGTAGATGATGAGGCATTGTCAGAGAGTCTGGCAGGTCAGTGCAGATGATGAGGCATTGTCAGAGTCTGGCAGGTCAGTGCAGATGATGAGGCATTGTCAGAGAGTCTGGCACGTCAGTGCAGATGATGAGGCATTGTCAGAGAGTCTGACAGGTCTGTGCAGATGATGAGGCATTGTCAGAGAGTCTGACAGGTCTGTGCAGATGATGAGGCATTGTCAGAGAGTCTGACAGGTCAGTGCAGATGATGAGGCATTGTCAGAGTCTGACAGGTCAGTGCAGATGATGAGGCATTGTCAGAGAGTCTGTCAGGTCAGTGCAGATGATGAGGCATTGTCAGAGTCTGGCAGGTCAGTGCAGATGATGAGGCATTGTCAGAGAGTCTGGCACGTCAGAGAAGATGATGAGGCATTGTCAGAGTCTGACAGGTCAGTGCAGATGATGAGGCATTGTCAGAGAGTCTGACAGGTCAGTGCAGATGATGAGGCATTGTCAGAGAGTCTGACAGGTCAGTGCAGATGATGAGGCATTGTCAGAGAGTCTGGCAGGTCAGTGCAGATGATGAGGCATTGTCAGAGAGTCTGACAGGTCAGTGCAGATGATGAGGCATTGTCAGAGAGTCTGGCAGGTCAGTGCAGATGATGAGGCATTGTCAGAGTCTGACAGGTCAGTGCAGATGATGAGGCATTGTCAGAGAGTCTGACAGGTCAGTGCAGATGATGAGGCATTGTCAGAGAGTCTGACAGGTCAGTGCAGATGATGAGGCATTGTCAGAGAGTCTGACAGGTCAGTGCAGATGATGAGGCATTGTCAGAGAGTCTGACAGGTCAGTGCAGATGATGAGGCATTGTCAGAGAGTCTGGCAGGTCAGTGCAGATGATGAGGCATTGTCAGAGAGTCTGGCAGGTCAGTGCAGATGATGAGGCATTGTCAGAGAGTCTGACAGGTCAGTGCAGATGATGAGGCATTGTCAGAGAGTCTGGCAGGTCAGTGCAGATGATGAGGCATTGTCAGAGTCTGACAGGTCAGTGCAGATGATGAGGCATTGTCAGAGAGTCTGGCAGGTCAGTGCAGATGATGAGGCATTGTCAGAGAGTCTGACAGGTCAGTGCAGATGATGAGGCATTGTCAGAGAGTCTGACAGGTCAGTGCAGATGATGAGGCATTGTCAGAGAGTCTGACAGGTCAGTGCAGATGATGAGGCATTGTCAGAGAGTCTGGCAGGTCAGTGCAGATGATGAGGCATTGTCAGAGAGTCTGACAGGTCAGTGCAGATGATGAGGCATTGTCAGAGTCTGACAGGTCAGTGCAGATGATGAGGCATTGTCAGAGAGTCTGACAGGTCAGTGCAGATGATGAGGCATTGTCAGAGAGTCTGACAGGTCAGTGCAGATGATGAGGCATTGTCAGAGAGTCTGACAGGTCAGTGCAGATGATGAGGCATTGTCAGAGAGTCTGACAGGTCAGTGCAGATGATGAGGCATTGTCAGAGAGTCTGACAGGTCAGTGCAGATGATGAGGCATTGTCAGAGAGTCTGACAGGTCAGTGCAGATGATGAGGCATTGTCAGAGAGTCTGACAGGTCAGTGCAGATGATGAGGCATTGTCAGAGTGTCTGGCAGGTCAGTGCAGATGATGAGGCATTGTCAGAGAGTCTGTCAGGTCAGTGCAGATGATGAGGCATTGTCAGAGTCTGGCAGGTCAGTGCAGATGATGAGGCATTGTCAGAGTCTGGCAGGTCAGTGCAGATGATGAGGCATTGTCAGAGTCTGACAGGTCAGTGCAGATGATGAGGCATTGTCAGAGAGTCTGTCAGGTCAGTGCAGATGATGAGGCATTGTCAGAGTCTGACAGGTCAGTGCAGATGATGAGGCATTGTCAGAGAGTCTGGCAGGTCAGTGCAGATGGTGAGGCATTGTCAGAGAGTCTGGCAGGTCAGTGCAGATGATGAGGCATTGTCAGAGTCTGACAGGTCAGTGCAGATGATGAGGCATTGTCAGAGTCTGGAAGGTCAGTGCAGATGATGAGGCATTGTCAGAGTCTGGAAGGTCAGTGCAGATGATGAGGCATTGTCAGAGAGTCTGGCAGGAGAGTGCAGATGATGAGGCATTGTCAGAGTCTGGAAGGTCAGTGCAGATGATGAGGCATTGTCAGAGTCTGACAGGTCAGTGCAGATGATGAGGCATTGTCAGAGAGTCTGACAGGTCAGTGCAGATGATGAGGCATTGTCAGAGAGTCTGGCAGGTCAGTGCAGATGATGAGGCATTGTCAGAGAGTCTGTCAGGTCAGTGCAGATGATGAGGCATTGTCAGAGAGTCTGGCAGGTCAGTGCAGATGATGAGGCATTGTCAGAGAGTCTGGCAGGTCAGTGCAGATGATGAGGCATTGTCAGAGAGTCTGGCAGGTCAGTGCAGATGATGAGGCATTGTCAGAGAGTCTGACAGGTCAGTGCAGATGATGAGGCATTGTCAGAGTCTGGCAGGTCAGTGCAGATGATGAGGCATTGTCAGAGAGTCTGACAGGTCAGTGCAGATGATGAGGCATTGTCAGAGTCTGGCAGGTCAGTGCAGATGATGAGGCATTGTCAGAGAGTCTGACAGGTCAGTGCAGATGATGAGGCATTGTCAGAGAGTCTGGCAGGTCAGTGCAGATGATGAGGCATTGTCAGAGAGTCTGTCAGGTCAGTGCAGATGATGAGGCATTGTCAGAGTCTGACAGGTCAGTGCAGATGATGAGGCATTGTCAGAGAGTCTGTCAGGTCAGTGCAGATGATGAGGCATTGTCAGAGTCTGACAGGTCAGTGCAGATGATGAGGCATTGTCAGAGAGTCTGACAGGTCAGTGCAGATGATGAGGCATTGTCAGAGAGTCTGACAGGTCAGTGCAGATGATGAGGCATTGTCAGAGAGTCTGACAGGTCAGTGCAGATGATGAGGCATTGTCAGAGTCTGACAGGTCAGTGCAGATGATGAGGCATTGTCAGAGTCTGACAGCTCAGTGCAGATGATGAGGCATTGTCAGAGAGTCTGGCAGGTCAGTGCAGATGATGAGGCATTGTCAGAGAGTCTGACAGGTCAGTGCAGATGATGAGGCATTGTCAGAGAGTCTGGCAGGTCAGTGCAGATGATGAGGCATTGTCAGAGAGTCTGTTAGGTCAGTGCAGATGATGAGGCATTGTCAGAGTCTGACAGGTCAGTGCAGATGAGGAGGCATTGTCAGAGTCTGGCAGGTCAGTGCAGATGATGAGGCATTGTCAGAGAGTCTGACAGGTCAGTGCAGATGATGAGGCATTGTCAGAGTTTGGCAGGTCAGTGCAGATGATGAGGCATTGTCAAAGAGTCTGGCAGGTCAGTGCAGATGATGAGGCATTGTCAGAGTCTGGCAGGTCAGTGCAGATGATGAGGCATTGTCAGAGTCTGACAGGTCAGTGCAGATGATGAGGCATTGTCAGAGAGTCTGACAGGTCAGTGCAGATGATGAGGCATTGTCAGAGTCTGACAGGTCAGTGCAGATGATGAGGCATTGTCAGAGAGTCTGACAGGTCAGTGCAGATGATGAGGCATTGTCAGAGAGTCTGGCAGGTCAGTGCAGATGATGAGGCATTGTCAGAGAGTCTGACAGGTCAGTGCAGATGATGAGGCATTGTCAGAGAGTCTGGCAGGTCAGTGCAGATGATGAGGCATTGTCAGAGTCTGGTAGGTCAGTGCAGATGATGAGGCATTGTCAGAGTCTGACAGGTCAGTGCAGATGATGAGGCATTGTCAGAGAGTCTGGCAGGTCAGTGCAGAAGATGAGGCATTGTCAGAGAGTCTGACAGATCAGTGCAGATGATGATGCATTGTCAGAGATTCTGACAGGTCAGTGCAGATGATGAGGCATTGTCAGAGTCTGACAGGTCAGTGCAGATGATGAGGCATTGTCAGAGTCTGGCAGGTCAGTGCAGATGATGAGGCATTGTCAGAGTCTGACAGGTCAGTGCAGATGATGAGGCATTGTCAGAGTCTGGCAGGTCAGTGCAGATGATGAGGCATTGTCAGAGTCTGACAGGTCAGTGCAGATGATGAGGCATTGTCAGAGAGTCTGACAGGTCAGTGCAGATGATGAGGCATTGTCAGAGAGTCTGACAGGTCAGTGCAGATGATGAGGCATTGTCAGAGAGTCTGACAGGTCAGTGCAGATGATGAGACATTGTCAGAGTCTGACAGGTCAGTGCAGATGATGAGGCATTGTCAGAGTCTGACAGGTCAGTGCAGATGATGAGGCATTGTCAGAGAGTCTGTCAGGTCAGTGCAGATGATGAGGCATTGTCAGAGAGTCTGACAGGTCAGTGCACATGATGAGGCATTGTCAGAGTCTGACAGGTCAGTGCAGATGATGAGGCATTGTCAGAGAGTCTGACAGGTCAGTGCAGATGATGAGGCATTGTCAGAGTCTGACAGGTCAGTGCAGATGATGAGGCATTGTCAGAGAGTCTGACAGGTCAGTGCAGATGATGAGGCATTGTCAGAGTCTGACAGGTCAGTGCAGCTGATGAGGCATTGTCAGAGAGTCTGTCAGGTCAGTGCAGATGATGAGGCATTGTCAGAGAGTCTGACAGGTCAGTGCAGATGATGAGGCATTGTCAGAGTCTGGCAGGTCAGTGCAGATGATGAGGCATTGTCAGAGAGTCTGACAGGTCAGTGTAGATGATGAGGCATTGTCAGAGTCTGACAGGTCAGTGCAGATGATGAGGCATTGTCAGAGAGTCTGTCAGGTCAGTGCAGATGATGAGGCATTGTCAGAGAGTCTGGCACGTCAGTGCAGATGATGAGGCATTGTCAGAGTCTGACAGGTCAGTGCAGATGATGAGGCATTGTCAGAGAGTCTGACAGGTCAGTGCAGATGATGAGGCATTGTCAGAGAGTCTGACAGGTCAGTGCAGATGATGAGGCATTGTCAGAGTCTGACAGGTCAGTGCAGATGATGAGGCATTGTCAGAGAGTCTGGCAGGTCAGTGCAGATGATGAGGCATTGTCAGAGTTTGGCAGGTCAGTGCAGATGATGAGGCATTGTCAGAGTCTGGCAGGTCAGTGCAGATGATGAGGCATTGTCAGAGTCTGGCAGGTCAGTGCAGATGATGAGGCATTGTCAGAGAGTCTGACAGGTCAGTGCAGATGATGAGGCATTGTCAGAGAGTCTGTCAGGTCAGTGCAGATGATGAGGCATTGTCAGAGTCTGACAGGTCAGTGCAGATGATGAGGCATTGTCAGAGAGTCTGACAGGTCAGTGCAGATGATGAGGCATTGTCAGAGAGTCTGGCAGGTCAGTGCAGATGATGAGGCATTGTCAGAGAGTCTGACAGGTCAGTGCAGATGATGAGGCATTGTCAGAGAGTCTGACAGGTCAGTGCAGATGATGAGGCATTGTCAGAGAGTCTGGCAGGTCAGTGCAGATGATGAGGCATTGTCAGAGAGTCTGACAGGTCAGTGCAGATGATGAGGCATTGTCAGAGAGTCTGACAGGTCAGTGCAGATGATGAGGCATTGTCAGAGAGTCTGGCAGGTCAGTGCAGATGATGAGGCATTGTCAGAGAGTCTGACAGGTCAGTGCAGATGATGAGGCATTGTCAGAGAGTCTGGCAGGTCAGTGCAGATGATGAGGCATTGTCAGAGTCTGGCAGGTCAGTGCAGATGATGAGGCATTGTCCGAGTCTGACAGGTCAGTGCAGATGATGAGGCATTGTCAGAGAGTCTGGCAGGTCAGTGCAGATGATGAGGCATTGTCAGAGTCTGGCAGGTCAGTGCAGATGATGAGGCATTGTCAGAGTCTGACAGGTCAGTGCAGATGATGAGGCATTGTCAGAGTCTGGCAGGTCAGTGCAGATGATGAGGCATTGTCAGAGTCTGGCAGGTCAGTGCAGATGATGAGGCATTGTCAGAGTCTGAAAGGTCAGTGCAGATGATGAGGCATTGTCAGAGAGTCTGGCAGGTCAGTGCAGAAGATGAGGCATTGTCAGAGAGTCTGACAGATCAGTGCAGATGATGATGCATTGTCAGAGATTCTGACAGGTCAGTGCAGATGATGAGGCATTGTCAGAGTCTGACAGGTCAGTGCAGATGATGAGGCATTGTCAGAGTCTGGCAGGTCAGTGCAGATGATGAGGCATTGTCAGAGAGTCTGACAGGTCAGTGCAGATGATGAGGCATTGTCAGAGAGTCTGACAGGTCAGTTGACATGATGAGGCATTGTCAGAGTCTGACAGGTCAGTGCAGATGATGAGGCATTGTCAGAGAGTCTGACAGGTCAGTGCAGATGATGAGGCATTGTCAGAGTCTGACAGGTCAGTGCAGATGATGAGGCATTGTCAGAGAGTCTGACAGGTCAGTGCAGATGATGAGGCATTGTCAGAGTCTGACAGGTCAGTGCAGATGATGAGGCATTGTCAGAGAGTCTGTCAGGTCAGTGCAGATGATGAGGCATTGTCAGAGAGTCTGACAGGTCAGTGCAGATGATGAGGCATTGTCAGAGTCTGGCAGGTCAGTGCAGATGATGAGGCATTGTCAGAGAGTCTGACAGGTCAGTGTAGATGATGAGGCATTGTCAGAGAGTCTGACAGGTCAGTGTAGATGATGAGGCATTGTCAGAGTCTGACAGGTCAGTGCAGATGATGAGGCATTGTCAGAGAGTCTGTCAGGTCAGTGCAGATGATGAGGCATTGTCAGAGAGTCTGGCACGTCAGTGCAGATGATGAGGCATTGTCAGAGTCTGACAGGTCAGTGCAGATGATGAGGCATTGTCAGAGAGTCTGACAGGTCAGTGCAGATGATGAGGCATTGTCAGAGAGTCTGACAGGTCAGTGCAGATGATGAGGCATTGTCAGAGTCTGACAGGTCAGTGCAGATGATGAGGCATTGTCAGAGAGTCTGGCAGGTCAGTGCAGATGATGAGGCATTGTCAGAGTTTGGCAGGTCAGTGCAGATGATGAGGCATTGTCAGAGTCTGGCAGGTCAGTGCAGATGATGAGGCATTGTCAGAGTCTGGCAGGTCAGTGCAGATGATGAGGCATTGTCAGAGAGTCTGACAGGTCAGTGCAGATGATGAGGCATTGTCAGAGAGTCTGTCAGGTCAGTGCAGATGATGAGGCATTGTCAGAGAGTCTGACAGGTCAGTGCAGATGATGAGGCATTGTCAGAGTCTGACAGGTCAGTGCAGATGATGAGGCATTGTCAGAGAGTCTGACAGGTCAGTGCAGATGATGAGGCATTGTCAGAGAGTCTGGCAGGTCAGTGCAGATGATGAGGCATTGTCAGAGTCTGGCAGGTCAGTGCAGATGATGAGGCATTGTCCGAGTCTGACAGGTCAGTGCAGATGATGAGGCATTGTCAGAGAGTCTGGCAGGTCAGTGCAGATGATGAGGCATTGTCAGAGTCTGGCAGGTCAGTGCAGATGATGAGGCATTGTCAGAGTCTGACAGGTCAGTGCAGATGATGAGGCATTGTCAGAGTCTGGCAGGTCAGTGCAGATGATGAGGCATTGTCAGAGTCTGGCAGGTCAGTGCAGATGATGAGGCATTGTCAGAGTCTGAAAGGTCAGTGCAGATGATGAGGCATTGTCAGAGAGTCTGGCAGGTCAGTGCAGAAGATGAGGCATTGTCAGAGAGTCTGACAGATCAGTGCAGATGATGATGCATTGTCAGAGTCTGACAGGTCAGTGCAGATGATGAGGCATTGTCAGAGTCTGGCAGGTCAGTGCAGATGATGAGGCATTGTCAGAGAGTCTGACAGGTCAGTGCAGATGATGAGGCATTGTCAGAGAGTCTGACAGGTCAGTTGACATGATGAGGCATTGTCAGAGTCTGACAGGTCAGTGCAGATGATGAGGCATTGTCAGAGAGTCTGACAGGTCAGTGCAGATGATGAGGCATTGTCAGAGTCTGACAGGTCAGTGCAGATGATGAGGCATTGTCAGAGAGTCTGTCAGGTCAGTGCAGATGATGAGGCATTGTCAGAGAGTCTGACAGGTCAGTGCAGATGATGAGACATTGTCAGAGTCTGACAGGTCAGTGCAGATGATGAGGCATTGTCAGAGAGTCTGTCAGGTCAGTGCAGATGATGAGGCATTGTCAGAGAGTCTGACAGGTCAGTGCAGATGATGAGGCATTGTCAGAGAGTCTGACAGGTCAGTGCAGATGATGAGGCATTGTCAGAGTCTGGCAGGTCAGTGCAGATGATGAGGCATTGTCAGAGAGTCTGACAGGTCAGTGTAGATGATGAGGCATTGTCAGAGTCTGACAGGTCAGTGCAGATGATGAGGCATTGTCAGAGAGTCTGTCAGGTCAGTGCAGATGATGAGGCATTGTCAGAGAGTCTGGCAGGTCAGTGCAGATGATGAGGCATTGTCAGAGAGTCTGGCAGGTCAGTGCAGATGATGAGGCATTGTCAGAGAGTCTGACAGGTCAGTGCAGATGATGAGGCATTGTCAGAGTCTGGCAGGTCAGTGCAGATGATGAGGCATTGTCAGAGAGTCTGACAGGTCAGTGCAGATGATGAGGCATTGTCAGAGTCTGGCAGGTCAGTGCAGATGATGAGGCATTGTCAGAGAGTCTGACAGGTCAGTGCAGATGATGAGGCATTGTCAGAGAGTCTGGCAGGTCAGTGCAGATGATGAGGCATTGTCAGAGAGTCTGTCAGGTCAGTGCAGATGATGAGGCATTGTCAGAGTCTGACAGGTCAGTGCAGATGATGAGGCATTGTCAGAGAGTCTGTCAGGTCAGTGCAGATGATGAGGCATTGTCAGAGTCTGACAGGTCAGTGCAGATGATGAGGCATTGTCAGAGAGTCTGACAGGTCAGTGCAGATGATGAGGCATTGTCAGAGAGTCTGACAGGTCAGTGCAGATGATGAGGCATTGTCAGAGAGTCTGACAGGTCAGTGCAGATGATGAGGCATTGTCAGAGTCTGACAGGTCAGTGCAGATGATGAGGCATTGTCAGAGTCTGACAGCTCAGTGCAGATGATGAGGCATTGTCAGAGAGTCTGGCAGGTCAGTGCAGATGATGAGGCATTGTCAGAGAGTCTGACAGGTCAGTGCAGATGATGAGGCATTGTCAGAGAGTCTGGCAGGTCAGTGCAGATGATGAGGCATTGTCAGAGAGTCTGTTAGGTCAGTGCAGATGATGAGGCATTGTCAGAGTCTGACAGGTCAGTGCAGATGAGGAGGCATTGTCAGAGTCTGGCAGGTCAGTGCAGATGATGAGGCATTGTCAGAGAGTCTGACAGGTCAGTGCAGATGATGAGGCATTGTCAGAGTTTGGCAGGTCAGTGCAGATGATGAGGCATTGTCAAAGAGTCTGGCAGGTCAGTGCAGATGATGAGGCATTGTCAGAGTCTGGCAGGTCAGTGCAGATGATGAGGCATTGTCAGAGTCTGACAGGTCAGTGCAGATGATGAGGCATTGTCAGAGAGTCTGACAGGTCAGTGCAGATGATGAGGCATTGTCAGAGTCTGACAGGTCAGTGCAGATGATGAGGCATTGTCAGAGAGTCTGACAGGTCAGTGCAGATGATGAGGCATTGTCAGAGAGTCTGGCAGGTCAGTGCAGATGATGAGGCATTGTCAGAGAGTCTGACAGGTCAGTGCAGATGATGAGGCATTGTCAGAGAGTCTGGCAGGTCAGTGCAGATGATGAGGCATTGTCAGAGTCTGGTAGGTCAGTGCAGATGATGAGGCATTGTCAGAGTCTGACAGGTCAGTGCAGATGATGAGGCATTGTCAGAGAGTCTGGCAGGTCAGTGCAGAAGATGAGGCATTGTCAGAGAGTCTGACAGATCAGTGCAGATGATGATGCATTGTCAGAGATTCTGACAGGTCAGTGCAGATGATGAGGCATTGTCAGAGTCTGACAGGTCAGTGCAGATGATGAGGCATTGTCAGAGTCTGGCAGGTCAGTGCAGATGATGAGGCATTGTCAGAGTCTGACAGGTCAGTGCAGATGATGAGGCATTGTCAGAGTCTGGCAGGTCAGTGCAGATGATGAGGCATTGTCAGAGTCTGACAGGTCAGTGCAGATGATGAGGCATTGTCAGAGAGTCTGACAGGTCAGTGCAGATGATGAGGCATTGTCAGAGAGTCTGACAGGTCAGTGCAGATGATGAGGCATTGTCAGAGAGTCTGACAGGTCAGTGCAGATGATGAGACATTGTCAGAGTCTGACAGGTCAGTGCAGATGATGAGGCATTGTCAGAGTCTGACAGGTCAGTGCAGATGATGAGGCATTGTCAGAGAGTCTGTCAGGTCAGTGCAGATGATGAGGCATTGTCAGAGAGTCTGACAGGTCAGTGCACATGATGAGGCATTGTCAGAGTCTGACAGGTCAGTGCAGATGATGAGGCATTGTCAGAGAGTCTGACAGGTCAGTGCAGATGATGAGGCATTGTCAGAGTCTGACAGGTCAGTGCAGATGATGAGGCATTGTCAGAGAGTCTGACAGGTCAGTGCAGATGATGAGGCATTGTCAGAGTCTGACAGGTCAGTGCAGCTGATGAGGCATTGTCAGAGAGTCTGTCAGGTCAGTGCAGATGATGAGGCATTGTCAGAGAGTCTGACAGGTCAGTGCAGATGATGAGGCATTGTCAGAGTCTGGCAGGTCAGTGCAGATGATGAGGCATTGTCAGAGAGTCTGACAGGTCAGTGTAGATGATGAGGCATTGTCAGAGTCTGACAGGTCAGTGCAGATGATGAGGCATTGTCAGAGAGTCTGTCAGGTCAGTGCAGATGATGAGGCATTGTCAGAGAGTCTGGCACGTCAGTGCAGATGATGAGGCATTGTCAGAGTCTGACAGGTCAGTGCAGATGATGAGGCATTGTCAGAGAGTCTGACAGGTCAGTGCAGATGATGAGGCATTGTCAGAGAGTCTGACAGGTCAGTGCAGATGATGAGGCATTGTCAGAGTCTGACAGGTCAGTGCAGATGATGAGGCATTGTCAGAGAGTCTGGCAGGTCAGTGCAGATGATGAGGCATTGTCAGAGTTTGGCAGGTCAGTGCAGATGATGAGGCATTGTCAGAGTCTGGCAGGTCAGTGCAGATGATGAGGCATTGTCAGAGTCTGGCAGGTCAGTGCAGATGATGAGGCATTGTCAGAGAGTCTGACAGGTCAGTGCAGATGATGAGGCATTGTCAGAGAGTCTGTCAGGTCAGTGCAGATGATGAGGCATTGTCAGAGTCTGACAGGTCAGTGCAGATGATGAGGCATTGTCAGAGAGTCTGACAGGTCAGTGCAGATGATGAGGCATTGTCAGAGAGTCTGGCAGGTCAGTGCAGATGATGAGGCATTGTCAGAGAGTCTGACAGGTCAGTGCAGATGATGAGGCATTGTCAGAGAGTCTGACAGGTCAGTGCAGATGATGAGGCATTGTCAGAGAGTCTGGCAGGTCAGTGCAGATGATGAGGCATTGTCAGAGAGTCTGACAGGTCAGTGCAGATGATGAGGCATTGTCAGAGAGTCTGACAGGTCAGTGCAGATGATGAGGCATTGTCAGAGAGTCTGGCAGGTCAGTGCAGATGATGAGGCATTGTCAGAGAGTCTGACAGGTCAGTGCAGATGATGAGGCATTGTCAGAGAGTCTGGCAGGTCAGTGCAGATGATGAGGCATTGTCAGAGTCTGGCAGGTCAGTGCAGATGATGAGGCATTGTCCGAGTCTGACAGGTCAGTGCAGATGATGAGGCATTGTCAGAGAGTCTGGCAGGTCAGTGCAGATGATGAGGCATTGTCAGAGTCTGGCAGGTCAGTGCAGATGATGAGGCATTGTCAGAGTCTGACAGGTCAGTGCAGATGATGAGGCATTGTCAGAGTCTGGCAGGTCAGTGCAGATGATGAGGCATTGTCAGAGTCTGGCAGGTCAGTGCAGATGATGAGGCATTGTCAGAGTCTGAAAGGTCAGTGCAGATGATGAGGCATTGTCAGAGAGTCTGGCAGGTCAGTGCAGAAGATGAGGCATTGTCAGAGAGTCTGACAGATCAGTGCAGATGATGATGCATTGTCAGAGATTCTGACAGGTCAGTGCAGATGATGAGGCATTGTCAGAGTCTGACAGGTCAGTGCAGATGATGAGGCATTGTCAGAGTCTGGCAGGTCAGTGCAGATGATGAGGCATTGTCAGAGAGTCTGACAGGTCAGTGCAGATGATGAGGCATTGTCAGAGAGTCTGACAGGTCAGTTGACATGATGAGGCATTGTCAGAGTCTGACAGGTCAGTGCAGATGATGAGGCATTGTCAGAGAGTCTGACAGGTCAGTGCAGATGATGAGGCATTGTCAGAGTCTGACAGGTCAGTGCAGATGATGAGGCATTGTCAGAGAGTCTGACAGGTCAGTGCAGATGATGAGGCATTGTCAGAGTCTGACAGGTCAGTGCAGATGATGAGGCATTGTCAGAGAGTCTGTCAGGTCAGTGCAGATGATGAGGCATTGTCAGAGAGTCTGACAGGTCAGTGCAGATGATGAGGCATTGTCAGAGTCTGGCAGGTCAGTGCAGATGATGAGGCATTGTCAGAGAGTCTGACAGGTCAGTGTAGATGATGAGGCATTGTCAGAGAGTCTGACAGGTCAGTGTAGATGATGAGGCATTGTCAGAGTCTGACAGGTCAGTGCAGATGATGAGGCATTGTCAGAGAGTCTGTCAGGTCAGTGCAGATGATGAGGCATTGTCAGAGAGTCTGGCACGTCAGTGCAGATGATGAGGCATTGTCAGAGTCTGACAGGTCAGTGCAGATGATGAGGCATTGTCAGAGAGTCTGACAGGTCAGTGCAGATGATGAGGCATTGTCAGAGAGTCTGACAGGTCAGTGCAGATGATGAGGCATTGTCAGAGTCTGACAGGTCAGTGCAGATGATGAGGCATTGTCAGAGAGTCTGGCAGGTCAGTGCAGATGATGAGGCATTGTCAGAGTTTGGCAGGTCAGTGCAGATGATGAGGCATTGTCAGAGTCTGGCAGGTCAGTGCAGATGATGAGGCATTGTCAGAGTCTGGCAGGTCAGTGCAGATGATGAGGCATTGTCAGAGAGTCTGACAGGTCAGTGCAGATGATGAGGCATTGTCAGAGAGTCTGTCAGGTCAGTGCAGATGATGAGGCATTGTCAGAGAGTCTGACAGGTCAGTGCAGATGATGAGGCATTGTCAGAGTCTGACAGGTCAGTGCAGATGATGAGGCATTGTCAGAGAGTCTGACAGGTCAGTGCAGATGATGAGGCATTGTCAGAGAGTCTGGCAGGTCAGTGCAGATGATGAGGCATTGTCAGAGTCTGGCAGGTCAGTGCAGATGATGAGGCATTGTCCGAGTCTGACAGGTCAGTGCAGATGATGAGGCATTGTCAGAGAGTCTGGCAGGTCAGTGCAGATGATGAGGCATTGTCAGAGTCTGGCAGGTCAGTGCAGATGATGAGGCATTGTCAGAGTCTGACAGGTCAGTGCAGATGATGAGGCATTGTCAGAGTCTGGCAGGTCAGTGCAGATGATGAGGCATTGTCAGAGTCTGGCAGGTCAGTGCAGATGATGAGGCATTGTCAGAGTCTGAAAGGTCAGTGCAGATGATGAGGCATTGTCAGAGAGTCTGGCAGGTCAGTGCAGAAGATGAGGCATTGTCAGAGAGTCTGACAGATCAGTGCAGATGATGATGCATTGTCAGAGTCTGACAGGTCAGTGCAGATGATGAGGCATTGTCAGAGTCTGGCAGGTCAGTGCAGATGATGAGGCATTGTCAGAGAGTCTGACAGGTCAGTGCAGATGATGAGGCATTGTCAGAGAGTCTGACAGGTCAGTTGACATGATGAGGCATTGTCAGAGTCTGACAGGTCAGTGCAGATGATGAGGCATTGTCAGAGAGTCTGACAGGTCAGTGCAGATGATGAGGCATTGTCAGAGTCTGACAGGTCAGTGCAGATGATGAGGCATTGTCAGAGAGTCTGTCAGGTCAGTGCAGATGATGAGGCATTGTCAGAGAGTCTGACAGGTCAGTGCAGATGATGAGACATTGTCAGAGTCTGACAGGTCAGTGCAGATGATGAGGCATTGTCAGAGAGTCTGTCAGGTCAGTGCAGATGATGAGGCATTGTCAGAGAGTCTGACAGGTCAGTGCAGATGATGAGGCATTGTCAGAGAGTCTGACAGGTCAGTGCAGATGATGAGGCATTGTCAGAGTCTGGCAGGTCAGTGCAGATGATGAGGCATTGTCAGAGAGTCTGACAGGTCAGTGTAGATGATGAGGCATTGTCAGAGTCTGACAGGTCAGTGCAGATGATGAGGCATTGTCAGAGAGTCTGTCAGGTCAGTGCAGATGATGAGGCATTGTCAGAGAGTCTGGCACGTCAGTGCAGATGATGAGGCATTGTCAGAGTCTGACAGGTCAGTGCAGATGATGAGGCATTGTCAGAGAGTCTGACAGGTCAGTGCAGATGATGAGGCATTGTCAGAGAGTCTGACAGGTCAGTGCAGATGATGAGGCATTGTCAGAGTCTGACAGGTCAGTGCAGATGATGAGGCATTGTCAGAGAGTCTGGCAGGTCAGTGCAGATGATGAGGCATTGTCAGAGTTTGGCAGGTCAGTGCAGATGATGAGGCATTGTCAGAGTCTGGCAGGTCAGTGCAGATGATGAGGCATTGTCAGAGTCTGGCAGGTCAGTGCAGATGATGAGGCATTGTCAGAGAGTCTGACAGGTCAGTGCAGATGATGAGGCATTGTCAGAGAGTCTGTCAGGTCAGTGCAGATGATGAGGCATTGTCAGAGAGTCTGACAGGTCATGCAGATGATGAGGCATTGTCAGAGTCTGACAGGTCAGTGCAGATGATGAGGCATTGTCAGAGAGTCTGACAGGTCAGTGCAGATGATGAGGCATTGTCAGAGAGTCTGGCAGGTCAGTGCAGATGATGAGGCATTGTCAGAGAGTCTGACAGGTCAGTGCAGATGATGAGGCATTGTCAGAGAGTCTGGCAGGTCAGTGCAGATGATGAGGCATTGTCAGAGTCTGGCAGGTCAGTGCAGATGATGAGGCATTGTCCGAGTCTGACAGGTCAGTGCAGATGATGAGGCATTGTCAGAGAGTCTGGCAGGTCAGTGCAGATGATGAGGCATTGTCAGAGTCTGGCAGGTCAGTGCAGATGATGAGGCATTGTCAGAGTCTGACAGGTCAGTGCAGATGATGAGGCATTGTCAGAGTCTGGCAGGTCAGTGCAGATGATGAGGCATTGTCAGAGTCTGGCAGGTCAGTGCAGATGATGAGGCATTGTCAGAGTCTGAAAGGTCAGTGCAGATGATGAGGCATTGTCAGAGAGTCTGGCAGGTCAGTGCAGATGATGAGGCATTGTCAGAGCGTCTGACAGGTCAGTGCAGATGATGAGGCATTGTCAGAGAGTCTGGCAGGTCAGTGCAGAAGATGAGGCATTGTCAGAGAGTCTGACAGATCAGTGCAGATGATGATGCATTGTCAGAGATTCTGACAGGTCAGTGCAGATGATGAGGCATTGTCAGAGTCTGACAGGTCAGTGCAGATGATGAGGCATTGTCAGAGTCTGGCAGGTCAGTGCAGATGATGAGGCATTGTCAGAGTCTGGCAGGTCAGTGCAGATGATGAGGCATTGTCAGAGTCTGACAGGTCAGTGCAGATGATGAGGCATTGTCAGAGAGTCTGACAGATCAGTGCAGATGATGATGCATTGTCAGAGTCTGGCAGGTCAGTGCAGATGATGAGGCATTGTCAGAGATTCTGACAGGTCAGTGCAGATGATGAGGCATTGTCAGAGTCTGACAGGTCAGTGCAGATGATGAGGCATTGTCAGAGTCTGGCAGGTCAGTGCAGATGATGAGGCATTGTCAGAGTCTGACAGGTCAGTGCAGATGATGAGGCATTGTCAGTGAGTCTGACAGGTCAGTGCAGATGATGAGGCATTGTCAGAGTCTGACAGGTCAGTGCAGATGATGAGGCATTGTCAGAGAGTCTGGCAGGTCAGTGCAGATGATGAGGCATTGTCAGAGTGTCTGACAGGTCAGTGCAGATGATGAGGCATTGTCAGAGAGTCTGACAGGTCAGTGCAGATGATGAGGTATTGTCAGAGTCTGGCAGGTCAGTGCAGATGATGAGGCATTGTCAGAGTCTGACAGGTCAGTGCAGATGATGAGGCATTGTCAGTGAGTCTGACAGGTCAGTGCAGATGATGAGGCATTGTCAGAGAGTCTGACAGGTCAGTGCAGATGATGAGGCATTGTCAGAGTCTGACAGGTCAGTGCAGATGATGAGGCATTGTCAGAGAGTCTGTCAGGTCAGTGCAGATGATGAGGCATTGTCAGAGAGTCTGACAGGTCAGTGCAGATGATGAGGCATTGTCAGAGAGTCTGACAGGTCAGTGCAGATGATGAGGCATTGTCAGAGTCTGGCAGGTCAGTGCAGATGATGAGGCATTGTCAGAGAGTCTGACAGGTCAGTGTAGATGATGAGGCATTGTCAGAGTCTGACAGGTCAGTGCAGATGATGAGGCATTGTCAGAGAGTCTGTCAGGTCAGTGCAGATGATGAGGCATTGTCAGAGAGTCTGGCACGTCAGTGCAGATGATGAGGCATTGTCAGAGTCTGACAGGTCAGTGCAGATGATGAGGCATTGTCAGAGAGTCTGACAGGTCAGTGCAGATGATGAGGCATTGTCAGAGAGTCTGACAGGTCAGTGCAGATGATGAGGCATTGTCAGAGTCTGACAGGTCAGTGCAGATGATGAGGCATTGTCAGAGAGTCTGGCAGGTCAGTGCAGATGATGAGGCATTGTCAGAGTTTGGCAGGTCAGTGCAGATGATGAGGCATTGTCAGAGTCTGGCAGGTCAGTGCAGATGATGAGGCATTGTCAGAGTCTGGCAGGTCAGTGCAGATGATGAGGCATTGTCAGAGAGTCTGACAGGTCAGTGCAGATGATGAGGCATTGTCAGAGAGTCTGTCAGGTCAGTGCAGATGATGAGGCATTGTCAGAGAGTCTGACAGGTCAGTGCAGATGATGAGGCATTGTCAGAGTCTGACAGGTCAGTGCAGATGATGAGGCATTGTCAGAGAGTCTGACAGGTCAGTGCAGATGATGAGGCATTGTCAGAGAGTCTGGCAGGTCAGTGCAGATGATGAGGCATTGTCAGAGAGTCTGACAGGTCACTGCAGATGATGAGGCATTGTCAGAGAGTCTGGCAGGTCAGTGCAGATGATGAGGCATTGTCAGAGTCTGGCAGGTCAGTGCAGATGATGAGGCATTGTCCGAGTCTGACAGGTCAGTGCAGATGATGAGGCATTGTCAGAGAGTCTGGCAGGTCAGTGCAGATGATGAGGCATTGTCAGAGTCTGGCAGGTCAGTGCAGATGATGAGGCATTGTCAGAGTCTGACAGGTCAGTGCAGATGATGAGGCATTGTCAGAGTCTGGCAGGTCAGTGCAGATGATGAGGCATTGTCAGAGTCTGGCAGGTCAGTGCAGATGATGAGGCATTGTCAGAGTCTGAAAGGTCAGTGCAGATGATGAGGCATTGTCAGAGAGTCTGGCAGGTCAGTGCAGATGATGAGGCATTGTCAGAGCGTCTGACAGGTCAGTGCAGATGATGAGGCATTGTCAGAGAGTCTGGCAGGTCAGTGCAGAAGATGAGGCATTGTCAGAGAGTCTGACAGATCAGTGCAGATGATGATGCATTGTCAGAGATTCTGACAGGTCAGTGCAGATGATGAGGCATTGTCAGAGTCTGACAGGTCAGTGCAGATGATGAGGCATTGTCAGAGTCTGGCAGGTCAGTGCAGATGATGAGGCATTGTCAGAGTCTGGCAGGTCAGTGCAGATGATGAGGCATTGTCAGAGTCTGACAGGTCAGTGCAGATGATGAGGCATTGTCAGAGAGTCTGACAGATCAGTGCAGATGATGATGCATTGTCAGAGATTCTGACAGGTCAGTGCAGATGATGAGGCATTGTCAGAGTCTGACAGGTCAGTGCAGATGATGAGGCATTGTCAGAGTCTGGCAGGTCAGTGCAGATGATGAGGCATTGTCAGAGTCTGGCAGGTCAGTGCAGATGATGAGGCATTGTCAGAGTCTGACAGGTCAGTGCAGATGATGAGGCATTGTCAGTGAGTCTGACAGGTCAGTGCAGATGATGAGGCATTGTCAGAGAGTCTGACAGGTCAGTGCAGATGATGAGGCATTGTCAGAGAGTCTGACAGGTCAGTGCAGATGATGAGGCATTGTCAGAGTCTGACAGGTCAGTGCAGATGATGAGGCATTGTCAGAGAGTCTGACAGGTCAGTGCAGATGATGAGGCATTGTCAGAGTCTGACAGGTCAGTGCAGATGATGAGGCATTGTCAGAGAGTCTGTCAGGTCAGTGCAGATGATGAGGCATTGTCAGAGAGTCTGACAGGTCAGTGCAGATGATGAGGCATTGTCAGAGAGTCTGACAGGTCAGTGCAGATGATGAGGCATTGTCAGAGTCTGGCAGGTCAGTGCAGATGATGAGGCATTGTCAGAGAGTCTGACAGGTCAGTGTAGATGATGAGGCATTGTCAGAGTCCGACAGGTCAGTGCAGATGATGAGGCATTGTCAGAGAGTCTGTCAGGTCAGTGCAGATGATGAGGCATTGTCAGAGAGTCTGGCACGTCAGTGCAGATGATGAGGCATTGTCAGAGTCTGACAGGTCAGTGCAGATGATGAGGCATTGTCAGAGAGTCTGACAGGTCAGTGCAGATGATGAGGCATTGTCAGAGTCTGACAGGTCAGTGCAGATGATGAGGCATTGTCAGAGAGTCTGACAGGTCAGTGCAGATGATGAGGCATTGTCAGAGAGTCTGACAGGGCAGTGCAGATGATGAGGCATTGTCAGAGAGTCTGACAGGTCAGTGCAGATGATGAGGCATTGTCAGAGTCTGACAGGTCAGTGCAGATGATGAGGCATTGTCAGAGAGTCTGGCAGGTCAGTGCAGATGATGAGGCATTGTCAGAGTTTGGCAGGTCAGTGCAGATGATGAGGCATTGTCAGAGTCTGGCAGGTCAGTGCAGATGATGAGGCATTGTCAGAGAGTCTGACAGGTCTGTGCAGATGATGAGGCATTGTTAGAGTCTGACAGGTCAGTGCAGATGATCAGGCATTGTCAGAGAGTCTGGCAGGTCAGTGCAGATGATGAGGCATTGTCAGAGAGTCTGGCAGGTCAGTGCAGATGATGAGGCATTGTCAGAGTCTGACAGGTCAGTGCAGATGATGAGGCATTGTCAGAGAGTCTGGCAGGTCAGTGCAGATGATGAGGCATTGTCAGAGTCTGGCAGGTCAGTGCAGATGATGAGGCATTGTCAGAGTCTGACAGGTCAGTGCAGATGATGAGGCATTGTCAGAGAGTCTGACAGGTCAGTGCAGATGATGAGGCATTGTCAGAGAGTTTGACAGGTCAGTGCAGATGATGAGGCATTGTCAGAGAGTCTGACAGGTCAGTGCAGATGATGAGGCATTGTCAGAGTCTGACAGGTCAGTGCAGATGATGAGGCATTGTCAGAGTCTGGCAGGTCAGTGCAGATGATGAGGCATTGTCAGAGAGTCTGGCAGGTCAGTGCAGATGATGAGGCATTGTCAGAGTCTGGCAGGTCAGTGCAGATGATGAGGCATTGTCAGAGTCTGACAGGTCAGTGCAGATGATGAGGCATTGTCAGAGAGCCTGGCAGGTCAGTGCAGATGATGAGGCATTGTCAGAGCGTCTGACAGGTCAGTGCATATGATGAGGCATTGTCAGAGAGTCTGGCAGGTCAGTGCAGAAGATGAGGCATTGTCAGAGTCTGACAGGTCAGTGTAGATGATGAGGCATTGTCAGAGAGTCTGACAGGTCAGTGCAGATGATGAGGCATTGTCAGAGAGTCTGACAGGTCAGTGCAGATGATGAGGCATTGTCAGAGTCTGACAGGTCAGTGCAGATGATGAGGCATTGTCAGAGTCTGGCAGGTCAGTGCAGATGATGAGGCATTGTCAGAGTCTGACAGGTCAGTGCAGATGATGAGGCATTGTCAGAGAGTCTGACAGGTCAGTGCAGATGATGAGGCATTGTCAGAGAGTCTGACAGGTCAGTGCAGATGATGAGGCATTGTCAGAGTCTGACAGGTCAGTGCAGATGATGAGGCATTGTCAGAGAGTCTGACAGGTCAGTGCAGATGATGAGGCATTGTCAGAGTCTGACAGGTCAGTGCAGATGATGAGGCATTGTCAGAGAGTCTGACAGGTCAGTGCAGATGATGAGGCATTGTCATAGAGTCTGACAGGTCAGTGCAGATGATGAGGCATTGTCAGAGTCTGACAGGTCAGTGCAGATGATGAGGCATTGTCAGAGAGTCTGACAGGTCAGTGCAGATGATGAGGCATTGTCAGAGTTTGACAGGTCAGTGCAGATGATGAGGCATTGTCAGAGTCTGACAGGTCAGTGCAGATGATGAGGCATTGTCAGAGTCTGACAGGTCAGTGCAGATGATGAGGCATTGTCAGAGTCTGGCAGGTCAGTGCAGATGATGAGGCATTGTCAGAGAGTCTGTCAGGTCAGTGCAGATGATGAGGCATTGTCAGAGAGTCTGACAGGTCAGTGCAGATGATGAGGCATTGTCAGAGAGTCTGACAGGTCAGTGCAGATGATGATGAATTGTCAGAGATTCTGACAGGTCAGTGCAGATGATGAGGCATTGTCAGAGTCTGACAGGTCAGTGCAGATGATGAGGCATTGTCAGAGAGTCTGACAGGTCAGTGCAGATGATGAGGCATTGTCAGAGAGTCTGTCAGGTCAGTGCAGATGATGAGGCATTGTCAGAGTCTGGCAGGTCAGTGCAGATGATGAGGCATTGTCAGAGAGTCTGGCACGTCAGTGCAGATGATGAGGCATTGTCAGAGTCTGACAGGTCAGTGCAGATGATGAGGCATTGTCAGAGTCTGACAGGTCAGTGCAGATGATGAGGCATTGTCAGAGAGTCTGACAGGTCAGTGCAGATGATGAGGCATTGTCAGAGAGTCTGACAGGTCAGTGCAGATGATGAGGCATTGTCAGAGAGTCTGGCAGGTCAGTGCAGATGATGAGGCATTGTCAGAGAGTCTGACAGGTCAGTGCAGATGATGAGGCATTGTCAGAGTTTGGCAGGTCAGTGCAGATGATGAGGCATTGTCAGAGTCTGACAGGTCAGTGCAGATGATGAGGCATTGTCAGAGAGTCTGACAGGTCAGTGCAGATGATGAGGCATTGTCAGAGAGTCTGGCAGGTCAGTGCAGATGATGAGGCATTGTCAGAGTCTGGCAGGTCAGTGCAGATGATGAGGCATTGTCAGAGTCTGACAGGTCAGTGCAGATGATGAGGCATTGTCAGAGAGTCTGACAGGTCAGTGCAGATGATGAGGCATTGTCAGAGAGTCTGACAGGTCAGTGCAGATGATGAGGCATTGTCAGAGTCTGACAGGTCAGTGCAGATGATGAGGCATTGTCAGAGAGTCTGTCAGGTCAGTGCAGATGATGAGGCATTGTCAGAGAGTCTGGCAGGTCAGTGCAGATGATGAGGCATTGTCAGAGTCTGGCAGGTCAGTGCAGATGATGAGGCATTGTCAGAGAGTCTGTCAGGTCAGTGCAGATGATGAGGCATTGTCAGAGAATCTGACAGGTCAGTGCAGATGATGAGGCATTGTCAGAGAGTCTGACAGGTCAGTGCAGATGATGAGGCATTGTCAGAGAGTCTGACAGGTCAGTGCAGATGATGAGGCATTGTCAGAGTCTGGCAGGTCAGTGCAGATGATGAGGCATTGTCAGAGTCTGACAGGTCAGTGCAGATGATGAGGCATTGTCAGAGAGCCTGGCAGGTCAGTGCAGATGATGAGGCATTGTCAGAGAGTCTGGCAGGTCAGTGCAGATGATGAGGCATTGTCAGAGAGTCTGACAGGTCAGTGCAGATGATGAGGCATTGTCAGAGTGTCTGGCAGGTCAGTGCAGATGATGAGGCATTGTCAGAGTCTGACGGGTCAGTGCAGATGATGAGGCATTGTCAGAGTCTGACAGGTCAGTGCAGATGATGAGGCATTGTCAGAGAGTCTGACAGGTCAGTGCAGATGATGAGGCATTGTCAGAGAGTCTGGCAGGTCAGTGTAGATGATGAGGCATTGTCAGAGAGTCTGACAGGTCAGTGCAGATGATGAGGCATTGTCAGAGTCTGGCAGGTCAGTGCAGAAGATGAGGCATTGTCAGAGAGTCTGACAGGTCAGTGCAGATGATGATGCATTTTCAGAGATTCTGACAGGTCAGTGCAGATGATGAGGCATTGTCAGAGTCTGACAGGTCAGTGCAGATGATGAGGCATTGTCAGAGAGTCTGACAGGTCAGTGCAGATGATGAGGCATTGTCAGAGAGTCTGACAGGTCAGTGCAGATGATGAGGCATTGTCAGAGTCTGACAGGTCAGTGCAGATGATGAGGCATTGTCAGAGAGTCTGACAGGTCAGTGCAGATGATGAGGCATTGTCAGAGAGTCTGACAGGTCAGTGCAGATGATGAGGCATTGTCAGAGTCTGACAGGTCAGTGCAGATGATGAGGCATTGTCAGAGTCTGACAGGTCAGTGCAGATGATGAGGCATTGTCAGAGTCTGACAGGTCAGTGCAGATGATGAGGCATTGTCAGAGTCTGACAGGTCAGTGCAGATGATGAGGCATTGTCAGAGTCTGGCAGGTCAGTGCAGATGATGAGGCATTGTCAGAGTCTGACAGGTCAGTGCAGATGATGAGGCATTGTCAGAGAGTCTGTCAGGTCAGTGCAGATGATGAGGCATTGTCAGAGAGTCTGACAGGTCAGTGCAGATGATGAGGCATTGTCAGAGAGTCTGACAGGTCAGTGCAGATGATGAGGCATTGTCAGAGAGTCTGGCAGGTCAGTGCAGATGATGAGGCATTGTCAGAGTCTGACAGGTCAGTGCAGATGATGAGGCATTGTCAGAGAGTCTGTCAGGTCAGTGCAGATGATGAGGCATTGTCAGAGAGTCTGACAGGTCAGTGCAGATGATGAGGCATTGTCAGAGAGTCTGACAGGTCAGTGCAGATGATGAGGCATTGTCAGAGAGTCTGGCAGGTCAGTGCAGATGATGAGGCATTGTCAGAGTCTGACAGGTCAGTGCAGATGATGAGGCATTGTCAGAGTCTGACAGGTCAGTGCAGATGATGAGGCATTGTCAGAGTCTGGCATGTCAGTGCAGATGATGAGGCATTGTCAGAGAGTCTGACAGGTCAGTGCAGATGATGAGGCATTGTCAGAGAGTCTGTCAGGTCAGTGCAGATGATGAGGCATTGTCAAGGTCTGGCAGGTCAGTGCAGATGATGAGGCATTGTCAGAGAGTCTGGCACGTCAGTGCAGATGATGAGGCATTGTCAGAGTCTGACAGGTCAGTGCAGATTATGAGGCATTGTCAGAGAGTCTGACAGGTCAGTGCAGATGATGAGGCATTGTCAGAGAGTCTGACAGGTCAGTGCAGATGATGAGGCATTGTCAGAGTCTGACAGGTCTGTGCAGATGATGAGGCATTGTCAGAGTCTGACAGGTCAGTGCAGATGATGAGGCATTGTCAGAGAGTCTGACAGGTCAGTGCAGATGATGAGGCATTGTCAGAGAGTCTGACAGGTCAGTGCAGATGATGAGGCATTGTCAGAGAGTCTGGCAGGTCAGTGCAGATGATGAGGCATTGTCAGAGAGTCTGACAGGTCAGTGCAGATGATGAGGCATTGTCAGAGTTTGGCAGGTCAGTGCAGATGATGAGGCATTGTCAGAGTCTGACAGGTCAGTGCAGATGATGAGGCATTGTCAGAGAGTCTGACAGGTCAGTGCAGATGATGAGGCATTGTCAGAGTCTGGCAGGTCAGTGCAGATGATGAGGCATTGTCAGAGTCTGACAGGTCAGTGCAGATGATGAGGCATTGTCAGAGAGTCTGACAGGTCAGTGCAGATGATGAGGCATTGTCAGAGAGTCCGGCAGGTCAGTGCAGATGATGAGGCATTGTCAGAGTCTGGCAGGTCAGTGCAGATGATGATGCATTGTCAGAGTCTGACAGGTCAGTGCAGATGATGAGGCATTGTCAGAGAGTCTGGCAGGTCAGTGCAGATGATGAGGCATTGTCAGAGTCTGGCAGTTCAGTGCAGATGATGAGGCATTGTCAGAGTCTGACAGGTCAGTGCAGATGATGAGGCATTGTCAGAGAGTCTGGCAGGTCAGTGCAGATGATGAGGCATTGTCAGAGAGTCTGACAGGTCAGTGCAGATGATGAGGCATTGTCAGAGTCTGGCAGGTCAGTGCAGATGATGAGGCATTGTCAGAGAGTCTGACAGGTCAGTGCAGATGATGAGGCATTGTCAGAGTTTGGCAGGTCAGTGCAGATGATGAGGCATTGTCAGAGTCTGACAGGTCAGTGCAGATGATGAGGCATTGTCAGAGAGTCTGGCAGGTCAGTGCAGATGATGAGGCATTGTCAGAGAGTCTGGCAGGTCAGTGCAGATGATGAGGCATTGTCAGAGTCTGGCAGGTCAGTGCAGATGATGAGGCATTGTCAGAGTCTGACAGGTCAGTGCAGATGATGAGGCATTGTCAGAGTCTGACAGGTCAGTGCAGATGATGAGGCATTGTCAGAGAGTCTGACAGGTCAGTGCAGATGATGAGGCATTGTCAGAGTCTGACAGGTCAGTGCAGATGATGAGGCATTGTCAGAGAGTCTGACAGGTCAGTGCAGATGATGAGGCATTGTCAGAGTCTGACAGGTCAGTGCAGATGATGAGGCATTGTCAGAGAGTCTGTCAGGTCAGTGCAGATGATGAGGCATTGTCAGAGAGTCTGGCAGGTCAGTGCAGATGATGAGGCATTGTCAGAGTCTGGCAGGTCAGTGCAGATGATGAGGCATTGTCAGAGTCTGGCAGGTCAGTGCAGATGATGAGGCATTGTCAGAGAGTCTGACAGGTCAGTGCAGATGATGAGGCATTGTCAGAGAGTCTGGCAGGTCAGTGCAGATGATGAGGCATTGTCAGAGAGTCTGACAGGTCAGTGCAGATGATGAGGCATTGTCAGAGTCTGACAGGTCAGTGCAGATGATGAGGCATTGTCAGAGAATCTGACAGGTCAGTGCAGATGATGAGGCATTGTCAGAAAGTCTGGCAGGTCAGTGCAGATGATGAGGCATTGTCAGAGTCTGACAGGTCAGTGCAGATGATGAGGCATTGTCAGAGAGCCTGGCAGGTCAGTGCAGATGATGAGGCATTGTCAGAGAGTCTGTCAGGTCAGTGCAGATGATGAGGCATTGTCAGAGTCTGGCAGGTCAGTGCAGATGATGAGGCATTGTCAGAGAGTCTGGCACGTCAGTGCAGATGATGAGGCATTGTCAGAGTCTGACAGGTCAGTGCAGATGATGAGGCATTGTCAGAGAGTCTGACAGGTCAGTGCAGATGATGAGGCATTGTCAGAGAGTCTGGCAGGTCAGTGCAGATGATGAGGCATTGTCAGAGTCTGACAGGTCAGTGCAGATGATGAGGCATTGTCAGAGTCTGACAGGTCAGTGCAGATGATGAGGCATTGTCAGAGAGTCTGACAGGTCAGTGCAGATGATGAGGCATTGTCAGAGAGTCTGGCAGGTCAGTGCAGATGATGAGGCATTGTCAGAGAGTCTGACAGGTCAGTGCAGATGATGAGGCATTGTCAGAGAGTCTGACAGGTCAGTGCAGATGATGAGGCATTGTCAGAGAGTCTGACAGGTCAGTGCAGATGATGAGGCATTGTCAGAGAGTCTGACAGGTCAGTGCAGATGATGAGGCATTGTCAGAGAGTCTGACAGGTCAGTGCAGATGATGAGGCATTGTCAGAGAGTCTGACAGGTCAGTGCAGATGATGAGGCATTGTCAGAGTCTGACAGGTCTGTGCAGATGATGAGGCATTGTCAGAGTCTGACAGGTCAGTGCAGATGATGAGGCATTGTCAGAGAGTCTGACAGGTCAGTGCAGATGATGAGGCATTGTCAGAGAGTCTGACAGGTCAGTGCAGATGATGAGGCATTGTCAGAGAGTCTGGTTGGTCAGTGCAGATGATGAGGCATTGTCAGAGAGTCTGACAGGTCAGTGCAGATGATGAGGCATTGTCAGAGAGTCTGACAGGTCAGTGCAGATGATGAGGCATTGTCAGAGTCTGACAGGTCAGTGCAGATGATGAGGCATTGTCAGAGAGTCTGACAGGTCAGTGCAGATGATGAGGCATTGTCAGAGAGTCTGACAGGTCAGTGCAGATGATGAGGCATTGTCAGAGTCTGACAGGTCAGTGCAGATGATGAGGCATTGTCAGAGTCTGACAGGTCAGTGCAGATGATGAGGCATTGTCAGAGAGTCTGTCAGGTCAGTGCAGATGATGAGGCATTGTCAGAGAGTCTGGCAGGTCAGTGCAGATGATGAGGCATTGTCAGAGTCTGGCAGGTCAGTGCAGATGATGAGGCATTGTCAGAGTCTGGCAGGTCAGTGCAGATGATGAGGCATTGTCAGAGAGTCTGACAGGTCAGTGCAGATGATGAGGCATTGTCAGAGAGTCTGGCAGGTCAGTGCAGATGATGAGGCATTGTCAGAGAGTCTGGCAGGTCAGTGCAGATGATGAGGCATTGTCAGAGTCTGACAGGTCAGTGCAGATGATGAGGCATTGTCAGAGTCTGACAGGTCAGTGCAGATGATGAGGCATTGTCAGAGAGTCTGGCAGGTCAGTGTAGATGATGAGGCATTGTCAGAGTCTGACAGGTCAGTGCAGATGATGAGGCATTGTCAGAGAGTCTGACAGGTCAGTGCAGATGATGAGGCATTGTCAGAGAGTCTGGCAGGTCAGTGCAGATGATGAGGCATTGTCAGATAGTCTGGCAGGTCAGTGCAGATGATGAGGCATTGTCAGAGAGTCTGACAGGTCAGTGCAGATGATGAGGCATTGTCAGAGTGTCTGGCAGGTCAGTGCAGATGATGAGGCATTGTCAGAGTCTGACGGGTCAGTGCAGATGATGAGGCATTGTCAGAGTCTGACAGGTCAGTGCAGATGATGAGGCATTGTCAGAGAGTCTGACAGGTCAGTGCAGATGATGAGGCATTGTCAGAGTCTGGCAGGTCAGTGCAGATGATGAGGCATTGTCAGAGAGTCTGGCAGGTCAGTGTAGATGATGAGGCATTGTCAGAGAGTCTGACAGGTCAGTGCAGATGATGAGGCATTGTCAGAGTCTGGCAGGTCAGTGCAGAAGATGAGGCATTGTCAGAGTCTGGCAGGTCAGTGCAGATGATGAGGCATTGTCAGAGTCTGACAGGTCAGTGCAGATGATGAGGCATTGTCAGAGAGTCTGACAGGTCAGTGCAGATGATGAGGCATTGTCAGAGTCTGACGGGTCAGTGCAGATGATGAGGCATTGTCAGAGTCTGACAGTTCAGTGCAGATGATGAGGCATTGTCAGAGTCTGGCAGGTCAGTGCAGAAGATGAGGCATTGTCAGAGAGTCTGACAGGTCAGTGCAGATGATGAGGCATTGTCAGAGATTCTGACAGGTCAGTGCAGATGATGAGGCATTGTCAGAGTCTGACAGGTCAGTGCAGATGATGAGGCATTGTCAGAGAGTCTGACAGGTCAGTGCAGATGATGAGGCATTGTCAGAGAGTCTGACAGGTCAGTGCAGATGATGAGGCATTGTCAGAGAGTCTGGCAGGTCAGTGCAGAAGATGAGGCATTGTCAGAGATTCTGACAGGTCAGTGCAGATGATGAGGCATTGTCAGAGTCTGACAGGTCAGTGCAGATGATGAGGCATTGTCAGAGAGTCTGACAGGTCAGTGCAGATGATGAGGCATTGTCAGAGAGTCTGACAGGTCAGTGCAGATGATGAGGCATTGTCAGAGTCTGACAGGTCAGTGCAGATGATGAGGCATGGTCAGAGAGTCTGACAGGTCAGTGCAGATGATGAGGCATTGTCAGAGAGTCTGACAGGTCAGTGCAGATGATGAGGCATTGTCAGAGTCTGACAGGTCAGTGCAGATGATGAGGCATTGTCAGAGTCTGACAGGTCAGTGCAGATGATGAGGCATTGTCAGAGTCTGACAGGTCAGTGCAGATGATGAGGCATTGTCAGAGTCTGGCAGGTCAGTGCAGATGATGAGGCATTGTCAGAGTCTGACAGGTCAGTGCAGATGATGAGGCATTGTCAGAGTCTGACAGGTCAGTGCAGATGATGAGGCATTGTCAGAGTCTGACAGGTCAGTGCAGATGATGAGGCATTGTCAGAGTCTGACAGGTCAGTGCAGATGATGAGGCATTGTCAGAGTCTGACAGGTCAGTGCAGATGATGAGGCATTGTCAGAGTCTGGCAGGTCAGTGCAGATGATGAGGCATTGTCAGAGTCTGACAGGTCAGTGCAGATGATGAGGCATTGTCAGAGAGTCTGACAGGTCAGTGCAGATGATGAGGCATTGTCAGAGTCTGACAGGTCAGTGCAGATGATGAGGCATTGTCAGAGAGTCTGACAGGTCAGTGCAGATGATGAGGCATTGTCAGAGAGTCTGTCAGGTCAGTGCAGATGATGAGGCATTGTCAAGGTCTGGCAGGTCAGTGCAGATGATGAGGCATTGTCAGAGAGTCTGGCACGTCAGTGCAGATGATGAGGCATTGTCAGAGTCTGACAGGTCAGTGCAGATGATGAGGCATTGTCAGAGAGTCTGACAGGTCAGTGCAGATGATGAGGCATTGTCAGAGAGTCTGACAGGTCAGTGCAGATGATGAGGCATTGTCAGAGAGTCTGACAGGTCAGTGCAGATGATGAGGCATTGTCAGAGTCTGACAGGTCTGTGCAGATGATGAGGCATTGTCAGAGTCTGACAGGTCAGTGCAGATGATGAGGCATTGTCAGAGAGTCTGACAGGTCAGTGCAGATGATGAGGCATTGTCAGAGAGTCTGACAGGTCAGTGCAGATGATGAGGCATTGTCAGAGAGTCTGGCAGGTCAGTGCAGATGATGAGGCATTGTCAGAGAGTCTGACAGGTCAGTGCAGATGATGAGGCATTGTCAGAGTTTGGCAGGTCAGTGCAGATGATGAGGCATTGTCAGAGTCTGACAGGTCAGTGCAGATGATGAGGCATTGTCAGAGAGTCTGACAGGTCAGTGCAGATGATGAGGCATTGTCAGAGAGTCTGGCAGGTCAGTGCAGATGATGAGGCATTGTCAGAGAGTCTGACAGGTCAGTGCAGATGATGAGGCATTGTCAGAGTCTGGCAGGTCAGTGCAGATGATGAGGCATTGTCAGAGAGTCTGACAGGTCAGTGCAGATGATGAGGCATTGTCAGAGTTTGGCAGGTCAGTGCAGATGATGAGGCATTGTCAGAGTCTGACAGGTCAGTGCAGATGATGAGGCATTGTCAGAGAGTCTGGCAGGTCAGTGCAGATGATGAGGCATTGTCAGAGAGTCTGGCAGGTCAGTGCAGATGATGAGGCATTGTCAGAGTCTGGCAGGTCAGTGCAGATGATGAGGCATTGTCAGAGTCTGACAGGTCAGTGCAGATGATGAGGCATTGTCAGAGTCTGGCAGGTCAGTGCAGATGATGAGGCATTGTCAGAGAGTCTGACAGGTCAGTGCAGATGATGAGGCATTGTCAGAGTCTGACAGGTCAGTGCAGATGATGAGGCATTGTCAGAGAGTCTGTCAGGTCAGTGCAGATGATGAGACATTGTCAGAGTCTGACAGGTCAGTGCAGATGATGAGGCATTGTCAGAGAGTCTGACAGGTCAGTGCAGATGATGAGGCATTGTCAGAGAGTCTGTCAGGTCAGTGCAGATGATGAGGCATTGTCAGAGAGTCTGGCAGGTCAGTGCAGATGATGAGGCATTGTCAGAGTCTGGCAGGTCAGTGCAGATGATGAGGCATTGTCAGAGTCTGGCAGGTCAGTGCAGATGATGAGGCATTGTCAGAGAGTCTGACAGGTCAGTGCAGATGATGAGGCATTGTCAGAGAGTCTGGCAGGTCAGTGCAGATGATGAGGCATTGTCAGAGAGTCTGACAGGTCAGTGCAGATGATGAGGCATTGTCAGAGTCTGACAGGTCAGTGCAGATGATGAGGCATTGTCAGAGAATCTGACAGGTCAGTGCAGATGATGAGGCATTGTCAGAAAGTCTGGCAGGTCAGTGCAGATGATGAGGCATTGTCAGAGTCTGACAGGTCAGTGCAGATGATGAGGCATTGTCAGAGAGCCTGGCAGGTCAGTGCAGATGATGAGGCATTGTCAGAGAGTCTGTCAGGTCAGTGCAGATGATGAGGCATTGTCAGAGTCTGGCAGGTCAGTGCAGATGATGAGGCATTGTCAGAGAGTCTGGCACGTCAGTGCAGATGATGAGGCATTGTCAGAGTCTGACAGGTCAGTGCAGATGATGAGGCATTGTCAGAGAGTCTGACAGGTCAGTGCAGATGATGAGGCATTGTCAGAGAGTCTGGCAGGTCAGTGCAGATGATGAGGCATTGTCAGAGTCTGACAGGTCAGTGCAGATGATGAGGCATTGTCAGAGTCTGACAGGTCAGTGCAGATGATGAGGCATTGTCAGAGAGTCTGACAGGTCAGTGCAGATGATGAGGCATTGTCAGAGAGTCTGGCAGGTCAGTGCAGATGATGAGGCATTGTCAGAGTCTGGCAGGTCAGTGCAGATGATGAGGCATTGTCAGAGAGTCTGACAGGTCAGTGCAGATGATGAGGCATTGTCAGAGAGTCTGACAGGTCAGTGCAGATGATGAGGCATTGTCAGAGAGTCTGACAGGTCAGTGCAGATGATGAGGCATTGTCAGAGAGTCTGACAGGTCAGTGCAGATGATGAGGCATTGTCAGAGAGTCTGACAGGTCAGTGCAGATGATGAGGCATTGTCAGAGAGTCTGACAGGTCAGTGCAGATGATGAGGCATTGTCAGAGTCTGACAGGTCTGTGCAGATGATGAGGCATTGTCAGAGTCTGACAGGTCAGTGCAGATGATGAGGCATTGTCAGAGAGTCTGACAGGTCAGTGCAGATGATGAGGCATTGTCAGAGAGTCTGACAGGTCAGTGCAGATGATGAGGCATTGTCAGAGAGTCTGGCAGGTCAGTGCAGATGATGAGGCATTGTCAGAGAGTCTGACAGGTCAGTGCAGATGATGAGGCATTGTCAGAGAGTCTGACAGGTCAGTGCAGATGATGAGGCATTGTCAGAGTCTGACAGGTCAGTGCAGATGATGAGGCATTGTCAGAGAGTCTGACAGGTCAGTGCAGATGATGAGGCATTGTCAGAGAGTCTGGCAGGTCAGTGCAGATGATGAGGCATTGTCAGAGTCTGGCAGGTCAGTGCAGATGATGAGGCATTGTCAGAGTCTGACAGGTCAGTGCAGATGATGAGACATTGTCAGAGTCTGACAGGTCAGTGCAGATGATGAGGCATTGTCAGAGTCTGACAGGTCAGTGCAGATGATGAGGCATTGTCAGAGAGTCTGTCAGGTCAGTGCAGATGATGAGGCATTGTCAGAGAGTCTGGCAGGTCAGTGCAGATGATGAGGCATTGTCAGAGTCTGGCAGGTCAGTGCAGATGATGAGGCATTGTCAGAGTCTGGCAGGTCAGTGCAGATGATGAGGCATTGTCAGAGAGTCTGACAGGTCAGTGCAGATGATGAGGCATTGTCAGAGAGTCTGGCAGGTCAGTGCAGATGATGAGGCATTGTCAGAGAGTCTGGCAGGTCAGTGCAGATGATGAGGCATTGTCAGAGAGTCTGGCAGGTCAGTGCAGATGATGAGGCATTGTCAGAGAGTCTGACAGGTCAGTGCAGATGATGAGGCATTGTCAGAGTCTGACAGGTCAGTGCAGATGATGAGGCATTGTCAGAGAATCTGACAGGTCAGTGCAGATGATGAGGCATTGTCAGAGAGTCTGACAGGTCAGTGCAGATGATGAGGCATTGTCAGAGAGTCTGACAGGTCAGTGCAGATGATGAGGCATTGTCAGAGTCTGGCAGGTCAGTGCAGATGATGAGGCATTGTCAGAGTCTGACAGGTCAGTGCAGATGATGAGGCATTGTCAGAGAGCCTGGCAGGTCAGTGCAGATGATGAGACATTGTCAGAGTCTGGCAGGTCAGTGCAGATGATGAGGCATTGTCAGAGTCTGACAGGTCAGTGCAGATGATGAGGCATTGTCAGAGAGTCTGACAGGTCAGTGCAGATGATGAGGCATTGTCAGAGAGTCAGGCAGGTCAGTGCAGATGATGAGGCATTGTCAGAGAGTCTGGCAGGGCAGTGCGGATGTTGAGGCATTGTCAGAGAGTCTGGCAGGTCAGTGCAGATGATGAGGCATTGTCAGAGAGTCTGGCAGGTCAGTGCAAATGATGAGGCATTGTCAGAGCGTCTGACAGGTCAGTGCAGATGATGAGGCATTGTCAGAGATTCTGGCAGGTCAGTGCAGATGATGAGGCATTGTCAGAGTCTGGCAGGTCAGTGCAGATGATGAAGCATTGTCAGAGAGTCTGACAGGTCAGTGCAGATGATGAGGCATTGTCAGAGTCTGGCAGGTCAGTGCAGAAGATGAGGCATTGTCAGAGTTTGGCAGGTCAGTGCAGATGATGAGGCATTGTCAGAGTCTGACAGGTCAGTGCAGATGATGAGGCATTGTCAGAGAGTCTGACAGGTCAGTGCAGATGATGAGGCATTGTCAGAGTCTGGCAGGTCAGTGCTGAAGATGAGGCATTGTCAGAGTCTGACAGGTCAGTGCAGATGATGAGGCATTGTCAGAGAGTCTGACAGGTCAGTGCAGATGATGAGGCATTGTCAGAGAGTCTGACAGGTCAGTGCAGATGATGAGGCATTGTCAGAGTCTGACAGGTCAGTGCAGATGATGAGGGATTGTCAGAGAGTCTGACAGGTCAGTGCAGATGATGAGGCATTGTCAGAGAGTCTGACAGGTCAGTGCAGATGATGAGGCATTGTCAGAGAGTCTGGCAGGTCAGTGCAGATGATGAGGCATTGTCAGAGAGTCTGGCAGGTCAGTGCAGATGATGAGGCATTGTCAGAGAGTCTGGCAGGTCAGTGCAGATGATGAGGCATTGTCAGAGAGTCTGACAGGTCAGTGCAGATGATGAGGGATTGTCAGAGAGTCTGACAGGTCAGTGCAGATGATGAGGGATTGTCAGAGAGTCTGGCAGGTCAGTGCAGACGATGAGGCATTGTCAGAGAGTCTGACAGGTCAGTGCAGATGATGAGGCATTGTCAGAGTCTGACAGGTCAGTGCAGATGATGAGGCATTGTCAGAGTCTGGCAGGTCAGTGCAGAAGATGAGGCATTGTCAGAGTCTGACAGGTCAGTGTAGATGATGAGGCATTGTCAGAGAGTCTGACAGGTCAGTGCAGATGATGAGGCATTGTCAGAGAGTCTGGCAGGTCAGTGCAGATGATGAGGCATTGTCAGAGTCTGGCAGGTCAGTGCAGAAGATGAGGCATTGTCAGAGTCTGGCAGGTCAGTGCAGATGATGAGGCATTGTCAGAGTCTGACAGGTCAGTGTAGATGATGAGGCATTGTCAGAGAGTCTGACAGGTCAGTGCAGATGATGAGGCATTGTCAGAGTCTGGCAGGTCAGTGCAGAAGATGAGGCATTGTCAGAGTCTGGCAGGTCAGTGCAGATGATGAGGCATTGTCAGAGTCTGGCAGGTCAGTGCAGATGATGAGGCATTGTCAGAGTCTGGCAGGTCAGTGCAGATGATGAGGCATTGTCAGAGTCTGACAGGTCAGTGCAGATGATGAGGCATTGTCAGAGTCTGACAGGTCAGTGTAGATGATGAGGCATTGTCAGAGAGTCTGGCAGGTCAGTGCAGATGATGAGGCATTGTCAGAGTCTGACAGGTCAGTGCAGATGATGAGGCATTGTCAGAGTCTGACAGGTCAGTGTAGATGATGAGGCATTGTCAGAGAGTCTGGCAGGTCAGTGCAGAAGATGAGGCATTGTCAGAGTCTGGCAGGTCAGTGCAGATGATGAGGCATTGTCAGAGTCTGGCAGGTCAGTGCAGATGATGAGGCATTGTCAGAGTCTGGCAGGTCAGTGCAGATGATGAGGCATTGTCAGAGTCTGACAGGTCAGTGCAGATGATGAGGCATTGTCAGAGTCTGACAGGTCAGTGCAGATGATGAGGCATTGTCAGAGAGTCTGACAGGTCAGTGCAGATGATGAGGCATTGTCAGAGAGTCTGACAGGTCAGTGCAGATGATGAGGCATTGTCAGAGTCTGGCAGGTCAGTGCAGATGATGAGGCATTGTCAGAGAGTCTGACAGGTCAGTGCAGATGATGAGGCATTGTCAGAGAGTCTGGCAGGTCAGTGCAGATGATGAGGCATTGTCAGAGAGTCTGACAGGTCAGTGCAGATGATGAGGCATTGTCAGAGTCTGGCAGGTCAGTGCAGATGATGAGGCATTGTCAGAGTCTGACAGGTCAGTGCAGATGATGAGGTATTGTCCGAGTCTGACAGGTCAGTGCAGATGATGAGGCATTGTCAGAGAGTCTGGCAGGTCAGTGCAGATGATGAGGCATTGTCAGAGTCTGACAGGTCAGTGCAGATGATGAGGCATTGTCAGAGTCTGACAGGTCAGTGTAGATGATGAGGTATTGTCAGAGTCTGACAGGTCAGTGCAGATGATGAGGCATTGTCAGAGTCTGACAGGTCAGTGCAGATGATGAGGCATTGTCAGAGTGTCTGACAGGTCAGTGCAGATGATGAGGCATTGTCAGAGTCTGACAGGTCAGTGCAGATGATGAGGCATTGTCAGAGTGTCTGACAGGTCAGTGTAGATGATGAGGCATTGTCAGAGTGTCTGGCAGGTCAGTGCAGATGATGAGGCATTGTCAGAGAGTCTGACAGGTCAGTGCAGATGATGAGGCATTGTCAGAGTCTGACAAGTCAGTGTAGATGATGAGGCATTGTCAGAGTGTCTGACAGGTCAGTGCAGATGATGAGGCATTGTCAGAGTCTGACAGGTCAGTGCAGATGATGAGGCATTGTCAGAGTCTGACAAGTCAGTGTAGATGATGAGGCATTGTCAGAGTGTCTGACAGGTCAGTGCAGATGATGAGGCATTGTCAGAGAGTCTGACAGGTCAGTGCAGATGATGAGGCATTGTCAGAGTCTGACAGGTCAGTGCAGATGATGAGGCATTGTCAGAGAGTGTGACAGGTCAGTGCAGATGATGAGGCATTGTCAGAGAGTCTGACAGGTCAGTGCAGATGATGAGGCATTGTCAGAGAGTGTGACAGGTCAGTACAGATGATGAGGCATTGTCAGAGTCTGACAGGTCAGTGCAGATGATGAAGCATTGTCAGAGTCTGACAGGTCAGTGCAGATGATGAGGCATTGTCAGAGTCTGACAGGTCAGTGCAGATGATGAGGCATTGTCAGAGTCTGACAGGTCAGTGCAGATGATGAGGCATTGTCAGAGTCTGACAGGTCAGTGCAGATGATGAAGCATTGTCAGAGTCTGACAGGTCAGTGCAGATGATGAGGCATTGTCAGAGTCTGACAGGTCAGTGCAGATGATGAAGCATTGTCAGAGAGTCTGACAGGTCAGTGCAGATGATGAGGCATTGTCAGAGAGTCTGACAGGTCAGTGCAGATGATGAGGCATTGTCAGAGAGTCTGGCAGGTCAGTGCAGATGATGAGGCATTGTCAGAGAGTCTGACAGGTCAGTGCAGATGATGAGGCATTGTCAGAGAGTCTGACAGGTCAGTGCAGATGATGAGGCATTGTCAGAGATTCTGGCAGGTCAGTGCAGATGATAAGGCATTGTCAGAGAGTCTGACAGGTCAGTGCAGATGATGAGGCATTGTCAGAGAGTCTGACAGGTCAGTGCAGATGATGAGGTATTGTCAGAGTCTGACAGGTCAGTGCAGATGATGAGGCATTGTCAGAGTCTGACAGGTCAGTGCAGATGATGAGGCATTGTCAGAGAGTCTGACAGGTCAGTGCAGATGATGAGGCATTGTCAGAGAGTCTGACAGGTCAGTGCAGATGATGAGGTATTGTCAGAGTCTGACAGGTCAGTGCAGATGATGAGGCATTGTCAGAGTCTGACAGGTCAGTGCAGATGATGAGGCATTGTCAGAGAGTCTGACAGGTCAGTGCAGATGATGAGGCATTGTCAGAGAGTCTGACAGGTCAGTGCAGATGATGAGGCATTGTCAGAGAGTCTGGCAGGTCAGTGCAGATGATGAGGCATTGTCAGAGTCTGGCAGGTCAGTGCAGATGATGAGGCATTGTCAGAGTCTGGCAGGTCAGTGCAGATGATGAGGCATTGTCAGAGAGTCTGGCAGGTCAGTGCAGATGATGAGGCATTGTCAGAGTCTGGCAGGTCAGTGCAGATGATGAGGCATTGTCAGAGTCTGGCAGGTCAGTGCAGATGATGAGGCATTGTCAGAGTCTGACAGGTCAGTGCAGATGATGAGGCATTGTCAGAGTCTGGCAGGTCAGTGCAGATGATGAGGCATTGTCAGAGAGTCTGGCAGGTCAGTGCAGATGATGAGGCATTGTCAGAGTCTGGCAGGTCAGTGCAGATGATGAGGCATTGTCAGAGTCTGGCAGGTCAGTGCAGATGATGAGGCATTGTCAGAGTCTGACAGGTCAGTGCAGATGATGAGGCATTGTCAGAGTCTGACAGGTCAGTGCAGATGATGAGGCATTGTCAGAGAGTCTGGCAGGTCAGTGTAGATGATGAGGCATTGTCAGAGTCTGACAGGTCAGTGCAGATGATGAGGCATTGTCAGAGAGTCTGACAGGTCAGTGCAGATGATGAGGCATTGTCAGAGAGTCTGGCAGGTCAGTGCAGATGATGAGGCATTGTCAGAGAGTCTGGCAGGTCAGTGCAGATGATGAGGCATTGTCAGAGAGTCTGACAGGTCAGTGCAGATGATGAGGCATTGTCAGAGTGTCTGGCAGGTCAGTGCAGATGATGAGGCATTGTCAGAGTCTGACGGGTCAGTGCAGATGATGAGGCATTGTCAGAGTCTGACAGGTCAGTGCAGATGATGAGGCATTGTCAGAGAGTCTGACAGGTCAGTGCAGATGATGAGGCATTGTCAGAGTCTGGCAGGTCAGTGCAGATGATGAGGCATTGTCAGAGAGTCTGACAGGTCAGTGCAGATGATGAGGCATTGTCAGAGTCTGGCAGGTCAGTGCAGATGATGAGGCATTGTCAGAGAGTCTGGCAGGTCAGTGTAGATGATGAGGCATTGTCAGAGAGTCTGACAGGTCAGTGCAGATGATGAGGCATTGTCAGAGTCTGGCAGGTCAGTGCAGATGATGAGGCATTGTCAGAGTCTGGCAGGTCAGTGCAGATGATGAGGCATTGTCAGAGAGTCTGGCAGGTCAGTGCAGATGATGAGGCATTGTCAGAGTCTGGCAGGTCAGTGCAGATGATGAGGCATTGTCAGAGTCTGACAGGTCAGTGCAGATGATGAGGCATTGTCAGAGTCTGACAGGTCAGTGCAGATGATGAGGCATTGTCAGAGAGTCTGGCAGGTCAGTGCAGATGATGAGGCATTGTCAGAGTCTGACAGGTCAGTGCAGATGATGAGGCATTGTCAGAGAGTCTGACAGGTCAGTGCAGATGATGAGGCATTGTCAGAGAGTCTGACAGGTCAGTGCAGATGATGAGGCATTGTCAGAGTCTGGCAGGTCAGTGCAGATGATGAGGCATTGTCAGAGTCTGACAGGTCAGTGGAGATGATGTGGCAATGTCAGAGAGTCTGGCAGGTCAGTGCAGATGATGAGGCATTGTCAGAGAGTCTGGCAGGTCAGTGCAGATGATGAGGCATTGTCAGAGAGTCTGACAGGTCAGTGCAGATGATGAGGCATTGTCAGAGTCTGGCAGGTCAGTGCAGATGATGAGGCATTGTCAGAGAGTCTGGCAGGTCAGTGCAGATGATGAGGCATTGTCAGAGTCTGACAGGTCAGTGCAGATGATGAGGAATTGTCAGAGAGTCTGGCAGGTCAGTGCAGATGATGAGGCATTGTCAGAGAGTGTGACAGGTCAGTACAGATGATGAGGCATTGTCAGAGAGTCTGACAGGTCAGTGCAGATGATGAGGCATTGTCAGAGAGTCTGACAGGTCAGTGCAGATGATGAGGCATTGTCAGAGAGTCTGACAGGTCAGTGCAGATGATGAGGCATTGTCAGAGAGTCTGACAGGTCAGTGCAGATGATGAGGCATTGTCAGAGTCTGACAGGTCAGTGCAGATGATGAGGCATTGTCAGAGTCTGACAGGTCAGTGCAGATGATGAGGCATTGTCAGAGTCTGACGGGTCAGTGCAGATGATGAGGCATTGTCAGAGAGTCTGACGGGTCAGTGCAGATGATGAGGCATTGTCAGAGTCTGGCAGGTCAGTGCAGATGATGAGGCATTGTCAGAGAGTCTGACAGGTCAGTGCAGATGATGAGGCATTGTCAGAGTCTGGCAGGTCAGTGCAGATGATGAGGCATTGTCAGAGAGTCTGACAGGTTAGTGCAGATGATGAGGCATTGTCAGAGAGTCTGACAGGTCAGTGTAGATGATGAGGCATTGTCAGAGAGTCTGACAGGTCAGTGCAGATGATGAGGCATTGTCAGAGTCTGGCAGGTCAGTGCAGATGATGAGGCATTGTCAGAGTCTGGCAGGTCAGTGCAGATGATGAGGCATTGTCAGAGTCTGACAGGTCAGTGCAGATGATGAGGCATTGTCAGAGAGTCTGTCAGGTCAGTGCAGATGATGAGGCATTGTCAGAGTCTGGCAGGTCAGTGCGGATGATGAGGCATTGTCAGAGTCTGGCAGGTCAGTGCAGATGATGAGGCATTGTCAGAGTCTGACAGGTCAGTGCAGATGATGAGGCATTGTCAGAGAGTCTGACAGGTCAGTGCAGATGATGAGGCATTGTCAGAGAGTCTGACAGGTCAGTGCAGATGATGAGGCATTGTCAGAGTCTGGCAGGTCAGTGCGGATGATGAGGCATTGTCAGAGTCTGGCAGGTCAGTGCAGATGATGAGGCATTGTCAGAGTCTGACAGGTCAGTGCAGATGATGAGGCATTGTCAGAGTCTGGCAGGTCAGTGCAGATGATGAGGCATTGTCAGAGAGTCTGACAGGTCAGTGCAGATGATGAGGCATTGTCAGAGTCTGGCAGGTCAGTGCAGATGATGAGGCATTGTCAGAGAGTCTGACAGGTCAGTGCAGATGATGAGGCATTGTCAGAGAGTCTGACAGGTCAGTGTAGATGATGAGGCATTGTCAGAGAGTCTGACAGGTCAGTGCAGATGATGAGGCATTGTCAGAGTCTGGCAGGTCAGTGCAGATGATGAGGCATTGTCAGAGTCTGGCAGGTCAGTGCAGATGATGAGGCATTGTCAGAGTCTGACAGGTCAGTGCAGATGATGAGGCATTGTCAGAGAGTCTGTCAGGTCAGTGCAGATGATGAGGCATTGTCAGAGTCTGGCAGGTCAGTGCGGATGATGAGGCATTGTCAGAGTCTGGCAGGTCAGTGCAGATGATGAGGCATTGTCAGAGAGTCTGACAGGTCAGTGCAGATGATGAGAGATTGTCAGAGAGTCTGACAGGTCAGTGCAGATGATGAGGGATTGTCAGAGAGTCTGGCAGGTCAGTGCAGACGATGAGGCATTGTCAGAGAGTCTGACAGGTCAGTGCAGATGATGAGGCATTGTCAGAGTCTGACAGGTCAGTGCAGATGATGAGGCATTGTCAGAGTCTGGCAGGTCAGTGCAGAAGATGAGGCATTGTCAGAGTCTGACAGGTCAGTGTAGATGATGAGGCATTGTCAGAGAGTCTGACAGGTCAGTGCAGATGATGAGGCATTGTCAGAGAGTCTGGCAGGTCAGTGCAGATGATGAGGCATTGTCAGAGTCTGGCAGGTCAGTGCAGAAGATGAGGCATTGTCAGAGTCTGGCAGGTCAGTGCAGATGATGAGGCATTGTCAGAGTCTGACAGGTCAGTGTAGATGATGAGGCATTGTCAGAGAGTCTGACAGGTCAGTGCAGATGATGAGGCATTGTCAGAGTCTGGCAGGTCAGTACAGATGATGAGGCATTGTCAGAGTCTGGCATGTCAGTGCAGATGATGAGGCATTGTCAGAGTCTGACAGGTCAGTGCAGATGATGAGGCATTGTCAGAGAGTCTGGCAGGTCAGTGCAGATGATGAGGCATTGTCAGAGAGTCTGACAGGTCAGTGCAGATGATGAGGCATTGTCAGAGTCTGGCAGGTCAGTGCAGATGATGAGGCATTGTCAGAGTCTGGCAGGTCAGTGCAGATGATGAGGTATTGTCAGAGTCTGACAGGTCAGTGCAGATGATGAGGCATTGTCAGAGTCTGACAGGTCAGTGTAGATGATGAGGTATTGTCAGAGTCTGACAGGTCAGTGCAGATGATGAGGCATTGTCAGAGTCTGACAGGTCAGTGCAGATGATGAGGCATTGTCAGAGTCTGGCAGGTCAGTGCAGATGATGAGGCATTGTCAGAGTCTGACAGGTCAGTGCAGATGATGAGGCATTGTCAGAGTCTGACAGGTCAGTGCAGATGATGAGGCATTGTCAGAGTGTCTGACAGGTCAGTGTAGATGATGAGGCATTGTCAGAGTGTCTGGCAGGTCAGTGTAGATGATGAGGCATTGTCAGAGAGTCTGACAGGTCAGTGCAGATGATGAGGCATTGTCAGAGTGTCTGACAGGTCAGTGCAGATGATGAGGCATTGTCAGAGTCTGACAGGTCAGTGCAGATGATGAGGCATTGTCAGAGTCTGACAGGTCAGTGCAGATGATGAGGCATTGTCAGAGTCTGACAGGTCAGTGCAGATGATGAGGCATTGTCAGAGTCTGACAGGTCAGTGCAGATGATGAGGCATTGTCAGAGTCTGACAGGTCAGTGCAGATGATGAGGCATTGTCAGAGTCTGACAGGTCAGTGCAGATGATGAGGCATTGTCAGAGAGTCTGACAGGTCAGTGCAGATGATGAGGCATTGTCAGAGTCTGACAGGTCAGTGCAGATGATGAAGCATTGTCAGAGTCTGACAGGTCAGTGCAGATGATGAGGCATTGTCAGAGAGTCTGGCAGGTCAGTGCAGATGATGAAGCATTGTCAGAGTCTGACAGGTCAGTGCAGATGATGAAGCATTGTCAGAGTCTGACAGGTCAGTGCAGATGATGAGGCATTGTTAGAGTCTGACAGGTCAGTGCAGATGATGAGGCATTGTCAGAGTCTGACAGGTCAGTGCAGATGATGAGGCATTGTCAGAGAGTCTGGCAGGTCAGTGCAGATGATGAGGCATTGTCAGAGAGTCTGACAGGTCAGTGCAGATGATGAGGCATTGTCAGAGTCTGACAGGTCAGTGCAGATGATGAAGCATTGTCAGAGTCTGACAGGTCAGTGCAGATGATGAGGCATTGTCAGAGATTCTGGCAGGTCAGTGCAGATGATAAGGCATTGTCAGAGAGTCTGACAGGTCAGTGCAGATGATGAGGCATTGTCAGAGAGTCTGACAGGTCAGTGCAGATGATGAGGTATTGTCAGAGTCTGACAGGTCAGTGCAGATGATGAGGCATTGTCAGAGTCTGACAGGTCAGTGCAGATGATGAGGCATTGTCAGAGAGTCTGACAGGTCAGTGCAGATGATGAGGCATTGTCAGAGAGTCTGACAGGTCAGTGCAGATGATGAGGTATTGTCAGAGTCTGACAGGTCAGTGCAGATGATGAGGCATTGTCAGAGTCTGACAGGTCAGTGCAGATGATGAGGCATTGTCAGAGAGTCTGACAGGTCAGTGCAGATGATGAGGCATTGTCAGAGAGTCTGACAGGTCAGTGCAGATGATGAGGCATTGTCAGAGAGTCTGGCAGGTCAGTGCAGATGATGAGGCATTGTCAGAGTCTGGCAGGTCAGTGCAGATGATGAGGCATTGTCAGAGTCTGACAGGTCAGTGCAGATGATGAGGCATTGTCAGAGAGTCTGACAGGTCAGTGCAGATGATGAGGCATTGTCAGAGTCTGGCAGGTCAGTGCAGATGATGAGGCATTGTCAGAGAGTCTGACAGGTCAGTGCAGATGATGAGGCATTGTCAGAGTCTGGCAGGTCAGTGCAGATGATGAGGCATTGTCAGAGAGTCTGGCAGGTCAGTGTAGATGATGAGGCATTGTCAGAGAGTCTGACAGGTCAGTGCAGATGATGAGGCATTGTCAGAGTCTGGCAGGTCAGTGCAGATGATGAGGCATTGTCAGAGTCTGGCAGGTCAGTGCAGATGATGAGGCATTGTCAGAGAGTCTGGCAGGTCAGTGCAGATGATGAGGCATTGTCAGAGTCTGGCAGGTCAGTGCAGATGATGAGGCATTGTCAGAGTCTGACAGGTCAGTGCAGATGATGAGGCATTGTCAGAGTCTGACAGGTCAGTGCAGATGATGAGGCATTGTCAGAGAGTCTGGCAGGTCAGTGCAGATGATGAGGCATTGTCAGAGTCTGACAGGTCAGTGCAGATGATGAGGCATTGTCAGAGAGTCTGACAGGTCAGTGCAGATGATGAGGCATTGTCAGAGTCTGGCAGGTCAGTGCAGATGATGAGGCATTGTCCGAGTCTGACAGGTCAGTGCAGATGATGAGGCATTGTCAGAGTCTGGCAGGTCAGTGCAGATGATGAGGCATTGTCAGAGTCTGATAGGTCAGTGGAGATGATGTGGCAATGTCAGAGAGTCTGGCAGGTCAGTGCAGATGATGAGGCATTGTCAGAGAGTCTGGCAGGTCAGTGCAGATGATGAGGCATTGTCAGAGAGTCTGACAGGTCAGTGCAGATGATGAGGCATTGTCAGAGTCTGGCAGGTCAGTGCAGATGATGAGGCATTGTCAGAGAGTCTGGCAGGTCAGTGCAGATGATGAGGCATTGTCAGTGTCTGACAGGTCAGTGCAGATGATGAGGAATTGTCAGAGAGTCTGGCAGGTCAGTGCAGATGATGAGGCATTGTCAGAGAGTGTGACAGGTCAGTACAGATGATGAGGCATTGTCAGAGAGTCTGACAGGTCAGTGCAGATGATGAGGCATTGTCAGAGAGTCTGACAGGTCAGTGCAGATGATGAGGCATTGTCAGAGAGTCTGACAGGTCAGTGCAGATGATGAGGCATTGTCAGAGAGTCTGACAGGTCAGTGCAGATGATGAGGCATTGTCAGAGTCTGGCAGGTCAGTGCAGATGATGAGGCATTGTCAGAGTCTGACAGGTCAGTGCAGATGATCAGGCATTGTCAGAGTCTGACAGGTCAGTGCAGATGATGAGGCATTGTCAGAGTCTGACAGGTCAGTGCAGATGATGAGGCATTGTCAGAGAGTCTGACAGGTCAGTGCAGATGATGAGGCATTGTCAGAGTCTGGCAGGTCAGTGCAGATGATGAGGCATTGTCAGAGAGTCTGACAGGTCAGTGCAGATGATGAGGCATTGTCAGAGTCTGGCAGGTCAGTGCAGATGATGAGGCATTGTCAGAGAGTCTGACAGGTCAGTGCAGATGATGAGGCATTGTCAGAGAGTCTGACAGGTCAGTGTAGATGATGAGGCATTGTCAGAGAGTCTGACAGGTCAGTGCAGATGATGAGGCATTGTCAGAGTCTGGCAGGTCAGTGCAGATGATGAGGCATTGTCAGAGTCTGGCAGGTCAGTGCAGATGATGAGGCATTGTCAGAGTCTGACAGGTCAGTGCAGATGATGAGGCATTGTCAGAGAGTCTGTCAGGTCAGTGCAGATGATGAGGCATTGTCAGAGTCTGGCAGGTCAGTGCGGATGATGAGGCATTGTCAGAGTCTGGCAGGTCAGTGCAGATGATGAGGCATTGTCAGAGTCTGACAGGTCAGTGCAGATGATGAGGCATTGTCAGAGAGTCTGGCAGGTCAGTGCAGATGATGAGGCATTGTCAGAGAGTCTGGCAGGTCAGTGCAGATGATGAGGCATTGTCAGAGTCTGACAGGTCAGTGGAGATGATGTGGCAATGTCAGAGAGTCTGGCAGGTCAGTGCAGATGATGAGGCATTGTCAGAGTCTGGCAGGTCAGTGCAGATGATGAGGCATTGTCAAAGTCTGGCAGGTCAGTGCAGATGATGAGGCATTGTCAGAGTCTGACAGGTCAGTGGAGATGATGTGGCAATGTCAGAGAGTCTGGCAGGTCAGTGCAGATGATGAGGCATTGTCAGAGAGTCTGGCAGGTCAGTGCAGATGATGAGGCATTGTCAGAGAGTCTGGCAGGTCAGTGTAGATGATGAGGCATTGTCAGAGAGTCTGACAGGTCAGTGCAGATGATGAGGCATTGTCAGAGTCTGGCAGGTCAGTGCAGATGATGAGGCATTGTCAGAGAGTCTGGCAGGTCAGTGCAGATGATGAGGCATTGTCAGAGTCTGACAGGTCAGTGCAGATGATGAGGAATTGTCAGAGAGTCTGGCAGGTCAGTGCAGATGATGAGGCATTGTCAGAGAGTGTGACAGGTCAGTGCAGATGATGAGGCATTGTCAGAGAGTCTGACAGGTCAGTGCAGATGATGAGGCATTGTCAGAGAGTCTGACAGGTCAGTGCAGATGATGAGGCATTGTCAGAGAGTCTGACAGGTCAGTGCAGATGATGAGGCATTGTCAGAGAGTCTGACAGGTCAGTGCAGATGATGAGGCATTGTCAGAGTCTGGCAGGTCAGTGCAGATGATGAGGCATTGTCAGAGTCTGACAGGTCAGTGCAGATGATGAGGCATTGTCAGAGAGTCTGACAGGTCAGTGCAGATGATGAGGCATTGTCAGAGTCTGACAGGTCAGTGCAGATGATGAGGCATTGTCAGAGAGACTGACAGGTCAGTGCAGATGATGAGGCATTGTCAGAGAGTCTGGCAGGTCAGTGCAGATGATGAGGCATTGTCTGAGTCTGGCAGGTCAGTGCAGATGATGAGGCATTGTCAGAGTCTGGCAGGTCAGTGCAGATGATGAGGCATTGTCAGAGTCTGACAGGTCAGTGCAGATGATGAGGCATTGTCAGAGTCTGGCAGGTCAGTGCAGATGATGAGGCATTGTCAGAGAGTCTGGCAGGTCAGTGCAGATAATGAGGCATTGTCAGAGAGTCTGGCAGGTCAGTGCAGATGATGAGGCATTGTCAGAGTCTGGCAGGTCAGTGCAGATAATGAGGCATTGTCAGAGAGTCTGACAGGTCAGTGCAGATGATGAGGCATTGTCAGAGAGTCTGGCAGGTCAGTGCAGATAATGAGGCATTGTCAGAGAGTCTGGCAGGTCAGTGCAGATGATGAGGCATTGTCAGAGTCTGGCAGGTCAGTGCAGATGATGAGGCATTGTCAGAGTCTGGCAGGTCAGTGCAGATGATGAGGCATTGTCAGAGAGTCTGACAGGTCAGTGCAGATGATGAGGCATTGTCAGAGTCTGACAGGTCAGTGCAGATGATGAGGCATTGTCAGAGTCTGACAGGTCAGTGCAGATGATGAGGCATTGTCAGAGTCTGGCAGGTCAGTGCAGATGATGAGGCATTGTCAGAGTCTGACAGGTCAGTGCAGATGATGAGGCATTGTCAGAGTCTGGCAGGTCAGTGCAGATGATGAGGCATTGTCAGAGTCTGACAGGTCAGTGCAGATGATGAGGCATTGTCAGAGTCTGGCAGGTCAGTGCAGATGATGAGGCATTATCAGAGACTGGCAGGTCAGTGCAGATGATGAGGCATTATCAGAGTCTGACAGGTCAGTGCAGATGATGAGGCATTGTCAGAGTCTGACAGGTCAGTGCAGATGATGAGGCATTGTCAGAGAGTCTGGCAGGTCCGTGCAGATGATGAGGCATTATCAGAGTCTGACAGGTCAGTGCAGATGATGAGGCATTGTCAGAGTCTGACAGGTCAGTGCAGATGATGAGGCATTGTCAGAGTCTGGCAGGTCAGTGCGGATGATGAGGCATTGTCAGAGTCTGGCAGGTCAGTGCAGATGATGAGGCATTGTCAGAGTCTGACAGGTCAGTGCAGATGATGAGGCATTGTCAGAGAGTCTGACAGGTCAGTGTAGATGATGAGGCATTGTCAGAGAGTCTGACAGGTCAGTGCAGATGATGAGGCATTGTCAGAGTCTGGCAGGTCAGTGCAGATGATGAGGCATTGTCAGAGTCTGACAGGTCAGTGCAGATGATGAGGGATTGTCAGAGAGTCTGTCAGGTCAGTGCAGATGATGAGGCATTGTCAGAGTCTGGCAGGTCAGTGCGGATGATGAGGCATTGTCAGAGTCTGGCAGGTCAGTGCAGATGATGAGGCATTGTCAGAGTCTGACAGGTCAGTGCAGATGATGAGGCATTGTCAGAGAGTCTGGCAGGTCAGTGCAGATGATGAGGCATTGTCAGAGAGTCTGGCAGGTCAGTGCAGATGATGAGGCATTATCAGAGTCTGACAGGTCAGTGGAGATGATGTGGCAATGTCAGAGAGTCTGGCAGGTCAGTGCAGATGATGAGGCATTGTCAGAGTCTGGCAGGTCAGTGCAGATGATGAGGCATTGTCAAAGTCTGGCAGGTCAGTGCAGATGCTGAGGCATTGTCAGAGTCTGACAGGTCAGTGGAGATGATGTGGCAATGTCAGAGAGTCTGGCAGGTCAGTGCAGATGATGAGGCATTGTCAGAGAGTCTGGCAGGTCAGTGCAGATGATGAAGCATTGTCAGAGAGTCTGGCAGGTCAGTGTAGATGATGAGGCATTGTCAGAGAGTCTGACAGGTCAATGCAGATGATGAGGCATTGTCAGAGTCTGGCAGGTCAGTGCAGATGATGAGGCATTGTCAGAGAGTCTGGCAGGTCAGTGCAGATGATGAGGCATTGTCAGAGTCTGACAGGTCAGTGCAGATGATGAGGAATTGTCAGAGAGTCTGGCAGGTCAGTGCAGATGATGAGGCATTGTCAGAGAGTGTGACAGGTCAGTGCAGATGATGAGGCATTGTCAGAGAGTCTGACAGGTCAGTGCAGATGATGAGGCATTGTCAGAGTCTGACAGGTCAGTGCAGATGATGAGGCATTGTCAGAGTCTGGCAGGTCAGTGCAGATGATGAGGCATTGTCAGAGAGTGTGACAGGTCAGTACAGATGATGAGGCATTGTCAGAGAGTCTGACAGGTCAGTGCAGATGATGAGGCATTGTCAGAGAGTGTGACAGGTCAGTGCAGATGATGAGGCATTGTCAGAGAGTCTGACAGGTCAGTGCAGATGATGAGGCATTGTCAGAGAGTCTGACAGGTCAGTGCAGATGATGAGGCATTGTCAGAGTCTGGCAGGTCAGTGCAGATGATGAGGCATTGTCAGAGAGTCTGACAGGTCAGTGCAGATGATGAGGCATTGTCAGAGAGTGTGACAGGTCAGTACAGATGATGAGGCATTGTCAGAGAGTCTGACAGGTCAGTGCAGATGATGAGGCATTGTCAGAGTCTGACAGGTCAGTGCAGATGATGAGGCATTGTCAGAGAGTCTGACAGGTCAGTGCAGATGATGAGGCATTGTCAGAGAGTGTGACAGGTCAGTACAGATGATGAGGCATTGTCAGAGAGTCTGACAGGTCAGTGCAGATGATGAGGCATTGTCAGAGTCTGACAGGTCAGTGCAGATGATGAGGCATTGTCAGAGAGTCTGACAGGTCAGTGCAGATGATGAGGCATTGTCAGAGTCTGACAGGTCAGTGCAGATGATGAGGCATTGTCAGAGAGACTGACAGGTCAGTGCAGATGATGAGGCATTGTCAGAGTCTGGCAGGTCAGTGCAGATGATGAGGCATTGTCTGAGTCTGGCAGGTCAGTGCAGATGATGAGGCATTGTCAGAGTCTGGCAGGTCAGTGCAGATGATGAGGCATTGTCAGAGTCTGACAGGTCAGTGCAGATGATGAGGCATTGTCAGAGTCTGGCAGGTCAGTGCAGATGATGAGGCATTGTCAGTGAGTCTGACAGGTCAGTGCAGATGATGAGGCATTGTCAGTGAGTCTGACAGGTCAGTGCAGATGATGAGGCATTGTCAGAGAGTCTGGCAGGTCAGTGCAGATAATGAGGCATTGTCAGAGAGTCTGGCAGGTCAGTGCAGATGATGAGGCATTGTCAGAGTCTGGCAGGTCAGTGCAGATAATGAGGCATTGTCAGAGAGTCTGACAGGTCAGTGCAGATGATGAGGCATTGTCAGAGAGTCTGGCAGGTCAGTGCAGATAATGAGGCATTGTCAGAGAGTCTGGCAGGTCAGTGCAGATGATGAGGCATTGTCAGAGTCTGGCAGGTCAGTGCAGATGATGAGGCATTGTCAGAGTCTGGCAGGTCAGTGCAGATGATGAGGCATTGTCAGAGAGTCTGACAGGTCAGTGCAGAAGATGAGGCATTGTCAGAGTCTGGCAGGTCAGTGCAGATGATGAGGCATTGTCAGAGAGTCTGACAGGTCAGTGCAGATGATGAGGCATTGTCAGAGTCTGACAGGTCAGTGCAGATGATGAGGCATTGTCAGAGTCTGACAGGTCAGTGCAGATGATGAGGCATTGTCAGAGTCTGGCAGGTCAGTGCAGATGATGAGGCATTGTCAGAGTCTGACAGGTCAGTGCAGATGATGAGGCATTGTCAGAGTCTGGCAGGTCAGTGCAGATGATGAGGCATTGTCAGAGTCTGACAGGTCAGTGCAGATGATGAGGCATTGTCAGAGTCTGGCAGGTCAGTGCAGATGATGAGGCATTATCAGAGACTGGCAGGTCAGTGCAGATGATGAGGCATTATCAGAGTCTGATAGGTCAGTGCAGATGATGAGGCATTGTCAGAGTCTGACAGGTCAGTGCAGATGATGAGGCATTGTCAGAGAGTCTGGCAGGTCAGTGCAGATGATGAGGCATTGTCAGAGAGTCTGACAGGTCAGTGCAGATGATGAGGCATTGTCAGAGAGTCTGGCAGGTCCGTGCAGATGATGAGGCATTATCAGAGTCTGACAGGTCCGTGCAGATGATGAGGCATTATCAGAGTCTGACAGGTCAGTGCAGATGATGAGGCATTGTCAGAGTCTGACAGGTCAGTGCAGATGATGAGGCATTGTCAGAGAGTCTGGCAGGTCAGTGCAGATGATGAGGCATTGTCAGAGAGTCTGGCAGGTCAGTGCAGATGATGAGGCATTGTCAGAGAGTCTGACAGGTCAGTGCAGATGATGAGGCATTGTCAGAGAGTCTGGCAGGTCAGTGCAGATGAAGAGGCATTATCAGAGTCTGACAGGTCAGTGCAGATGATGAGGCATTGTCAGAGTCTGGCAGGTCAGTGCAGATGATGAGGCATTGTCAGAGTCTGGCAGGTCAGTGCAGATGATGAGGCATTGTCAGAGTCTGGCAGGTCAGTGCAGATGATGAGGCATTGTCAGAGTCTGGCAGGTCAGTGCAGATGATGAGGCATTGTCAGAGTCTGGCAGGTCAGTGCAGATGATGAGGCATTGTCAGAGAGTCTGACAGGTCAGTGCAGATGATGAGGCATTGTCAGAGAGTCTGGCAGGTCAGTGCAGATGATGAGGCATTGTCAGAGAGTCTGACAGGTCAGTGCAGATGATGAGGCATTGTCAGAGAGTCTGACAGGTCAGTGCAGATGATGAGGCATTGTCTGAGTCTGGCAGGTCAGTGCAGATGATGAGGCATTGTCAGAGTCTGGCAGGTCAGTGCAGATGATGAGGCATTGTCAGAGTCTGGCAGGTCAGTGCAGATGATGAGGTATTGTCAGAGTCTGGCAGGTCAGTGCAGATGATGAGGCATTGTCAGAGAGTCTGGCAGGTCAGTGCAGATGATGAGGCATTGTCAGAGTCTGGCAGGTCAGTGCAGATGATGAGGCATTGTCAGAGAGTCTGGCAGGTCAGTGCAGATGATGAGGCATTGTCAGAGTCTGGCAGGTCAGTGCAGATGATGAGGCATTGTCAGAGAGTCTGGCAGGTCAGTGCAGATGATGAGGCATTGTCAGAGTCTGGCAGGTCAGTGCAGATGATGAGGCATTGTCAGAGAGTCTGGCAGGTCAGTGCAGATGATGAGGCATTGTCAGAGAGTCTGGCAGGTCAGTGCAGATGATGAGGCATTGTCAGAGTCTGGCAGGTCAGTGCAGATGATGAGGCATTGTCAGGGTCTGGCAGGTCAGTGCAGATGATGAGGCATTGTCAGAGAGTCTGGCAGGTCAGTGCAGATGATGAGGCATTGTCAGAGTCTGGCAGGTCAGTGCAGATGATGAGGCATTGTCAGAGAGTCTGGCAGGTCAGTGCAGATGATGAGGCATTGTCAGAGTCTGGCAGGTCAGTGCAGATGATGAGGCATTGTCAGAGAGTCTGGCAGGTCAGTGCAGATGATGAGGCATTGTCAGAGTCTGGCAGGTCAGTGCAGATGATGAGGCATTGTCAGAGAGTCTGGCAGGTCAGTGCAGATGATGAGGCATTGTCAGAGTCTGGCAGGTCAGTGCAGATGATGAGGCATTTTCAGAGAGTCTGGCAGGTCAGTGCAGATGATGAGGCATTGTCAGAGTCTGGCAGGTCAGTGCAGATGATGAGGCATTGTCAGAGTCTGACAGTTCAGTGCAGATGATGAGGCATTGTCAGCGAGTCTGGCAGGTCAGTGCAGATGATGAGGCATTGTCAGAGAGTGTGACAGGTCAGTGCAGATGATGAGGCATTGTCAGAGAGTCTGACAGGTCAGTGCAGATGATGAGGCATTGTCAGTGAGTCTGACAGGTCAGTGCAGATGATGAGGCATTGTCAGAGAGTCTGACAGGTCAGTGCAGATGATGAGGCATTGTCAGAGTCTGGCAGGTCAGTGCAGATGATGAGGCATTGTCAGAGTCTGACAGGTCAGTGCAGATGATGAGGCATTGTCAGAGAGTCTGACAGGTCAGTGCAGATGATGAGGCATTGTCAGAGTCTGACAGGTCAGTGCAGATGATGAGGCATTGTCAGAGAGACTGACAGGTCAGTGCAGATGATGAGGCATTGTCAGAGTCTGGCAGGTCAGTGCGGATGATGAGGCATTGTCAGAGTCTGGCAGGTCAGTGCAGATGATGAGGCATTGTCAGAGTCTGACAGGTCAGTGCAGATGATGAGGCATTGTCAGAGAGTCTGGCAGGTCAGTGCAGATGATGAGGCATTGTCAGAGAGTCTGGCAGGTCAGTGCAGATGATGAGGCATTGTCAGAGTCTGACAGGTCAGTGGAGATGATGTGGCAATGTCAGAGAGTCTGGCAGGTCAGTGCAGATGATGAGGCATTGTCAGAGTCTGGCAGGTCAGTGCAGATGATGAGGCATTGTCAAAGTCTGGCAGGTCAGTGCAGATGCTGAGGCATTGTCAGAGTCTGACAGGTCAGTGGAGATGATGTGGCAATGTCAGAGAGTCTGGCAGGTCAGTGCAGATGATGAGGCATTGTCAGAGAGTCTGGCAGGTCAGTGCAGATGATGAAGCATTGTCAGAGAGTCTGGCAGGTCAGTGTAGATGATGAGGCATTGTCAGAGAGTCTGACAGGTCAATGCAGATGATGAGGCATTGTCAGAGTCTGGCAGGTCAGTGCAGATGATGAGGCATTGTCAGAGAGTCTGGCAGGTCAGTGCAGATGATGAGGCATTGTCAGAGTCTGACAGGTCAGTGCAGATGATGAGGAATTGTCAGAGAGTCTGGCAGGTCAGTGCAGATGATGAGGCATTGTCAGAGAGTGTGACAGGTCAGTGCAGATGATGAGGCATTGTCAGAGAGTCTGACAGGTCAGTGCAGATGATGACGCATTGTCAGAGTCTGACAGGTCAGTGCAGATGATGAGGCATTGTCAGAGTCTGGCAGGTCAGTGCAGATGATGAGGCATTGTCAGAGAGTGTGACAGGTCAGTACAGATGATGAGGCATTGTCAGAGAGTCTGACAGGTCAGTGCAGATGATGAGGCATTGTCAGAGAGTGTGACAGGTCAGTGCAGATGATGAGGCATTGTCAGAGAGTCTGACAGGTCAGTGCAGATGATGAGGCATTGTCAGAGAGTCTGACAGGTCAGTGCAGATGATGAGGCATTGTCAGAGTCTGGCAGGTCAGTGCAGATGATGAGGCATTGTCAGAGTCTGACAGGTCAGTGCAGATGATGAGGCATTGTCAGAGAGTCTGACAGGTCAGTGCAGATGATGAGGCATTGTCAGAGTCTGACAGGTCAGTGCAGATGATGAGGCATTGTCAGAGAGACTGACAGGTCAGTGCAGATGATGAGGCATTGTCAGAGAGTCTGGCAGGTCAGTGCAGATGATGAGGCATTGTCTGAGTCTGGCAGGTCAGTGCAGATGATGAGGCATTGTCAGAGTCTGGCAGGTCAGTGCAGATGATGAGGCATTGTCAGAGTCTGACAGGTCAGTGCAGATGATGAGGCATTGTCAGAGTCTGGCAGGTCAGTGCAGATGATGAGGCATTGTCAGTGAGTCTGACAGGTCAGTGCAGATGATGAGGCATTGTCAGTGAGTCTGACAGGTCAGTGCAGATGATGAGGCATTGTCAGAGAGTCTGGCAGGTCAGTGCAGATAATGAGGCATTGTCAGAGAGTCTGGCAGGTCAGTGCAGATGATGAGGCATTGTCAGAGTCTGGCAGGTCAGTGCAGATAATGAGGCATTGTCAGAGAGTCTGACAGGTCAGTGCAGATGATGAGGCATTGTCAGAGAGTCTGGCAGGTCAGTGCAGATAATGAGGCATTGTCAGAGAGTCTGGCAGGTCAGTGCAGATGATGAGGCATTGTCAGAGTCTGGCAGGTCAGTGCAGATGATGAGGCATTGTCAGAGTCTGGCAGGTCAGTGCAGATGATGAGGCATTGTCAGAGAGTCTGACAGGTCAGTGCAGAAGATGAGGCATTGTCAGAGTCTGGCAGGTCAGTGCAGATGATGAGGCATTGTCAGAGAGTCTGACAGGTCAGTGCAGATGATGAGGCATTGTCAGAGTCTGACAGGTCAGTGCAGATGATGAGGCATTGTCAGAGTCTGACAGGTCAGTGCAGATGATGAGGCATTGTCAGAGTCTGGCAGGTCAGTGCAGATGATGAGGCATTGTCAGAGTCTGACAGGTCAGTGCAGATGATGAGGCATTGTCAGAGTCTGGCAGGTCAGTGCAGATGATGAGGCATTGTCAGAGTCTGACAGGTCAGTGCAGATGATGAGGCATTGTCAGAGTCTGGCAGGTCAGTGCAGATGATGAGGCATTATCAGAGACTGGCAGGTCAGTGCAGATGATGAGGCATTATCAGAGTCTGATAGGTCAGTGCAGATGATGAGGCATTGTCAGAGTCTGACAGGTCAGTGCAGATGATGAGGCATTGTCAGAGAGTCTGGCAGGTCCGTGCAGATGATGAGGCATTATCAGAGTCTGACAGGTCAGTGCAGATGATGAGGCATTGTCAGAGTCTGACAGGTCAGTGCAGATGATGAGGCATTGTCAGAGAGTCTGGCAGGTCAGTGCAGATGATGAGGCATTGTCAGAGAGTCTGGCAGGTCAGTGCAGATGATGAGGCATTGTCAGAGAGTCTGACAGGTCAGTGCAGATGATGAGGCATTGTCAGAGAGTCTGGCAGGTCAGTGCAGATGAAGAGGCATTATCAGAGTCTGACAGGTCAGTGCAGATGATGAGGCATTGTCAGAGTCTGGCAGGTCAGTGCAGATGATGAGGCATTGTCAGAGTCTGGCAGGTCAGTGCAGATGATGAGGCATTGTCAGAGTCTGGCAGGTCAGTGCAGATGATGAGGCATTGTCAGAGTCTGGCAGGTCAGTGCAGATGATGAGGCATTGTCAGAGTCTGGCAGGTCAGTGCAGATGATGAGGCATTGTCAGAGAGTCTGACAGGTCAGTGCAGATGATGAGGCATTGTCAGAGAGTCTGGCAGGTCAGTGCAGATGATGAGGCATTGTCAGAGAGTCTGACAGGTCAGTGCAGATGATGAGGCATTGTCAGAGAGTCTGACAGGTCAGTGCAGATGATGAGGCATTGTCTGAGTCTGGCAGGTCAGTGCAGATGATGAGGCATTGTCAGAGTCTGGCAGGTCAGTGCAGATGATGAGGCATTGTCAGAGTCTGGCAGGTCAGTGCAGATGATGAGGTATTGTCAGAGTCTGGCAGGTCAGTGCAGATGATGAGGCATTGTCAGAGAGTCTGGCAGGTCAGTGCAGATGATGAGGCATTGTCAGAGTCTGGCAGGTCAGTGCAGATGATGAGGCATTGTCAGAGAGTCTGGCAGGTCAGTGCAGATGATGAGGCATTGTCAGAGTCTGGCAGGTCAGTGCAGATGATGAGGCATTGTCAGAGAGTCTGGCAGGTCAGTGCAGATGATGAGGCATTGTCAGAGTCTGGCAGGTCAGTGCAGATGATGAGGCATTGTCAGAGAGTCTGGCAGGTCAGTGCAGATGATGAGGCATTGTCAGAGAGTCTGGCAGGTCAGTGCAGATGATGAGGCATTGTCAGAGTCTGGCAGGTCAGTGCAGATGATGAGGCATTGTCAGGGTCTGGCAGGTCAGTGCAGATGATGAGGCATTGTCAGAGAGTCTGGCAGGTCAGTGCAGATGATGAGGCATTGTCAGAGTCTGGCAGGTCAGTGCAGATGATGAGGCATTGTCAGAGAGTCTGGCAGGTCAGTGCAGATGATGAGGCATTGTCAGAGAGTCTGGCAGGTCAGTGCAGATGATGAGGCATTGTCAGAGTCTGGCAGGTCAGTGCAGATGATGAGGCATTGTCAGAGAGTCTGGCAGGTCAGTGCAGATGATGAGGCATTGTCAGAGAGTCTGGCAGGTCAGTGCAGATGATGAGGCATTGTCAGAGTCTGGCAGGTCAGTGCAGATGATGAGGCATTGTCAGAGAGTCTGGCAGGTCAGTGCAGATGATGAGGCATTGTCAGAGTCTGGCAGGTCAGTGCAGATGATGAGGCATTTTCAGAGAGTCTGGCAGGTCAGTGCAGATGATGAGGCATTGTCAGAGTCTGGCAGGTCAGTGCAGATGATGAGGCATTGTCAGAGTCTGACAGTTCAGTGCAGATGATGAGGCATTGTCAGCGAGTCTGGCAGGTCAGTGCAGATGATGAGGCATTGTCAGAGAGTGTGACAGGTCAGTGCAGATGATGAGGCATTGTCAGAGAGTCTGACAGGTCAGTGCAGATGATGAGGCATTGTCAGTGAGTCTGACAGGTCAGTGCAGATGATGAGGCATTGTCAGAGAGTCTGACAGGTCAGTGCAGATGATGAGGCATTGTCAGAGTGTCTGACAGGTCAGTGCAGATGATGAGGCATTGTCAGAGAGTGTGACAGGTCAGTGCAGATGATGAGGCATTGTCAGAGAGTCTGACAGGTCAGTGCAGATGATGAGGCATTGTCAGAGTCTGGCAGGTCAGTGCAGATGATGAGGCATTGTCAGAGAGTCTGACAGGTCAGTGCAGATGATGAGGCATTGTCAGAGAGTCTGTCAGGTCAGTGCAGATGATGAGGCATTGTCAGAGAGTCTGACAGGTCAGTGCAGATGATGAGACATTGTCAGAGTCTGGCAGGTCAGTGCAGATGATGAGGCATTGTCAGAGAGTCTGACAGGTCAGTGCAGATGATGAGGCATTGTCAGAGAGTCTGACAGGTCAGTGCAGATGATGAGACATTGTCAGAGTCTGGCAGGTCAGTGCAGATGATGAGGCATTGTCAGAGAGTCTGACAGGTCAGTGCAGATGATGAGGCATTGTCAGAGAGTCTGACAGGTCAGTGCAGATGATGAGGCATTGTCAGAGAGTCTGTCAGGTCAGTGCAGATGATGAGGCATTGTCAGAGTCTGGCAGGTCAGTGCAGATGATGAGGCATTGTCAGAGTCTGTCAGGTCAGTGCAGATGATGAGGCATTGTCAGAGTCTGGCAGGTCAGTGCAGATGATGAGGCATTGTCAGAGAGTCTGTCAGGTCAGTGCAGATGATGAGGCATTGTCAGAGTCTGGCAGGTCAGTGCAGATGATGAGGCATTGTCAGAGAGTCTGGCAGGTCAGTGCAGATGATGAGGCATTGTCAGAGAGTCTGACAGGTCAGTGCAGATGATGAGACATTGTCAGAGTCTGGCAGGTCAGTGCAGATGATGAGGCATTGTCAGAGAGTCTGACAGGTCAGTGCAGATGATGAGGCATTGTCAGAGAGTCTGTCAGGTCAGTGCAGATGATGAGGCATTGTCAGAGAGTCTGACAGGTCAGTGCAGATGATGAGGCATTGTCAGAGTCTGTCAGGTCAGTGCAGATGATGAGGCATTGTCAGAGTCTGGCAGGTCAGTGCAGATGATGAGGCATTGTCAGAGTCTGTCAGGTCAGTGCAGATGATGAGGCATTGTCAGAGTCTGGCAGGTCAGTGCAGATGATGAGGCATTGTCAGAGTCTGACAGGTCAGTGCAGATGATGAGGCATTGTCAGAGTCTGACAGGTCAGTGCAGATGATGAGGCATTGTCAGAGTCTGGCAGGTCAGTGCAGATGATGAGGCATTGTCAGAGTCTGACAGGTCAGTGCAGATGATGAGGCATTGTCAGAGTCTGGCAGGTCAGTGCAGATGATGAGGCATTGTCAGAGTCTGACAGGTCAGTGCAGATGATGAGGCATTGTCAGAGAGTCTGACAGGTCAGTGCAGATGATGAGGCATTGTCAGAGAGTCTGACAGGTCAGTGCAGATGATGAGGCATTGTCAGAGAGTCTGGCAGGTCAATGCAGATGATGAGGCATTGTCAGAGAGTCTGACAGGTCAGTGCAGATGATGAGGCATTGTCAGAGAGTCTGACAGGTCAGTGCAGATGATGAGGCATTGTCAGAGTCTGACAGGTCAGTGCAGATGATGAGGCATTGTCAGAGAGTCTGACAGGTCAGTGCAGATGATGAGGTATTGTCAGAGAGTGTGACAGGTCAGTGCAGATGATGAGGCATTGTCAGAGAGTCTGACAGGTCAATGCAGATGATGAGGCATTGTCAGAGAGTGTGACAGGTCAGTGCAGATGATGAGGCATTGTCAGAGCCTGGCAGGTCAGTGCAGATGATGAGGCATTGTCAGAGAGTCTGGCAGGTCAGTGCAGATGATGAGGCATTGTCAGAGAGTCTGACAGGTCAATGCAGATGATGAGGCATTGTCAGAGAGTGTGACAGGTCAGTGCAGATGATGAGGCATTGTCAGAGCCTGGCAGGTCAGTGCAGATGACGGGAAAGCCTCGTGCATCAGGAGGTGAGTCACTTCCGTCGAGCCACAAGAAATAGTTCTAACAACGTCTCTGGCAGCTCTTTCTATGTGGCTCAACAGGAGTAATGGTCATAGAAAATAAGTAAATGTCAGTGGAATCAAATGGCTTTGTGTGTCTTTACAAGCAGACACAGAAATCCATGAAGAAACAGCAGAGAGTGAGGGACAGAAGGAATTAAGTAAAAGGAACAATAGCAAACTTGGTCTGATACATCTGAGGATCTGATGGTTTACATCCCACAGGTGGGAAAGAGGAGGCAGTGGAGATAGTAGACACTTTCATCATCATCTTCCAAGTCTCAAGAGCTGGTACTCTGGACTGCAAGGGAGCAGATGTTGATCTGTGATTTGAGGGAGAGAGAGGGAGGGAGGAGGAGGGAGAGAGAGAAGGAGGGAGGAGGGAGGCAGGGAGAGAGAAGGAGGAAGGGAGGAGGGGGAAAGAGGGGGAGAGGGAGGGAGGGAGGGGGAAGAGGGGGACAGGGTGGGGGGAGGGAGAGGGAGAGGAAGAGGGAAGGGAACGACCAGGTTGTTAGTCTGAAATCAATGTAAGTCTGGGAATCTATAGTGGTGGAAGAAATCACAAAACACTTTGAAACATAATAAATACAGCCTGTACGTACTTATGAAGGGATCATGTTTGGTTTACCTATTTTTCTTTTTGCAATATTTTTATTCAGAAGAAAAAAAAACAAGATTTACAGAGTGCAACACATAGATACATCTCAACATAACTTGTGTACATTCATATATTGTGATAAAATTGATCAAAATGTTATAGCATAACACATAAAGGTATACCACTCTGTAATCAAAAATTTAAAGATAGGTCATACATCATTAAAAAAAATTTTTATATAAAAAAAGTCAACCCCCTACCAACTACCAAAGAAAAAAAGCTGATGGATGATAATAGGTAAATTAAAAAAGAAAACATATTCACTTAAGAAGAGAAGATAAAAATATACATAAAAGTCTGTGCACTGTTAAACTTTATAAATTGGAAAAGTAATTTAGGAAAGGTCCCCAAATATCATTAAAAGATTGTTTCGAATTTAAGACTGAGCAGCGGATCTTTTCTAAATTTAAATACGACATAATATCATGTAGCCATTGAAGATGTGTAGGAGGGGTAGACTCCTTCCATTTAAGCAAGATTTCTCTCCTTACTAAAAGAGAGGTAAAAACTAAAACCTGTAGGTTAGAAGTATTTAAAGTTATATCTTCATTTGCAATAATACCAAACAAGGCAGTAAGGGGATTTGGGTCAAATTGGACCCTAAAAAGTTGTGAGAAGGTATGGAATACTTCCCGCCAAAACTTTTCAATTTTAGGGCAAAACCAAAACATATGAATTAAAGAGGCATCAGCAGAGTTGCATTTATTACAAAGTGGAGAAACGTTCGGATAAAAACTGGACAGCTTCTGTTTAGAAATGCAAGCTCTATGAACCACTTTAAATTGTAGAAGAGAATGACGAGCCCAGAAAGATGCTTTATTAACCCGTTTAAGAATTTTATTCCATCTACCATCAGAAATCTGACAATTTAGGTTATCTTCCCAAGCTTTTTTTATTTTATCTAAAAAGTCTTGTCTAGATTCAATCAACAAGTTATAGATACTGGTAATAGAACCATTAACAAAAGGTTTTAAATTTAAAAGATCGTCCAGTAAATTTTTATCAAGACCTATAGGAAAAGTAGTTAATTGGAAACGTAAGAAATCTCTAATTTGAAGGTATCTGTAAAAATGTGTTTTTGGGAGTGCAAATTTAGTTGACAATTGGTCAAACGAAGCAAGAGATCCTGAGGTAAACAGGTCATGGTTCAAATCATGAAAGGCTAGACGGAGTGACATGGACAGAATGTTTCCCGTAGTGGGCAAGTCTAGTGCCGGAAGACGCAGCCTTAGAATATGAGGATGGCCCTTTAGATCAGAGGTGAGGAACCTCTTTCACCAGAGGATGGTGAATTCATTGCCTTAGACAGCAGTGGAGGCCAAAGCCATAGAGCAGAGATTGATAGGTTCCTGATTAGTAAGGGTGTGAAAGGTTACAGGGAGAAGGTAAGAGAACAGCGTAGAGAAGGGTAAAAAATCAGCCATGATAGAATTGTCGAGCAGACTCCTGCAACTGGTACCTCCAGGATGTGTTGGCAGGGTCTCCCTCTGAGCCTATCACTCACCTGAGCCACTGACGGTCAGGCAAACAGACATCTTCAAAACCACCCGTCAACCATTGCCTTTTGATTTCTGTCATTCAGCTTGTGAAGGATCCAGTTTGTCCTCTCTTAGATCCCACAGGCCTCTACACATCTTGACTAGCCTGCCACATGAGTTGCAAAAGACTGCATCAAATACACCGCGGTCATTGACACTTCCTCAAGGAGTTCAGTTACTCGTCAGATCAAACCATGCTCCCCTGTCTCTTAGAATGAAATGCAACCACTTGCTCGCTCTTGAAGCTTAAAAACTGGCCTGTAATTACTGTTTATTCCTTCACCCTTTTCAAACAGTCGTACAACATGAACATCTCAGCAGCCCCCAGGAAGGGAGAGGGTTCGGCAAATGGTAATCAGTCTCTACATCCACAAATAGTACTTAGAGTCTCTAATTTCCTTTCATTCTTCAATTAAAGGGAGTCATGTATTTTATTTTGTCCTGACTCCTACTACTGCCCACTTGATGATGTTAATCACAGCCCACGTTACACATGCACTTAATTAACTTTGACAGTGACACCATCCCCCACTTGGTTGGAGCTATGAAATATTCAGCAAGAATGTTCACATTCAAGTTTTTATCCCTAAATACAGCCTATTTCTTCCTTATCCTGACCAAGTACGTTCTGAGCATATTTGGAATCTTTGATTTTACTCGCCAATGTCTTCCTATGCCTTCTCTTCATTTTCCTAAGTTTCCTTTCAATTCCACTCTTGCACTCGCCCAGTCTTTCCATCGTGCTGTTAGCATCTGACTGAAACTTCCTTTCCTGCACCATCCAACCTTCTCTGAATCTTACTGACCAACATGCCTGTCCAAGCTAGTCCCATCTGCCAGCATTTGGTCCATATCTCCGTAAACCAGGGGTTCCCACCTTTCTTATACTAATAAGCAAGGGGTCTGTGGACCCCAGCTCTCATCCTTTCCTATCTATGTACCTGTCCAAATGTTGCCATTGCCCCGACCCTCCACCACATCCTCTGCCAGCTCAGTCCACGTACCCACTGTGTGAAGTTCTTGTCCTTTAGATCCCTTTCAAATCTGTTGCCGCTCATCATAAACCTACACCCTCTAGACAGGCAGACTCCCCTACCCTGTGGAAAAGACTGCAAACCATTCACCTTATTCAAGTTTTTGTCACTGCCATTCCGCATAATCACAAGTAACAAGCTTACCTTGAAAATTAAAAAACAAATTCAGCTACTGGAAATTTGAAGTAACGGGCAATGTCTGGTAAGAGAAAAGTGGGTAACAGTTCAGATCAAAGGCATTCCTGCAGAGCTGACTCAGAGCTAAAGACACACATTTATTTTCAGCTGGCTCTTGAGCAACCCTATCATTTCATCTAGTTTAGAAGTGTATCACTTGGTCTGCCACAGTTCCCAGAAACACATCAAAGTGCAAATGATCACAGCTCATTTTCTGCCTCTGTTGCAAACCCTGTTAACTAAGTTTCCTGGCCATATCCTTTCCAGCACTGGTAGTGTTTTTCTTTGGGATTATTTCAAGACATTTCCTACCATAAAGTCCACATCTTCTAAGATGGTATTTTTATCTCTCACAGGGAACTGACCTCACTGCACAGGGGTAGCAGTTTGCCGACGGACTCCTATTCCCTGGACTTCCCCAGTCCTGCAATGCTCTCACCTTCACAATCAGGTTTACCATCACCGGCATGTGACAGCAGCAGCCGTTCAATGCCATACATAATCTAGCAGAGAGAGAAGAAGGATAAATAAGTAAATTATGGTATATGTATATTGAATAGATAAAAAAGTGCAAAAACAGAAACACTGTATATATTAAAAAAGTGAGGTAGCGTCCAAAGATTCAGACAGACAGACATACTTTATTGATCTCGAGGGAAATTGGGTTTTGTTACAGTCGCACCAACCAAGAATAGTGAAGAAATATAGCAATATAAAACCATAAATAATTAAATAATAATAAGTTAATCATGCCAAGTGGAGATAAGTCCAGGCCCAGCCTATTGGCTCAGGGTGTCTGACACTCCGAGGGAGGAGTTGTAAAGTTTGATGGCCACAGGTAGGAATGACTTCCTATGACGCTCAGAGTTACATCTCGGTGGAACGAGTCTCTGGCTGAATGTACTCCTGTGCCTAACCAGTACATTATAGAGTGGATGGGAGTCATTGTCCAAGATGGCATGCAACTTGGACAGCATCCTCTTTTCAGACACCACCGTCAGAGTCCAGTTCCACCCCCCACAACACCACTGGCCTTACGAATGAGTTTGTTGATTCTGTTGGTGTCTGCTACCCTCAGCCTGCTGCCCCAGCACACAACAGCAAACATGATAGCACTGGCCACCACAGACTCGTAGAACATCCTCAGCATCGTCCGGCAGATGTTAAAGGACCTCAGTCTCCTCAGGAAGTAGAGACAGCTCTGACCCTTCTTGTAGACAGTCTCAGTGTTCTTTGACCAGTCCAGTTTATTGTCCATTCAATGTCCATTTAGGAATCGGATGGCAGAGGGGAAGAAGTTGTTCCTGAATCACTGAGTGTGTGCCTTCAGGCTTCTGTACTGATGGTAACAGTGAGAAAAGGGCATGCCCTGGGTGCTGGAGTTCCTTAATAATGGACGCTGCCTTTCTGAGACACCGCTCCCTAAAGATGTCCTGGGTACTTTTGTAGGCTAGTGCCCAAGATGGAACTGAGTAGATTTACAACCTTCCACAGCTTCTTTCAGTCCTGTGCAGTAGCCCATAAGACAAAGGAGCAGAAGTTGGCCATTCGGCCCATCGAGTCTGCTCCGCCATTTCATCATGAGCTGATCCAATCTCCCCTTTAGTCCCATTCCCCTGCCTGCTCACCATAACCTTTGATGCCCTGATTACTCAGATACATACCAATCTCTGCCTTAAATACACCCAATGACTTGGCCTCCACTGCTGCCCGTGGCAACAAATTCCATAGATTCACCACCCTCTGGCTAAAATGTTTTTTCACATCTCTGTTCTGAATGGGCACCCTGCAATCTTCAAGTCATGTCCTCTCGTACTAGACTCCCCCACCATGGGAAACAACTTTGCCACATCCACTCTGTCCATGCCTTTCAAAATTCGAAATGTTTCTATGAGGTCCCCCCTCATTCTTCTAAACTCCAAGGAGTACAGTCCAAGAGCAGTCAAACGTTCCTCATATGTTAACCCTCTCATTCCCACAATCATTCTAGTGAATCTTCTTTGAACCCTCTCCAACGTCAGCACATCCTTTCTTAAATAAGGAGCCCAAAACTGCACACAGTATTCCAAGTGAGGTCTTACCAGTGCCTTATAGAGCCTCAACATCACATCCCTGCTCCTATACTCTATTCCTCTAGAAATGAATGCCAACATTGCATTCGCCTTCTTCACCACCGACTCAACCTGGAGGTTAACCTTAAGGGTACCCTGCACAAGGACTCCCTAGTCCCATTGCATCTCAGAACTTTGAATTCTCTCTCCATTTAAATAATAGTCTGCCCATTTATTTCTTCTACCAAAGTTCATGACCGTACACTTTCCGACATAATAATTCATTTGCCACTTCTTTGCCCATTCCCCCGATCTATCCAAGTTTCTCTGCAGATTCTCTGTTTCCTCAGCACTACCGGCCCCTCCACCTATCCTTGTATCATCAGTAAACTTAGCCACAAAGCCATCTATTCCATAATCCAAATCGTTGATATACAACGTAAAAAGAAGCGGCTCCAACACAGACCCCTGTGGAACACCACTGGTAACCAGCAGCCAACCAGAATGGGATCCCTTTATTCCCACTCGCTGTTTCCTGCCGATCGACCAATGCTCTATCCACGTATGTAACTTTCCCGTAATTCCATGGGCTCTTATCTTGTTTAGTAGCCTCATGTGCGGCACCTTGTCAAAGGCCTTCTGAAAATCCAAATACACAACATCCACTGCATCTCCCTTGTCTAGCCTACTTGTAATTTCCTCAAAAAATTGCACTAGGTTTGTCAGGCAGGATTTTCCTTTAAGGAAACCATGCTGAGTTCTGCCTATCTTGTCATATGCCTCCAGGTACTCTGTAACCTCATCCTTGACAATCGACTCCAACAACTTCCCAACCACCGATGTCAAGCTAACAGATCTATAATTTCCTTTTTGCTTCCTTGCCCCCTTCTTAAATAGCGGAGTGACATTTGCAGTCTTACAGTCCTCCGGAACCAGGCCGGAACCTATTGACTTTTGAAAGATCATTGCTAATGCCTCTGCAATCTCCACTGCTACTTCCTTCAGAACACGAGGATGCATTCCATCTGGTCCAGGAGATTTATCTACCCTTAGACTATTCAGCTTCCTGAGTACTTTCTCTGTCGTAATTGTGATTGCGCATATTTCTCTTTCCTGACACCCTTGAATGTCCGGTATATTGCTGATGTCTTCCTCAGAGAAGACTGATGCAGAACACTCGTTCAGTTCCTCCGCCATCTCCTTATCTCCCATTACAGTTTCTCCAGCATCATTTTCTATCAGTCCTATATCTACTCTCACCTGTCTTTTACTCTTTATATACTTGAAAAAGCTTTTAGTATCTTCTTTGATATTACTTGCTAGCTTCCTTTCATAGTTCATCTTTTCCCTCTTAATGACCTTCTAAATTTCCTTTTGTAAGCTTTTAAAAACTTCCCAATCCTCTGTCTTCCCACTAATTTTTGCTTCCTTGTATGCCCTCTGCTTTGCTTTTACTTTGGCTTTGACTTCTCTTGTCAGCCACGGTTGCATCCTTTTTCCATTCGAAAATTTCTTCTTCTTTGGAATATATCTGTCTTGCACCTTCCTCACTTCTCGCATAAACTCCAGCCACTGCTGCTCTGCTGTCCCTCCCACTAGTGTCCCTTTCCAGTCAACCTTGGCCAGTTCCTCTCTCATGCCACTGTAATTTCCTTTACTCCACTGAAATACCGACACATCGGATTTCAGCTTCTCTTTCTCAAATTTCACAGTTAACTCAATCATGTTATGATCACTGCCTCCTAAGGGTTCCTTCACTTCCATCTCTCCAATCACCTCTGGTTCATTACACAATACCCAATCCAGTACAGCCGATCCCCTAGTGGGCTCAACAACAAGCTGTTCTAAAAAGCCATCTCGTAGACATTCTACAAATTCTCTCTCTTGAGATCCAGTGCCGACCTGATTTTCCCAATCCACTCGCGTGTTAAAATCCCCTACAATTATCATAACAGTGCCCTTCTGGCAAGCCTTTTCTATTTCCTATTGTAATTTGTAGTCCACATCACTGCAGCTGTTTGGAGGCCTGTAGATAACTGCCATCAGGGTCCTTTTACCCCTGCGATTTCTTAACTCAACCCATCAAGATTCTGTACCTTCCAATCCTATGTCAACTCTTTCTAATGATTTAATATCATTTCTTACCATTAAAGCCACGCCACCCCCTCTACCTACCTGCCTATCCTTCCAATACACCGTGTATCCTTGGACGTTCAGCTCCCAGAGACATGCATCCTTTAGCCATGTCTCAGTGATGGCCACAATATCATACCTGCCAATCTGTAACTGTATAACAAGATCATCCACCTTATTCCTTATGCTGCGTGCATTTAAGTATAACACCTTAAGTCCAGTATTTGGTACTTTTTGCATTGATTGCACTGCAACTCATCCCAATGGCTGCAAATTTGCTCCATCACCTGCCTGTCCTTCCTGACATCCTTACTGCTCACTACCTTAGATCTACTTCTGTTTTCCCTCTCCTCCACTCCATCATTCCGGCTCCCATCCCCCTGTCAAATTAGTTTAATCCCTACCTAACAGTTCTATTAAACCTTCCCGCCAGGATATTGGTCCCCCTAGGATCCAAGTGTAACCCGTCCTTTTTGTACAGGTCACACCTGCCCCAAAAGAGGTCCCAATGATCCAGAACCTTGAATCCCTGCCCCCTGCTCCAATCCCTCAGCCACACATTTATCCTCCACCTCATTCCATTCCTACTCTCACTGTCACGTGGCACAGGCAGTAATCCCGAGATTACTACCTTTGCGGTCCTTTTTCTCAACTGCTTTCCAAACTCCCTATATTCTCCTTTCAGGACCTCTTCCCTTTTCCTACCTATGTCATTGGTACCTATATGTACCACGACCTCTGGCTCCTCGCCCTCCCACTTCAGGATATCTTGGACATAATCAGAAACATCCTGGACCCTGGCACCAGGGAGGCAAACTACAATCCAGGTCTCCTGATAGCGTCCACAGAATCGCCTGTCTGACCCCCTAACTACAGAGTCCTCTATCACTACTGCCTTCCTCTTCTGTTCCCTACCCTTCTGAGCCACAGGGCCAGACTCTGTGCCGGAGGCACGGCCACTGTTGGGGCCAACAGTACCCAAACAGGAGTACTTATTGTCAAGGGGTACAGCCACTGGGGTACTCTTTAGTACCTGACTCTTCCCCTTCCCCCTCCTAACCGTGACCCACCTGTCTGCCTCCCGTGGCCCCGGTGTGACCACCTGCCTGTAACTCCTCTCTATCAACTCCTCACTCTCCCTGACCAGACGAAGGTCATCGAGCTGCAGCTCCAGTTCCCTAGCACGGTCTAGGAAACTCCAGGACCTTCCACATCCAACACCGAGAACAACAAGCTGCCCTCACACTCATACTTCCCCTTTCCTCAAATAACAGGAAAAACTGAAACCTAAGCCTACTTTGCCTCGCCCGTTTCTGCCTAAGGCCGTTGAGCCCAAGCCCTTAAGCCTTCACTCTGCTCCTGGCTCACTCCACTCCCCGCTGTTTAAGGCTGTGTCCTTTTAAAATCTTCCCCGCTTCACTGCCCGACATCACACGCCTGCGCAGTCCCGACTCTCTTATCTCCGATGAGAAGAAGAAAAAATCAAAATGGCTTCCGTTGCACTCCCGTTCTGATCCTCCGACTTCCTTCTCCAGTAGCCCCTCCATGCCAGACAGTGATGCAGCCTGTCAGAATGCTCTCCATGGTACAACTATAGAAGTTTTTGAGTGTATTTGTTGACATGCCAAATCTCTTCAAACTCCTAATATAGTACTATTTAGCTGCTGTCTTACCTTCTTTATAACTACATCAATATGTTGGGGCCAGGTTAGATCCTCAGAGATCTTGACCACCCAAGGAACTTGAAACTGCTCACTCTCTCCACTTCTGATCCTTCTATGAGGATTGGTATGTGTTCCTTCGTCTTACCCTTCCTGAAGTCCACAATCAGCTCTTTTGTCTTACTGACGTTGAGTGCCAGGTTGTTGCTGCAGCACCACTCCACTAGTTGGCATATCTCACTCCTGTACACCCTCTCATCACCATCTGATATTCTACCAACAATGGTTGCATCGTCAGCAAATTTATAGATGGTATTTAAGCTATCCCTAGCCACACAGTCATGGGTACAGAGAGAGTAGAGCAGTGGGCTAAGCACACACCCCTGAGGTGCACCAGTGTTGATTGTCAGTGAGGAGGATATGTTATCACCAATCCACACAGACTGTGGTCTTCCAGTTAGGTCGTCGATGATCCAATTGCAGAAGGAGGTACAGAGGCCCTGGTTCTGTAACTCTCAATCAGAATTGTGGGAATGATGGTATTAAATGCTGAGCTCTAGTCGATGAACAACATCCTGACATAGGTGTTTGTGTTGTCCAGGTGGTCTAATGCTGTGTGAAGAGCCATTGAACCTTCTGCCGCTGACCTATTGTGGCGATAGGCAAATTGCAATGGATCCAGGTCCTTGCTGAGGCAGGAGTTCAGTCTAGCCATGACCAACCTCTCAAAGCATTTCATCACTGTCAATGTGAGTGCTACCAGGCGATAGGCATTAAGGCAGCTCACATTATTCTTCTTTGGCACAGGTATAATTGTTGCCTTTTTGAAGCAAGTGGGAACTTCTGCCCATAGCAGTCAGAAGTTGAAAATGTCCTTGAATACTCCGGCTAGTTGGTTGGCACAGGTTTTCAGAGCCTTACCAGGTACTCCATTGGGACCTGCGCCTTGCGAGGGTTCACTCTCTTTAAAGACAGCCTGACATCGGCCTCTGAGACGGCGATCACAGGGTCATTAGGGATCTTCACAACTGTTGTCGTGTTCTCCGTTTCAAAGCGGGTATAGAAGGCGTTAAGTTCATCTGGTAGTGAAGCATTGCTGCCATTCATGCTATTGGGTTCCCTCTCCCTGCCGAAAATTACTATTAAACCCATTTCCATTTATCTTGTAGGCAAGAAATCTTGGACCGTAACTGATGTGGAAACAATCTCATCACACTTTTAGTGCTTACAACTCAACTTAAATTTGCCTCCGCTGATCAATAACCCTTTTGCCAATGGGAAGAGTCCCTCATTAGCTTTCCAGAAATCCTGCACACTTAAACCTTATCCCTGAGGAGGATAATCCTCACTTCTCTCATCTCACCATGTCACACAAATTCATCATGGCTGATGGTATTCCAGTGAAACTTTTCTGCACCTCTGCCAAAGCCTAGATTTTCTTTCTAATGCGTAGCCAAGATTGACAACCTTGTTAGTATTTTTTTTGAAGTTGATGCATAACTTTCATGCTTTTCAACTTTTTATAAAGCTGAGGATTGCATGTTCTTCAACAGTTTCATCAGCTTACCAGTTTAAACAAGCTTCAGCTCAGGCACTCCCTCTAAATTCTAGCTCCGCAAAGAACATTCATTCACTCCATCGGCTCTGGAAATTACATCACCTGGCAGCAACATGGGCTTAAAATTGTCTTTGGATGTTGCCATGTGGAGTCTGTACATTCTTCCTGCATCGCATAGTATCCCCACATCCCAAACATTCCTGAAGGGTTAATTGGCTCTTGCAAATTACCCATTGGTGTAAGTTAATTACAAAACGAATCAAAAGCATTTGAGAGAGACAATAAATTACAGGGAGAGGGGAGAGAAATAAGAGAGAATGGGACCAATAGGATTAGCCCTCTGGGATCCACCAATGGCCTCTTTTAGAGTAGTGATGACTTTTTAATTGTGGCCTTTTATATATTGGTGAGACCCGACACAGACTGGGAGACCGTTTCGCTGAACACTTACGCTCTGTCCGCCAGAGAATGCAGGATCTCCCAGTGGCCACACATTTTAATTCCACGTCCCATTCCCATTCTGATATATCTATCCATGGCCTCCTCTACTGTCATAATGAATCCACACTCAGGTTGGAGGAACAACACCTTATATACCGGCTGGGTAGCCTCCAACCTGATTGCATGAACATTGACTTCTCTAACTTCTATTAATGCCCCTCCTCCCCTTCTTACCCCATCCCTGACATATTTAGTTGTTTTTTTTCTCTCTCTCTGCCTGTTCTCCATCTCCCTCTGGTGCTTCTCCCCCCCTTTCTTTCTCCCGAGGCCTCCCGTCCCATGATCCTTTCCCTTCTCCAGCTCTGTATCCCTCTTGCCAATCACCTTTCCAGCTCTTAGCTTCATCCCACCTCCTCCGGTCCTCTATCGTTTCACATTTCCCCCTCCCCCCACTACTTTCAGTTTCAGTTAGTCCTGACGAAGGGTCTCGGCCCGAAACATCGACAGCGCTTCTCCTTATAGATGCTGCCTGGCCTGCTGTGTTCCACCAGCATTTTGTGTGTGTTGTTTGAATTTCCAGCATCTGCAGATTTCCTCGTGTTTGCTCTTTTAATTTTATTTATCTAATTTTTGAATTGAAGTGCAGGAAGTTGAGTGCTTCAACTTGGAGAATCATGGCAAAAGATATCCTAGCTGTGAAATGTTCATCAGACAAGCAAAATTCAGTGAGGTTCCAGCAGCAACACCAAAACCACTTGTCCAGCAGAAGCTTTTTTATTATGATTAAGAATCCAGTGTTGTGTGGGTCATTGTTTACATCTGAGGTCATCACTGCCATTACTGACATCACTATATTATTGCAAACTTACATTATCAAGTTTAGCACAGAAGAGATTGTCCATGTTTAAAAAGCTTGATATACTGGTCTGGCCAAGATTTCACCACCCCAGTGGGCTTTTGTCTAATTTCTTAATCCAATGCTTCCGAGGTTATTCTTGTTTGTCAAAAGGACAGAGTTTTGTCAGCACATTGTCTACCGAGCAATACATTGCTACTATATTTTTTATTGGTTCTCGTAGTGCAACGCACACATTCAGAAATAAAATCAGCAATTTCATTAAAGGAAAAATGATGTCCACATTCATTAAAATAATTCAGCATTCCATAATTCTGCCATAGTAATCACACAGTATGGCTCTATTGTACTCCATCTCCTAAAATAACGGGAAACGGTTCCCAGTACTCTTCACTTCCACGGAGGTACAGATGCAACCTCTTTCTGACCCTGTAATATACAGAAGATTACTTAATAAAAGCCACAGATGTAAGAAGTCAAAGTCAAGGTTACTGTTAAATGCACAAGTGTGTGCTCACAGGAGCAATGAAAATCTTGCAATAGCATTACAAGCACATGGCAGCATACATCAGAAAATGAAACCCTAATTATACACCATTTTTACGAGAGAGAACAATTTGAACAGAAGCCCACTTTAGTGCAGGGACCATAGGGTTGCTGGACTGCAGTCATTAGGGTTGTGCAGGTTCATTCTTCAATCTGGTTGGGTGGGAACTTCAGACCCCTGTACCTCCTGCCTGATGGCAACTGTGAGAAGATGCTGCAGATCTTTGATGACGTGAGGCAGGACTTCCTGTAGACAGTCCCAATGAAAGGGAGGGATGTATTGGACAATGTATTCATATCATGGGGACAGTAAAAGCTTTATTTCATCATTCAGACCCTAAGGCAAATATAAAGAGGCAGCAAGTCAGCAAGGCAAAAGGCATAGCTGCCTTCATGGAAAGAATATTTAAAAACAAGAAGATGAGACTAGACCTGGAGTGCTGTGTACCATTCTGGTCTCCTTACTTAGAAATTATCTTCTTACCATGCAGGGAGAGCAGTGTCAGGTTGTCAGACTGATTGCTGAGATGTTAAGACTGGAGTACGAGGACAGAACCGGTCAGCTAGGTTTATATTCCTAAAGTTCAGAAGAATAAGAGGGAACCTTATTGAAAATATAAAATTCTGACAGGACTGAACAGTGTGGATGTGTGGAAGCCATTCCTTTTCAGAACGTTATGGACGTTTGATAATGGCTAACAAACGTCTACTATTGAAAGTATTCTGACTATTTGCACCGTGGTCTGGTACATCAATCTGAATGCACATTTCCAATAAAAAGCTGCAGAGAGTAGTGGACACAGCCCAGGCACAACATTCCCCACTAGTGGGGAGGTGCTGACTCAAGAAGGCCCCCCCACCCCATCATCCAGGCCACTCCATCTTCTCATGGCCACTACTGGACAGGAGGTACAGAAGTCTCAAGCCTCACCAGGTTCTCGAACAGCTTTCCTTCAATCATTTTGTTTTCAAACCAACCTGCACAACCCCATGATCGCTACCTCAGTTATAGCAACACTAGGATCACCTCAACCTCTTTGGACTTTTTTGTATGATTTATGTCTTTCTCGTGAATGCTGTTATGTGCCTGTGATGCATTGTACTTGTGGTCTAGCTCTTGTTTTCTGTTTCTATAAACAGAGGCACATGATCAAGAAAACACATGCAAAATTATTCAGAAGACTAACCATACACTAAAGAGTACCACAATATGTCTGAGCCTGAACACTACTGTGCCATGGATTTGTGTGGTTGGACTAAGCCAAAGGAACAACACTGAGGACACTAAATGTTTTGCAATATTGGTCCAATTGTATGTCACCTAGAACAAGGGTTCTCAGCCTTTTTTATGCCATGGACCCCTACCATTAACTAAGGGGTCTATGGACCCCAGGTTGGGAACCCCTGGCCTAGAACCTGTCATAGCTAATTCCGTGTTTAAGAAACACATAACCAACATTTTAGAAAACAGCTTTCCTCACTTTTGGTCACCTGATCTTCCAAGTCTTGTATGCAACTTCATTTTAGAGTCTGCCCCACGTTCATCAGCCTCTCCCTGCACCACACCTTCCACCCCACTGCATCAGGGTTGAATAATTCCACCTGGAACTCAACGACCATTGATAAAGAAATCTAAAACCCATTTTCAAATCCTCAGGCTCATTTTAGTTCGTTCTGCAAATCAGGCAAAGCTCCTCGTCATACATTTCATAACCATTCTTTGAGATAATAAGCAGCAAGGAAAAGGGAGCCTGTTCCATCCATATTTAGAAGTCTATTGCGAACACAGCATTCATATACAGTTCCTGGTTTTGCCTGCATCGAACCTGGGAGAGCCCAGGACACGGCACTGCCGGGACTGTCCCCATTACTGATGTGTTGTTTGGGTTGCTGATCTTACAGTGGGACCATTTTGCTTTCTGTGGCTCGGAGAGGCTGTTGCAATGATTAGCTGAGACTGTTGCTTGTTACAGGAAAATGTATCCTGGATTCACTCAGCATCTATCGTTACAGATCAGCTGCCTGGTTTGGGAAAATCTTTTGGCAAACAGGGACAGAAAACCTGACAGACTGCAGGGCTTCCTGTTCAGTACAGGATAATAGCAGCTCTGTGCCTCTTCGACAACCCTCCTGTTTGCTTCTTTCCAAGACTTATGTCGAGTCAAGTTTATTATCATTTATACCAACAAATAATGTTTCTCCAGACCAGGGCGTAAACATAACACACATATAACAAACAATAATTTAGGAAAGTAAGAGTTAAATCTACAAATTAATTATGCATACATAAAAAAGTGCACAAGCTAAATATTGTAGAGTACAGTACAAATTACCCAGTGATATTTCAAATGCGATATGGCAGGGAGTTCAGAAGTCTAATGACCTGAGGGAAGAAGCTGTTTCCTATCCTGACTGTTCTTGCCTTTATGGATCGGAGCCTCCTGCCTGATGGTAGACAGGCAAAGAGGATACTGGATGGATGGGAGAGTTCCTTGCTAACACTCAGCTCCTGAAAAATGTCCCCGATGGATCGTAGGGACCTCTCAGCTGTTCTCACAGTCCTTCGTAGGGACTTTCAGTCCGATGCTTGACTGCTCCCATACCAGATGGAGATGCAATTTGTCAGGACACTCTCAATGGTGCTCCTGTAAAACAGTTAAGATTTGGAGGGGTGTGGGTAGGGAAGTCTCGCTTGCCTTGATCTCCTCAGGAAGCCTATGCCTTTCTTATTCAGGGATCAGGTCAGGCCATCCATAATGTGAACTTCCAGGAGCTTGCTGCACTTAACTCTCTATGGAGGAGCCATATATGCGCAGAGGGGATATAGAAACATAGAATACCTACAGCACAATACAGGCCCTTCAGCTCACAAAGTTGTGCCGAACATATCCCTACCTTAGAAATTACTAGGCTACCTACAGCCCTTTATTTTACTAAGCTCCATGTACCTATGTAAAAGCCCCTTAAAAGACCCCATCGTATCTGCCTCTACCACCATTGCTGGCACTCACCACTCTCTGAGTAAAAAACTTACCCCTGACATCTCCTCTGTACCTACTCCCCAGCACTTTAAACCTGTGTCCTCTTGTTTCAACCATTTCAGCCCTGGGAAAAAGCCTCTGACTATCCACACGATCAATGCCGCTCATCATCTTGTACACCTCTATCAGGTCACCTCTCATCCTCCTTCACTCCAAGGAGAAAAGGCCGAGTTCACTCAACCTATTCAAATAAGACATGCTCCCCAATCCAGGCAACATCCTTGTAAATCTCCTTTGCACCCTTTCTATGGCTTCCACATCCTTCCTGTAGTGAGGCAACCAGAACTGAGCACAGTACTCCAAGTGGGGTCTGACCAGGGTCCTATATAGCTGCAACATTACCTCTTGGCTCCTAAATTCAATTCCACGATTGATGAAGGCCAATACACCGTACGCCTTCTTAGCCACAGAGTCAACCTGCGCAGCTGCTTTGAGCATCCTATGGAGTTGGACACCAAAATCCCTCTGATCCTCTAAACTGCCAAGAGTCTTACCATTAATACTATATTCTGCCATCATATTTGACCTACCAAAATGAACCACCTCGCACTTACTTGGGTTGAACTCCATCTGCCACTTCTCAGCCCAGTATCTATGTCCCGCTGTAACCTCTGACAGCCCTCCACACTATCCACAACATCCCCAACCTTTGTGTCATCAGCAAACTTACTAACCCATCCCTCCACTTCCTCATCCAGGTCACTTATAAAAATCATGAAGAGTAGGGGTCCCAGAACAGATCCCTGAGGCACTCCACTGGTGACCGACCTCCATGCAGAATATGACCCGTCTACAACCACTCTTTGCCTTCTGTGGGCAAGCCAGTTCTGGATCCACAAAGGAATGTCCTCTTGGATCCCATGCCTCCTTACTTTCTCAATAAGCCTTGCATGGGTTACCTTATCAAATGCCTTGCTGAAATCCATATACACTACATCTCCTTCTCTACCTTCATCAATGTGTTTAGTCACATCCTCAAAAAATTCAATCAGGTTCGTAAGGCATGACCTGGCCTTGACAAAGTCATGCTGACTGCTCCTAATCATATTATACCTCTCCAAATGTACATAAATCCTGTCTCTCAGGATCTTCTCCATTAACTTACCAATCACTGAGGTAAGACTCACTAGTCTATAATTTCCTGGGATCTCTACCTCCTTTCTTGAATAAAGGAACAACATCCACAACCCTCCAATCCTCCAGAACCTCTCCTGTCCCCATTGATGATGCAAAGATCATCACCAGAGGCTCAGCAATCTCCTCCCTCACCTCCTACAGCAGCCTGGGGTCCATTTTGTCTGGTCCCAGCAACTTATCCAACTTGATACTTTCCAAAAGTTCCAGCACATCCTCTTGCTTAATATCTACATGCTCAAGCTTTTCAGTCTGCTGCAAGTCATCACTACAATCACTAAGATCCTTTTCTGTACTGAATACTGAAGTAAAGTATTCATTACTTCACATAAATGCTTGAGCTTGCTGACTTTCCCCAAAACTTGGCTCACAGAACTGGCTGTCATCTTCATGCACAATGCCCAGGGCCTGGTTGCTTCCTCTATCCCAGAGCCTTTCAAACTGAATGCATAATTAGCACATGACCTGACAACATACAGAGCTTTAACACAGGATAGAGATGAATGCCCTGAATTAAATGGCACCATTCAAGTACTTACTGCCTGTAACTTAAGGAATTCAGTGCATGGTGCAAACCATGCAAATGTTGCAATGAACTGTCACAGGAAGTGGTGGATGCCGGTTTGACTGCAACATTTAAGAGAAGTTTTGATAAGTACACGGATGGGAAGGGTGTGGAGACCTACGGTCCAGATGAGGTCGATGGTGTGAGGAAGAACAATGATTCAGCACAAACCAGATGGATCAAGGGGCCTGTTTCTGTGCTGTAGTGTGCTTTGACTCTATCAGGCAGAGGGAGCTCCTGTAATGAACCCTCTGTATGCCCCTCCACTTAGCCACATATGACTCTGGAAATACTCCCTTCAGCTCTATCTCCCAGTCCACCTTCAGACTTACTAACGCAATAGCCAGCCAGTCCTTTTGAGGACATCTTTGTAACCCTAGGGACACTACCAAATAGAACATGATCATCCACATGCTGCCATTTTCTAAAAAGGTCAAGAGAGCAAGCCTTCTTTCAACAATTTTGTAGATTTGACATTTAACCACTTTTGTAATTCAGAAAACTAAATTATCCAATGTAGCAGTGAAGTCTTTATTCCGCGTTGAAAATTTGACAATGCAGAAGTTCTAAGTTCAGGAAAACTGGGTCAGCATTTGTTTCTAAGTGAAATATTACTCCCTCACAAGTTCCTCTTTTATCTTGATTTCTCCATCAAGTGTTTAGTACTGATTCATCAGCTAAGATACATTGATTGTCTAACATGTTTCTTCCAATTGAAAGCAGAATAGAAAGTAAAGGCTTGCAAGCTACCAAGAAATTCCTCTCATTGCACTAGCATGAAAAACCTGGTTCATCAAAAAGCTGCTCAATTTGAAATTTCCCCTAGGTTGCCCTAGCAGTGGGCAGTGGCCATGGTAGCATAGCGGTTAAATTCAAGTTTAATTGTCATTCAACCATACACAATGAATGCAGCCAAACAATTTGTCACAAAAAAATCTAGCCCCAGTCCCTGAGTGTCATGGCCCATAGACTGATGATGCATGGGACGTTGGCCTGGAGATAGGTTTCTGCAAGAACAAGCACGCAAAGTCCGATCATTACGTGCTAGTTCAGCCGCAGACAAACGTAACCCAGCTTGTTTTCTACCGAGCGACACTTGAGGGCAGCACCAACGGGAGGGGCTAACTCCCAACTTAGCACAGATGCCCGCCATGCCACACCACCTCTGGTGTCTCCTCCCCTAGCAAGAGGAAACCCCACAACGCCTTATAGTGCCAGCGGTAATATCAGGGTACAATTCCCGCTGCTGTCCATAAGGAGTTTGTACATTCTCCCCGTGACGGCGTGGGCTTCCTTCCACTTTCCAAAGTAACGTGTCTAGTGAAGACTCAGATCAACAAGTGTGTAATGTAGCTCTGGTGAGTGTTAACTATAGGTGGACACGTCAGGGACTGGAAAGGCAGTGGCTTTCCCCACAAGTTCACCCCTTCGGACAGCGCGAGGACCAGTAGCAGCAGCCGGCTCAGAAACACTGCCACTGGCTCTGAGGCTCAGCAGGGAAGAGTGAACTCAGAACGGGCAATCAGCGACAGGGAACTCGATACTTCAAGGGAGAGACGGGACGCTCTGTGGCCATAGGATAGTGTGATGTCTCCCCGGTGTCCACGTCAGGGATGTCTTGAAGTGGCTGCAGAACATTCTCAAGGGAGAAGGTCAGCAGCCAGAGGTCGTGGAGCACATTTACTGTAGGTGGAAAGTGGTCCTGTTCAATGAGTATAGCTGAAAAGTAGGATCTCAAAAGACAGTGATCTCTGAATTAATTTAGCTCCAGTGACACACGAATGAGCAACCGAGGAGCTGGTACAGTGGCAGGGATTCAGGATCACTGGGATCTCTTCTGGGGCTGAAGCTTCCTGTACAAGAGGAATGGTTTGCAACTTAGCTGGAGGGGAACCAATATCCTGGCCGGGAGGTTCAATAGTGCTACTCAGGAGGGTTTAAACTAGTTTGGCAGGGTGGTGGGAAGCAGAGCTCCAGGTCAGATGGTAAGGATCCAGGGGCTGTAGATGTCATGTTTAGTAAGTCTGATAGGAAGGACTCACTAGACAGTCAGGTTGAAGGGTGTGTATTTTAATGCTATGAGCATTAAGGGGAGGGGTGATGAATTTAAACGGTGGATCAGTGCGTAAAATAATGATGTGGTGGTCTTTAGACATAGTTCAGAGGGAAACAGGACAGGATGTTTAAAGTTCTAGGGTTCTGATTTTTAGAAAAGAACGAGAGGGAGGCAAATGTGGATCAGGTGCAGTATCATAGCCGCACTCAGTGGAACATTAACAGAGGTCTGGTTCAATGACAGTTTATATGGATAGAATTCAGAAATAAGAAAGCTGCAATCATACTGATGGGATTATATGACAGACATCCAACAGATCTGCATACAGGCAGAGGAGAGAGAGGTGTAAAAATAGCAGAGTGGTTGTCGTAAGTTACCTCAACTTCCTTCAATACACAGGGTCCTTAGTGCAAGATGCTTAGGTGGGGCAGAATTTGCGTGGTGCATCCAGGAGGGTTTCTTAAATCAATATGTAGACAGTCTAACAAGAGGAGGGGCCATACAGAACCTGGTGTTAGGAAATGAATCTGTCAGTGACAGACATTTGGTGGGAAAACATTTTGGGAACAGTAACCACAACTCCTTTAAGTTCTAGGATAGCATAAGGAAAATTGCGACCATTGCAAAGAGTACTGATTTGGAGCAGGACAAATTACAAGATTATTAGGCAGGAACTATGGAAAATTAATCAGGAACACCTCTTTTTGGGCAGATTCATATCTGACATATGGAGGGTGTTTAAAGAGCACCTGCATAGGGTGCAGAACAAGTATGTTCCACAGAAAAAGAACACGGCAAGGTAAGGGAACATTGGAAGTCAAGAGAGTTGTGAATTTAGTGAAGAAGGAAAATGAAACATACGTAATGTTTAGGAAGTACACATCAAACAGGGCCCTCTAGGATTATAAAGAAGCGAGAATAGAATCATAGGGCACTGCAGGTCCTTCAGCCCTTCTAGTCCATGCTGAACTGTTATTCTTCCTAGTCCCATCAACCAAACCACTCCCATAGCCCCCACACACCCTTCATTTCCATGTATCCAAACCTAAATGCTTAAATCAAACACATATCCACCATTTCGACTGGCAGCTGGTTCCACCCTGAGTAAAATTCCGCTTGTGTTCTCCTTAAATATTTCACCTTAACCTATAACCTCTAGTTCTAGTCTTACCCCACCTCAACAGAAAAAGCCTTGACCCTTGTAGTTTTGTATACTTCCGTCAAATCTCTCCTCATTCTCCTACATGCCAGGGCAACTTGAGTTGTAAGAAATGTCCTTGTAACTTTTCTCTGTACCCTTTCAATCCTATTGATATCTTTCCTGTAGATAAATGACCAAAAATGCACAAATTACTTCAAAGTGGCTTCACTGATGTCTTATGTAATTGCACACATAGCATCCCTTCTCCTGTACTCAAAACTTTGACCAATAAGGCCAATGGTCCAAAAGCTCTCCTTGACCCTATCTACCTGTAATGCCCAATCCCTCTGTTCTACCACACTCTCCAGTGCCCTAACGCTCACTGTTAAAATCCTACACAGCAAAGTGTAGCACCTCACACTTTTCTGCATTAAATTCCATCTGCCATTTTTCAGTCCATTTTTCCAGCTGGACCAGACAGACCCCAATGAAAGCTTTGGAAGCATGTCTTGCTGTCCACTATGCCAGTCATTTTGGTGTCATCTGATCCAGTTTACCATGTTAGCATCCAGATTGTTGATACTGATGACAAACAACAATGAACCTAACTCTTAGCCCTGCGGCACACCACTAGTTACGGGCCTCCAGTTAGAGAGGCAACCAGCTACTACCACTCTCTGGCTTCTCCCACAAAGCCAATATCTAATCCAATTCACTACCTCACCTTGAATGCAGAGCAGCTGAACCTTCTTGTCCAATCTCCCATGTGCGACCTTGTCAAAGTCCTTGCTAAAATCCACATAGACAACATCCACTGCCATGCCCTCATCAGCTTTCCATTAAAACTCCATTAAGTTAGACACGACCTACCACACACAAGACCATGTTGACTATCCCTAGTCAGGCACTGTCTATCCAAATACTTTTACAGTAGATATAGATCACCTTCCAATAATTTACTCACTACTGACCCCAGGATCACTGGCCTATTATTTGCCAGCTTATTCTTAGAGCCTTTCTTAAACAACAGGACAACATTAGCTATCTTCCAGCCCTGCAACACCTCATCGTGGCTAAGGATGCTTTAAATATCTCTTCAAAGGCCCCTGCAATTTCTACACCTCCACAAGGTCCACGGGGTGCTCTAATTTACCTCAAATCAGCAAGCACCTCGTCTGTAATCTGTATACGGTCCATGACCTCCCTGCTGCTTTGCCTCACTTCTATAGACTCTGTGTCCATCTCCCAAGTAAATACAGATGCAACAAATCCATTTAAGATCTCCCCAGTCCCAACCCTCTCGATAATTACCTTGAAACTAATGGAATTAAGATCACTAGATCCAAAGTGTTCCCCTAGACACACTTATGTAACCTGCCCTGTCACGTTCCCTAATAGGAGATCCAGTATCACCTTCTCTCTAGTTGAGACCTCTATACATTGATTAAAGAAACTTTCCTGAACACATTTGACAAACTCTATCCCATCCAGCCCTTTTACAGTATGGAGTCCTGGTCAATACGTGGAACGTTAATATAACCTACTATCACAACCTTTATCTTGCAACTGCCTTTGACCTTTCTACGAATTGGCTGCTCTAAATCCCGCTGACTACTGGGTGGTCTATAATATAACCCTATTAACATGGTTATCCCTTTCTTATTCCTCAGATCCACCCATATGGCTTCAGTAGACAAAAACTGCAGCCTGTCCTTTCTGAGCATGATTGTGACGTTTTCCCTGATGAGTAACACCACGCCTCCCAATTAATATTTCCCCCTCTAACATGAGCTCAAGAATGGAACTAGGAGAGTCAGGAGGGGCCATGAAAAGTCCTTGGCATGTGGGATTAAAAAGAATTCCAAGCTATTCTGTACTTACATTAAGAGCAAGAGGATAACTAGAGAGGGTAGTTTCAATCAAGGATAAAAGAAAAAAAACATGTGCATGGTGGAGGTGGATGTGGGTGAAGCCCTGAATGACTTTGACAAGGAGGAGGAATGTACTAAGAGTGCCGAACATACAAATATGCTAGGCCAGATTGAGACTTAGTGATCAGTCTTTTGACGAACAATAAGATGGATAAGTCACCAGGGCCTGATAGATGTAAGACAATATGACATAGGAGCGGAATTACTCCATTCCGTCCACTGAGTCTGTTCCGCCTTACATTCAAAGCTGATTGATTCTCTCAGCCCTACTTTCCTGCCTTCTCCCATAACCTTTGACGTTTTTACTAATTAAGGACCTATCAACCTTTGCTAAAAGTATACCCAATGACTTGGATCTCCCAGGTTAGTGAGAGGGCTCGAGCTGTGTCCTCACTAGCCACAGGTGAGGACTGGTTAGTTAATGTTGCTGCGGTATTCTAGAGGGGAAATTGGGATAACCTTGGGAATTATAGGCTGGTGAGTCTCATGTCAGTCATAGGGAAGCTGGGATAGGATTTATGAGCATTTGGAAAACCATTGGCTAGAGACAACCCAGCACGGCTTTGTGTGGGGTAACCCATGTCTCACCAAGTTTCTCATATGACAACAAAGGTGATTAATGAAGCCAGATCTGTGGTTGTTAGTAAGACATTTGACAAGGTCGCTCATGTAACAGACTTTGTTATGTCTCCCCTCTTGCTGTGAAATAGGGACACCTCTTTTTCCCTTATTTGGTGGTACGTCAAACTACCAGGTGAACAAGTCTTTGGGGTACTGCAAGTCCGTGTCTTTATTGATGCTTTGCTGCACGCCTGAGCGCTCGGTGGAGGGTGCCGATGCTTTTTTTTGCTGGTGGGGGACAGGAGGGGATTTGTTGTTTAGCTACTGCTTATGTGTGGGGGGGGAGCGCTTTGGGGTTCTAATGTTTAACAGTCATTCGTTCTTTGGGGCACTCCTCTGCTTTCATGGATGTTTGTAAAGAAAACATACATTTCTCGACACCTTTTGAAACCATGAAATATTCTATTAATTAAAAGCCACGTTATTCATTCTTCTACACATAATAGCCAAGGTTGGAACACCTTGGGCCTCTGCACTCAACCTAATTGGTTCAGACACAGTTCGTTGAATCACATGGTGATAACAGCATTGAAGAGGGTCATTTCAGCCCATAGAGTCTGTGCTCACTCTCTGTCAGGGAATCTCCCCAGATCTGCTCTCCACGTTTTCTCCACTTCCCTCTTAATGGTGTCAGTGCAGTTTAGCTCCACCACATCAGCAGGCACTATATTCCATATTCCAAACACGTGCTGGTAACAGTATGTTCCAGACTCAAAAGTGTGCAAACATTTGACGTGCTGTGCCTTCTTACCTTACTGAGTTCAGGAAATAATTCCTGCAATACAATGTCCAGCAGCACATATGTTAGCTGAAATAAAAGTGAAATAAGTAAATGTCCATTTCAAAACATAATCATTTACTAATTTATTTAAACAAGAGCTCTTGTTAAACAAGGTCTCTTTTAAAATAATGATTGTGCCTTACTGGCAATCACTTGTAAGATTTAATGAGTATGCCCTTTGATAACCTGTCAGCAACCTCAGGCTATTTTCACCCACCCCAAAAATGTCTGAGCTTAGTGTAACATACTTTATTAAACATTTTGGCCACATGTAACAGATGGTGAATAAATCTCCGTAAGACACCTTCATAAAGATCTTTTGGTTACTGGGACTTCTGTACTGAAGGAAAATGAATTCGCCAACTGAGTGAGGGATTTAATTCACCTCAAATCTCACAACTCCAGCCTTCTGCAGTACAATCAACACCATAATTCTCTCCAGGCTTGACAAGAAGCTCAGAGACCTCTGCCTTCACCCTGCCTTGGATCCTGAGCTTCCTGTCAGATCTCCGGCAGGTGGTAAGAGCGGGCTCCCTCACCTCTGACCCTCAACACAGGAGCCCCTCAGGGCTGTATCCTAAGCCCCCTACTTTACTCTCTGTATACCCATCACGGTGTCATTACCCACAGCTCCAATCTGCTAATTAAATTTGCAGATGATACTACATTGATTGGCCCAATCTCAAATAATATTGAGCCAGCCTACAGAGAAGAAGTCTCTGTAGGCTGACACAGTGGTGTCAAGAAAACAACCTCTCCCTCAAAGTCGCAAAAACAAAGGAGCTGGTTGTGGACTACAGGAGGAACGGTGATAGGCTAACCCCCATTGACATCAACGGATCTGGAGGTGAGAGGGTGAACAGCTTTAAGTTCCTCAGCATCCACATCTCCGAGGATCTCATGGTCTGTGCAGACCGGCTCTGTGGTGAAAAAGGCTCAACAGCACCTTTCACCTCAGACGCTTGAAGAAGTTTGCTATGGGCCCCCAAATCCTAAGAACTTTCTACAGAGGCACAATTGACAGCATCCTGACTGTCTGCACCACTGCCTGGTATGGGAACTGTACTTCGCTCAATCGCAGGACTCTGCAGAGAGTGGTGTGGACAGCCCAGCACATCTGTAGATGTGAACTTCCCACTATTCAGGACACTTAGAGAGACAGGTGTGTAAAGAGGGCCCAAAGGATCATTGGGGTCTGGAGTCACACCAACCACAAACTGTTCCAGCTGCTACCATCCGGGAAGCAGTACTGCAGCATAAAAGCCAGGACTAACAGGCTCCAAGACAGTTTCTTCCATCAGGCCATCAGACTGATTAATTCATGTTGATACAATTGTATTTCTATGCTATACTGTCTGTCCTGCTTATTACAAATTACTATAAATTGCAGATTCAGACGTAGACATAATGTAAAGACTTTTACTCCTCATGTATGTGAAAGATGTAAGAAAAAGTCAATTCAATTCTTTACCAAAAATGTGCTTGAAAGCGGTCTGTTTCCATAAACTTTGCTATTCACTGAGGTATGTTTTCACAACCTTGCTACGTGCATGCAGAGGAGGCCAGCACTCTGCCTCCACCAGCTGAGCTGACCTGACCCCTTCAGTGCGTTCAACTTTTCACCACCCTCACTTTCCTTGAAAACAGCAGGAAGATTTCTGTCACCAACCACAGATTTAGTACTCTACTTGACTCAGTGGCCAGATTGATACAGATGGTTGAAATCATGTAGTTTTCTTTCACTAGTCGAGGTTCCAGGTTCTACCTTCTGTACAACAGAGTCTAATCTGGCCTCCATAAAATGACTGCTCTGTCTCAGCACATCTGCTGGAGAAACCTTCACTCGTGCCTCTGTCACCTCCATATGGACGTGTGTAACATTCGGAATAAGGTGGATGAACTCGTGGTGCAATTAGAAATGGGTCAGTATGACATTGTGGGCATCACTGAATTGAGGCTGAAAGAAGGCCATAGTTGGGAGCTTAACATCAAAAAGACAGGCAGGAAGGCATGGGCGGTGGTGTGGTGTGGCTCCGTCAGTAAGAGATGGAATTACATCTTTAGAAAGAGGTGACAGAGGGTCAGAGAATGTCAAATTTTTGGAGGTGGAGTTAAGAAACGGCAAGGATTAAAAAAACATATGGGAATCATATATAGGCCTCCAAATAGTTTGGGGTTGAGATTGCAAAGGGAGCTGGAAAAGGCATGTAATAAGGGTAATGACACAATTGTAATGGGGGACTTCAATATGCAGGGGATTGGGAAAATTAGTTTGATGTCAGATCATCAGAGAAGGAGCTTGTTGAATGCCAACAAGATGGCTTTTTAGAGCAGTTTGCACTTGAGGTACTTGAGGAAAAGCTATCTTAGATTGAGTGTTGTGTAATAACTCAGATCTTATTTGGGAGCTTAAACCAAAGGAACCCCTTAGGAAGCAGTGATCAAAATATGATTGAATTCATACTGTAATTTGAGAGGGAAAAGCACAAGTAACAGGCATCAGTATAGGAATGGAATAAAGGGAATTACAGAGGCATGAGAGAGGAGCTTGCTCAGGTGGATTGGAGGAGGATACTGGTGGGATGACAGCAGAGCAGAGATGGCTGAAGATTCTGGAAATAGCTCTCAAAGCTATTAATAGATCTGTCCCAGTGAAGAAGTTCTCAAACTGCAGCGGTAGGCAACCATGGCTGTCAAGGAAAATTAAGGACTGTAGAAAAGCCAAGTAAAGGGCATATAAGGTAGCAAAAGTGAGTGGGAAGCTGGATGATTGGGAAGCTTTTAAAATCCAACAAAAGGCAACTGAAAATGTAAAAAGGGAAAAGATGAAATATGAGGGCAAACTAGCCAATAATATAAAGCAGGATACCAAAAGTTTTTTTCAGTCATCTAAAGAGTAAAAGGGAGGTGAGAGTTGATATTGGACCATTGGAAAATGATGCTGGTGAGGTAGTAATGAGGGACAAAGATTTGACAGATGAACTTAATGGGTACTTTGTAATGGGTGCAAGACACTAGCAGCGTGCCAGAGGTCCATGAATGTCAGGGAGCAGGAGTGAGTGCCATTGCTATTACAAAGGGAAAAGTGCAAGGCAAACTGAAAGGTCTTAAGGTGGATAAGTCACTTGAACCAGATGGACTACATCCCAGAGTCCTGAGAGAGGTTGCTGAAGAGATAACGGATGCACTGGTCGTGATCTTTCAAGAATCACTTGATTCTGGCATGGTCCTGGAGGACTGGAAGGTTGCAAATGCCACTCCACTCTTTAAGAAGGGAGGAGGGCAACAGAAAGGAAATTATAGACCAGTTAGCCTAACCTCAGTGGTTTGGGAAAGTGTTGGAGTCTATTATTAAGGATGAGGTTTCAGGGTATTTGGAGACTAATGATAAAATAAGTGAAAGTCAGCATGGTTTCTGTGAAGGGAAATCTTGCCTGAGAAATTTGTTAGAGTTCTTCGAGGAAGTAACAAGCAGGGTGGACAAAGGAGAGGCAGTGGATACCACTTACTTGGATTTTCAGAAGGCATTTGATAAGGTGCCAGACACGAGGCTGCTTAACAAGATAAAATCCTATGGGATTACAGGAAAGGTAACTGGCATGGATAGCAGAATGGCTGACAGGGAGGAGGCAGCAAGGGGCCTTTTCTGTTTGGTTGCCACTGACTGGTGGTGCTCCTCAGGGGTCGGTACTGGTACCGCTGCTTTTCCCATTGTTTCTCAATGATTTAAATATGGAAGTGATGGCTTTGTGGCAAAATTGCAAATGATACGAAGACAGGTGGAGGGGTAGGTGGTGCTGAGGAAACAATGCAATTGCAGCAGGACTTAGACAAATTGGAAGATTGGGCAAAAAAATGGCAGATGGAGTACAGTATTGGGAAATGTATGATAATGCATTTTGGTAAAAGGAACAATAGTGCACACTATTATTTAAATAGGGAGAAAGTTCAAACATCAGAGGGGCAGAGGGTCTTCGGAGTCCTCGTGCAAGATTCCCAAAAGGTTAATTTATAGGTCGAGTCTGTAAGAAGGCAAATGCAATGTTAGCATTAATTTCAAGGGGAATAGAATATAAAAGCAAGGAGATAATGCTGATCCTTTATAAGACACTAGCCAGGCTGCACTTGGAGTATTGTCAACAGTTTTGGACCTCATATCTGAGAAAGGATGTGCTGTCATTGGGGAGAGTCCTGAGGAGGCTGACGAGGATGATTCCGGGAAGTAAGGGATTAACATACGAGGAGTGTTTGGCAGCTTTGGGCCTGTACTTACTGGAATTTGAAGAATGCATTGGGATCTCATTGAAACTAACTGAATGTTGAAAGAACTAGACAGGGTGGATGATGTGGAGGCCATGTTTCCTATGGTGGGGTTATCCAGAATTAGAGGGCACAGCTTCAAAATTGAGGGGTAACCTTTTAGAACAGAGATAAGGAGGATTTTTTTTTAGCCAGAGAGTAGTGAATCTGTGGAATACTCTGCCACAGACTGGGTAGAGGCCAAGTCCTTGGCTATACTTCAGGCGGAAGTTGATCGTTTCCTGATCAGTCAAGGCACTAAAGGATATGGCAAGAAGGCAGGTGTATGGGGTTAACTGGGATCCAGGATCAGCCATGATGGAAGGCAGAGCAGACTTGATGGGCTGAATGGCCTAATTCTGCCTCTATGTCTTATAGTCGAACATTGCATTTGCCTTTCTCACCATTGACTCAACTTGCAAGATAACCTTCAGGGAATTTTGCACAAGGACTCCTTGGTTCTCTAATTTCTAAATTTGCTCCTAATTTAGAAAGTACCTTTATACCTTCTACCAATTTGCATGACAATACATTCACTTCCCTACAGTGCATTCCATCTACCATTTTGCTAATCTGCACAAATCCTTCTGCAGATGCTCTGCTTCCTCCAACAATTCCTGTCCACAAAGCCATCAATTCTGTCAACCAAATCACTGACATGTAATGTGGAAAGTTCTCTCACTGACACTTGCTGTCACTGGCAGCCAACCAGAAAAGGCTCCCTTTATTCCCATGTACAAACAAACTGGATGAACTCAGCAGGTCGGGCAGCATCCGTTGAAATGAGCAGTCAATGTTTCGGGATGAAACCCTTTGTCCTGACGAAGGGTCTCGGCCCGAAATGTTGACTGCTCGTTTCAACGGATGCTGCCCGACCTGCTGAGTTCATCCAGTTTGTTTGTACGTGTTGATTTGTCCACAGCATCTGCAGTGTACTTTGTGCCCCTTTATTCCCAAGTGTGGACACCCCCTGGTGTTTGTGAACCAGATCCCCAGCCCCATTGCCTTGTGGATAATCTCGGGAGAGACGAAAGCTACGGGAGTAAACCCAGACAGCAGATTTGGAGTGGAGCTCCTAAGGTGGCTGGACATCACTGAACATCTTTCCAGCAGCTCCTGCAGCCGAGTTGGTGCCAAACGTATCACTTCATAAGCTTTCCTCTGGACTACACTGGTGAGGCTGAGAGGGGGATCTTGACAACTGGCACCTCAGGATCTCTGTACCTTTCACCCAGGCTTGAGATGACGATCACCTTCACACATTGTCCTTCGAGACAGACGGATGCCAACCACCCATCCAATACCCTCCCTCTCTGGCTTCTAGTCTTTAAATGACTGCCACCAGCAATTTCTATTCTCTTATTAAACTTTACACTTCAGCTAACTGCTGGACTAAAGTTACATGGTGTCGAGAATAGCAAATCCTCACAGACTTGAAAAGTACCTTCTGAACACAAGGTGTTTACTTTAGAAAGGTGGTATTAAATTTTAAGAACGTAGAACAGTACACTACCGTACAGGCCCTTCAGCCCATAATGTTATGTCGACCCTTTAACCTACTTCTGAGATCAATCTAACCCTTCCCTCCCTAGTTATTAGGCAAATATCCAATGGAACTAGGTATGGTGTAAAATGTTGATACAAATTGTTTTGTGAAACAAATGCCTTAAAGTGACCTCTATCTTTTAAAACCACTTAAGCAGTCTCTACTGACATGGACAAAATGATCTGATTTAGAACAAATCTATCTTAAATTCAAACTTTTCAATATCAGAGAATCTACATGTACAATAAACAACATAGAAACATAGAAAATAGGTGCAGGAGTAGGCCATTTGGCCCTTCGAGCCTGCACCGCCATTCAGTATGATCATGGCTGATCATCCAACTCAGAACCCTGTACCTGCTTTCTCTCCATACCCCCGATCCCTTTAGCCACAAGGGCCATATCTAACTTCCTCTTAAATATAGCCAATGAACCAGCCTCAACTGTTTCCTGTGGCAGAGAATTCCACAGATTCACCACTCTCTGTGTGAAGAAGTTTTTCCTCATCTCGGTCCTAAAAGGCTTCCCCTTTATCCTTAAACTGTGACCCCTCGTTCTGGACTTCCCCAACATCGGAAACAATCTTCCTGCATCCAGCCTGTCCAATCCCTTTAGAATTTTATACGTTTCAATAAGATCCCCCCTCAATCTTCTAAATTCCAGTGAGTATAAGCCTAGTCGATCCAGTCTTTCTTCATATGAAAGTCCTGCCATCCCAGGAATCAATCTGGTGAACCTTCTCTGTACTCCCTCTATGGCAAGAATGTCTTTCCTCAGATTAGAGAACCAAAACTGCACACAATACTCTAGGTGCGGTCTCACCAAGGCCTTGAACAACTGCAGTAGAACCTCCCTACTCCTGTATTCAAATCCTTTTGCTATGAATGCCAACATACCATTTGCCTTTTTCACCGCCTGCTGTACCTGCATGCCCACCTTCAATGACTGGTGTACAATGACACCCAGGTCTCGTTGCACCTCCCTTTTTCCTAATCGGCCACCATTCAGATAATAATCTGTTTTCTTGTTCTTGCAACCAAAGTGGACAACCTCACATTTATCCACATTAAGTTGCATCTGCCATGAATTTGCCCACTCACCTAACCTATCCAAGTCACCCTGCATCCTCTTAGCATCTTCCTCACAGCCCAGCTTCGTGTCACCCGCAAACTTGGAGATGCTGCATTTAATTCCCTCGTCTAAATCATTAATATATATTGTAAACAACTGGGGTCCCAGCACTGAGCCTTGCGGTACCCCACTAGTCACTGCCTGCCATTCTGAAAAGGTCCCGTTTACTCCCACTCTTTGCTTCCTGTCTGCCAACCAATTCTCTATCCACATCAATACCATACCCCCAATACCGTGTGCTTTAAGTTTGCACACTAATCTCCTGCGTGGGACCTTGTCAAAAGCCTTTTGAAAATCCAAATATACCACATACAACCTGAAATTCGTACTTGCCACAGACATCCATGAAACAAGAAACCTCCAGTGATAGAGTCAAAGTCCTGAAGCACCTCACCCACCCCCCCCCCCCCCCCACCCACCAAATTACACAATCAGCAGCAGAAGCATTGACCCTTAGAGTCCGGTTCAGAAGTACTCAAGGATGTCCTCCTTCGAAAGGGATACCCAAGGATGCTCGGTGCTATTACAAACATTGAAGTGGAACGGCCAGAGGGGACAGATGTCCAGCACAGGAAATTGGGCACTGACCTGTTTGTTTAGCACAGGCTGCTGCAGCCCTTCAAACAGCAGTCTCACCCCCTCGTACTTGGCTTCTTCCCCAATGCACTTCACAAAATAATCTGCCAAGCAAAGAAACAAGTGTAAAAACCAACAATATTTACAGAGAAAGTCAACCGGATACCCTTTGAACAAATCGGAATATTAGAATCGTTTATTATCACTGGCACATGTAACAAAATTTGCCGTTTGTTACATAAAAGGATATGGCAAATTACATCATAAATTAAAGTAGCAGCACAGAAAGAGAAACCCTGAAGGGCAGTATTCAACCAGATGGGATTTCACAACAAAGTTGCAGATTTTTTAGGAAATTACAAATGATTAGTTTTTTAAATAGGGAAGGAGTTCCAGGATTTAGGTCAGCAACAATGAAGGAATGCTTATGTACTTACACATCAGTAAGTGGCATTTAAAAAAAAAATTGGATAGGTATTTGATAAGGTCCCACATAGGAGATTGGTGGGTAAAATCAAAGCTCAGGGCATCGGGGGGAAGGCATTGACATGGATAGAAAACTGGTCGGCAGATTGAAAGCAAAGGGTAGCGGTGAATGGGTGTTTCTCGGAATGGCAGGTGGTGACTAGTGGGGTGCCACAGGGCTCGGTATTGGGACCACAGCTGTTTACAATTTACGTCAACGATTTAGATGAAGGCATTGAGAATAACAACAGCAAATTTGCTGATGATACTAAGCTGGGTGGCAGTGTGACATGTGATGAGGATGTTAGGAGAATTCAGGGTGACTTGGATAGGCTGGGTGAGTGGGCAGATGGCGTTTAATGTGAATAAGTGTGAGGTTATCCACTTTGGGAGTAAGAACAGGAAGGCAGATTATTATCTGAACGGTGTAGAGTCAGGTAAGGGAGTAATACAAAGAGATCAAGGAGTCCTTGTTCATCAATCACTGAAGGTGAATGAGCAAGTGCAGCAGGCAGTGAAGAAGGCTAATGGAATGTTGGCCTTTATTACAAAGGGAATTGAGTACAAGAGCAAGGAAATCCTTTTGCATTTGTACAGAGCCCTGGTGAGACCACACCTGGAGTATTGTGTACAGTTTTGGTCTCCAGGGTTAAGGAAGGACATCCTGGCTGTAGAGGAAGTGCAGCGTAGATTCACGAGGTTAATTCCTGGGATGTCTGGACTGTCTTACGCAGAGAGGTTAGAGAGACTGGGCTTGTACATGCTGGAATTAAGGAGATTGAGAGGGGATCTGATTGAAACATATAAGATTATTAAGGGATTGGGCAAGATAGAGGCAGGAAATATGTTCCAAATGCTGGGAGAGTCCAGTACCAGAGGGCATGGTTTGAGAATAAGGGGTAGGTCATTTAGGACAGAGTTAAGGAAAAACTTCTTCTCCCAGAGAGTTGTGGGGGTCTGGAATGCACTGCCTCGGAAGGTAGTGGAGGCCAATTCTCTGGATGCTTTCAAGAAGGAGCTAGAGAGGTATCTTATGGATAGGTGAATCAAGGGATATGGGGACAAGGCAGGAACCGGGTATTGATAGTAGTTGATCAACCATGTTCTCAAAATGGCGGTGCAGGCTCGAAGGGCCGAATGGTCTACTTCTGCACCTATTGTCTATTGTATATGGACAGGAAAGGAATGGAGGGTTATGGGCTGAGTGCAGATAGGTGGCACTAGGTGAGAGTAAGCGTTCGGCATGGACTAGAAGGGCTGAGATGGCCTGTTTCCGTGCTGTAATTGTTATATGGTTATATAAGTAAAAAGAACTATAGTGCTGAAAGTCTGACCCAAAGTGGGAAATCTTCAGTCATAAAAACCTCTATAGATGTACTGTAGAGAGCACTCGAACTGGCTGCATCACCAACTGGGGTGGAGGGGGTACTGCACAGGGTCGAAATAAGCTGCAAAGAGTTGTAAAATTAGCACCATCATGGGTACTAGCCCCCATAGTATCCAATACATCTTCAAGGAGTGGTGCCCCAGAAAGGCGGCTTCCATCTTTAAGGACCCCCCACCACCCAGGACGTACCCTCTTCTCATTGCTACCACCATGAAGGACGTACAGAAGCCTGAAGGCACACACTCAGTAATTCAGGAACAGCTTCTTCCCCTCCGCTATCCGATTTCTGAATGGACATCAAACCCATGAACAGCACCTCATTACTTTTTCTTAATTTCTATTTTGCACTACTTATTTAAACTACACGTATATCATACGTACAGTAATTCAGTTTTTTCTATACTTATGTATGGCATCATACAGCTGCCACAAAATTAACAGATTTCACAACATATGCTGGTAATATTAAATCTGATTCAGATGGGATTCTAGAGCAACACACACAATACTGGGGGAACTCAGCAGGCACCTAGGGAAATGAATAAACAGTTAACGCTTCAGGCTGAAACCCTTTATCAGGACTGATTTCTATAGATGCTGCCGAGTCCCTCAAGCATTTGGTGCGTGCTGTCCCGATGTGGATAAACTAAGCAGGTCTGTGGAAGCAGCAATGTTTAAGGTCTGGGACGCTTCAGCAGCACCAGAGTGACGTGTGGTTTGGAGGGGAACCTGGCGCTCAGGATCCTGAGTTTTGGAAGGGATGTTGTAAATAGCCCAAGTGGGCAACTGCAGTGTATTCTGGAGACGGTAAACACTGTTGCCACTGTGCGTTGGTGCTGGAGGGAGGGAGGGAGTATTTAAGATGACTGATGGGTGTCAATCAAGTAGCTGTTTTGCAATGCGGAGTGCTTTAGATAAGCAGATTTGTCTGAGCAATCCTAGTACATGACACTTGCACAAGAAATGCATATGCAGAACAACAGTCTCATAAATGTGTGCATCTGAATTATACAAAGTTTGTAAGTAAATTTCCAATATGAAAATTCCTTCTTTAAATGTATCTGTTTCAGATTATTTGTGTACATGAAGTCAGTGTTTAACCCAGTAAGATGTTTTGAACAAGTTATCTAACTGACAGGTACAGATAAGCAGAGAGTGACCTTCATCTTTTTATATCCCATTGAGCAGCGGGAATTAGAATGTTACAATTACTTTTGCTACCTTGTGCATACTCTTTGCAGCTTTGCAACTTTGCACTCAAATACAGAACTCTGACACTTCATGTTTCTGCGGATGAGCTATTACTGGGAAAGTTACCTCAGACACCAAATAAGGTAAATATTGCAAACACGTTTTACAAATATAGTAAATATGTGCAAACCCTGACCAGCTTCCTGACAGCAGCACCCTTTGCAACCTGCTCGGATTCTCTGCTTGCTTACACAGAGTCCACTTTAACTCCCTACCTGGAATGTAGTCCATCATTTCATCAAAAGTTTGCTTTGCCCTCCTTTGTCTGTCTTCCGTGGAGCGAGTCTCAGTGTTCTCACAGAAGACTGCATCTGTAAAGGAAATAATGCTTCAGTCCGTCACATCAACCAGCTACGGCTAGTGGCCAGGAAGCATCACAATCAGGAGGAAATATTTTTTAAAAAGTATTTAGAGATACAGTGCAGAAAAGGCCATTCCAGCCCTTCGAGCTGCGCTGCCAGTAACCCCCACTATAACCTCATCTAATCACAGGATAATTTGCAATGACCAATTAACCGGTACATTTTTGGACTGTGGGAGGAAACCCATGTTTTCCACAGGGAGGACATACAAACTCCTTACAAAGGAGGTCAGACTGAACTCAGAACTCCGATGCCCTGAACAGTAATAGCGTCGTGCTAACCCCTATGCTACCATGATGTCCCAATTTACAGCGGTAATATAACCTTGCTAAAGAGCACTTGATGCTGTCCAAGTATGTATTGATGTAGTTCAGATATCATTTAGCGCAAGAGGGATTTATAAACCTCATACAACACAAGCCTCCAATTCTCACACCAGCACACTACATAAACTAGTAAAAGTGTGAGTGCAAACACAAATTTTGCACTTTAATAAACAGTGAACTCAATGCAACCATGGAGCATGATGGGTAAGTGCAATTACGAAGAAAGCACACAGTGCCTCTATCTCCTCAGGAGTTTGCAAAGGTTCAATACGGCATCTAAAATTGACAAATTTCTATAGGTGCATATGGAAGAGTATATTGACTGTTGCTTCACAGCCTGGTAGGAAAACACCAACGGCCTTGAACAGAAAATCCTACAAATAATAGTGGACTGCCCAGTGCATGATGGGTAAAGCCCTCAAGCCCTCCATTCAGCACATCCACATGAAACGCTGTCACAGGAAAGCAGCACCCATCATCAGGGACCCCCACCACCCAGGACATGCTCTCTCCTCACTGCTGCCATCAGGAAGAAGGTGCAGGACTCATATCATCATGTTCAGAAAGTTATTACCCCTCAGTCATCAGGCTCTTGAATCAAAGGGTACAACTTCACTCAACTTTACTTGCCCCATCATTAAGATGTTGCCACACCCGATGGACTCACTTTCAAGGACTCTTCATCTCATGTTCCTGATATTTATTGATTTATTATTTATTTCCTTTTCGTAGTTCTGGAAGGATCAGTGTTGCATCTGCTATCTTTCATGTCATATATCAATGATCTGGAGGATAGAATCAATGGCTTTGTGGCCAGTTTGCGGACGATACAAAGTCAGATGGAAGGGGAGGTAGTGTTGAGAAAGCAGGGAGTCTGCAGAAGGATTGGAATAGGTTAGGAGAATGGGCAAAGTAGTAGTAGATGGGAAGGGTATGGTCATGCACTGTGGTAAAAGGAGTAAAGGTTTAAACTATTTTCTAAATAGGGAGATAATTCAGAAATTAAAGATACAGAGGAACTTGGGAGTCTTAGTCAGGATTCCCTAAAGGTTAACTTGCAGGTCAAGTTGGTGGTGAGGAAGACACTTGCAAGGTTAACATTCATTTTGAGAGTATAGAATATAAAAGTGAGGATGTAATGCTGAGGCTTTATAAGGCATTGTTCAGACCACATTTGGAGCAGCTTTGGGCTCCATATCAGAGGAAGGATGTGCTGGCATTAGAGAAGGTCCTGAAGATGAAAGGGTTAACTGAGCCCGTACTCGTTTGAGTTCAGAAGGATGAGGGAAGATCTCATTTACACCCACTCAATACTGAAATATTTGGATTGACTGGATGTTTCCTATAGCGGGAGAGTTTAGGACCAGACAGCACAGCCTCAGAACAAAAGGAAGTCCTTTTAAAACAGGGTGGTGAATCTGTGAAATTCAGTGCCACAGGCAGCTGTGGAAGCCAAGTCATGGGGTATACTTAAAGCAGAAGTTACAGGTTCCTGCTTAGAAAGGGTATCAAAGGTTATCTGAACGAGGAGGAGAGGGAATAATAAAACAGTGGACTCGATGAGCTGAATGGCCTAATTCTGCTATGTCTTAATGCAAGGAAGCGCATTTAAGGAAGTAAAACAAGGCAAGAGAACACACAATAAATAGAAACATTAAATGTGGTGGAGGAACAAATGCCGTGGCCACACATCTTTAAAGGTAGAAGTCAGGTCAATAGGAAGAAAATTGTTCAGCATTTAAAACCAACAAGTCATATGTTTGTGGGAGAACATTTGTGGTGATTCACCTGTTACAAGATTGATGCCAGCTGTCGGAGAACTTGGTTATGCTGCCAAGTGTACTGCCCCTGGCAGAGGCTCGTGGTGCATCCTGTTAAAATGTGCCTCAGTGATCCAGGTGCTTGAGCAAGCGGGGTCTTCTCCCCACCACTGGTTCAGGTTCTGGGGTGTGGGTAGGAGGTCATAAGTGGCTCTGAAGCCACAGGAAAAAAAGCAAGAGCATTAGTTAGTCCTGACGAAGGGTCTCGGCCCGAAATGTCGACAGCGCTTCTCCCTATAGATGCTGCCTGGCCTGCTGTGTTCCACCTGCATTTTGTGTGTGAAGTCATATTTTAAAATTAGTTTAATGCTCTTGCTTTTTTTTCTGTGGCTTCAGAGCCACTTATGACCTACCCACACCCCAGAACCTGAACCAGTGGTGGGGAGAAGACCCCGCTTGCTCAAGCACCTGGATCACTGAGGCACATTTTAACAGGATGCACCACGAGCCTCTGCCAGGGGCAGTACACTTGGCAGCATAACCAAGTTCTCCGACAGCTGGCATCAATCTTGTAACAGGTGAATCACCACAAATGTTCTCCCACAAACATCGGCAAGAAATGTTCACATCACACGATTTGCACCAGCAGGCCAACCTCCGGAGCACCATATAACATCAAAAGAGATAAGCGTCCTGCAGGATGCTCGGGATTGGAAAATGGACATGGACTTGGGGAAAAAAAGCTTGTGTTTCCCCCAGACATTGTGGCTAGAACACTCCAGCCAGACATGGACCTGTGGTCTACAACAGCCAAGCTGGCATATGTTGTGGAATTGACAATACCATGGGAAGATGGTGCTGAAGAAGCTTATGAGAGGAAAAAGACCAAGTACTCTGAACTGGCAACTGAAGCTGCCCAGAATGGCTGGAAGACCAAGATTTTTCCTGCAGAAGTGGGTAGATTCGTGGCTACATCTACCACCAGTCTATTGAAGAAGATGGGGGTGAGGGGTTATTCACTCCAACAAGCAATCAGTCTTTGTCAAATGCAGCAGAAGAAAGCAGTAATTGGATTTGGATTAAAAGGAAAGACAACAACTGGGCTGCAAGATGAAGACAGGAGGGTACGGAACTGAGGGGGGTGTATCTGGGACACCAGGTAGCACCGTTGAGCCCTCTGGAGACATCGTGGGCTTATCAACAAAACGTCAAAGAAGGAGGGTGCCCACCTGACGACCCCGATGAAGTACCTACCCTCCTTGTCACCACTCCAAACCCACTGCCAACATTGAGAGTGCCGACTTATCATAGGGATTGAAACACCAAGTCCTATTAGCTTTACCTCATCAACATTCTCAATACTTTGAAATGTCACATAAAGAAAATGACCAGGGCAGAATTTCTACGCATAAGAAATATTGCAAAGGTACATCCGTTTCGATCATGTAATGAAGCTGAAAAACTATTTTATGCCTTTATATCGAGAAGACTGGATTAATGCAATGCACTTTTTACTGGCTTTATGAAGCGTAATCTATTGAGAAGCCTCAACTCATTCAGAATGCCACTGCAAGTCTTTTAACTGAAACAAAGACGAGGGAGCGTATAACTCCCATCCTAGCTACTCTGTGTTAGCTTCCTGTAGTTTTAAGAATTGATTTTAAAGTTCTCTTACTTCTTTGTTTTTAAATTTTCAACTGTCTAGGACCGGAGTACTATACAACATAGAATCACTTTCACTTTATAATCCTGCTCACACTCTCAGGTCTCTTAATTTCAAGCAACTTCCTCAAAAAATATTTGGCAGATCAGCTTTTTTGAACTATGTTCTAAACTGTGGAATTCAATCTCTAAACCTGTAAGGGATGCTGACTCTGTTGACATTTCTCAAAACCCAGTTGAAACCTATTTAACTTGCTTTTAACTAACACCTTTTGGTCCTTTATTTTCAGGTTTGTACTTTATCTCATTATAAAGTACTTTGAACTACATCATCTATATGAGAAGCGCTCCATGAATAAGTTATTATGGTTATTATTATTAAAAACTCAAGTGTGGATGAAGTCAGTCTGAGCAACTGGAAGAAACAGGCTGAAGGCAAATCTGAATGGATTATGAGCAAAGTGCTGGCAGCAGAAAGAACAAAAAAAGAGTTACATAAAACCATTTACTGCCTCAGGTGCCTGACTGTTGTAACATGGGAAATTCAGCAATGGGCACTTAGCAAATTTTCACAAAGAGCACTCAGACAAAAATGTTGATACTGATCCAAAGAGAAATGCAGGATCAAAAAGGTGGGCAGATGCCCTGTTCTTTGATGGGCAATGCATGGGATCATTACATTGCCAAGGACTGCAAGCCAAATCTAATGGCCTTGAACCCACAGACAAATAAATTATTACTAAGCACTTTGGGTGTGGTGGAAGGGGGGAAAGTCACACTCTTGGAGGGAGTGCAAGAGGGCTGAAACGGAGTAATCCAGAGGAACGTGTGGACACACAGAGCACAAGGGACACACAGAGCACAAGGAACATGCTACCTCACCCACTAGTGATCTTAATGGCACAATGGTGCCAAGATAACAACCTCTCCCTCAATGTCCAAAAAAACCACAAAAGAGTTGCTTGTGGATTGCGGGAGGAACGGAGACAAGCTCCAGATCAACATCAACGGGACTGCAGTTGAGAGGATGAGTAGTTTCAAGTCTGTCAATATACACATTACCGAGGATCTCACCTGGACTGTACACAGCGGCTGTGTGGCAAACAAAGCCACAACAGCATCACTTCCACCTCAGGTGACTGAAGAAGTTCGGCAGGGGCCCCCAAGTCCTCAAGATCTTCTACAGGGGCACAAATGAGAGCATCCTGACTGGCTGTATCACCGTCTGGTACAGGAACTGCACCAACCTTGACCGCTGGGCACTGCAGAGAGTGGTACGGACAGCCCAGCGCATCTGTGGATGTGAACATCCCTCCACTGAGGACATTTATAGCAGCGGGTGCAGAAAGAAAGCGTGGAAGATCATCGGGGACATCTGTCACCCCAACCATAAACTGTTTCAGCTGCTCCCGTCAGGCAAACAGTACCACAGCATTAAAGCCAGGACCAACAAGCTACGGGACAGCTTCTCTCTACCAGCCATTAGACTTATAACATCACATGTCTGAACATTGCAACGGAGTCATAACACAAAGATTTTTATCCCCTCACGTTGTGGGACAGATGTAAGATTTAAATTTTACTAAGTTCAATTCAAATCCCTTATTCTCCCTTTCTAATAAGCAGCATCTCCCCTCCTCCTCTTCTTATCCATGTCTCTCTACATGCATTTGCGGTCTCTTCATTTCCTGCTTCCCTTTCACGTATCAATGCCAAAGCAGATGATGGGTTGAAAGAGGCGCAGTCAGAGCACTGAAGGCAGTTAGCAATAGGAATCTCTGACGTGGCCTCTGCCCTCATTGAGTTCTCCTACTCACCTCGCAGCAGAGTTATAAGGGAGACCACTCGATGCTCCTGGAGCAACTGGTCCAGCTTTCGCTGAAGGTAATTGTTTGCATATGCCTCCAGTGTGTTCTTCAAGAGAATGCGTCCACCCATTAGAAAATGATGCAGCCAGTCTGGGATGTGAAAAACAACACGGGCTGCAAATCAAAACAAAATCCAACTGTTAGCATATTAAACTTAGTTGTCATCTGTAGCATGCTTGGACCCTTCACTTGGGTTGCCTCAGTGATGTTCAGGGGGATCAGATAATCTGTTGGACACATAGCTAGTGTTCCCTCACTCACACTTCCCAGTGGGGAGATCAGCAACCACTGGTACAAATCAGAGGACGTCTATAGTGGGCTCCACATACAGTCTGAATAAGGATTTCCAAAAACAAAATTGAACACAAGACCGTCCCAATATCACCCCAACCTAAACATGTATGATATTATAAACGTTATATTGTGGCTACAGCTGCTTATTCCAGGGAATCCCTCGAGACCAAATATGATTAACTTCCAGTTTAGGTTTGTGGGTTCTGAGGCTGATGTGGGACGCTGACTCTTCCCGAGAGAGGGCAGGATGCCTAACAGAATCTTTCCATCACCATCCTCTGCATCCTATCGCCAATAAGCCACCTCACATTGGAATTAAACTTTTGGATCAACTGACCATGCAGGACCTTGTCAAATGTCCATATAGACAACATCTACTGCTCTACCTTCACTAATCTCCTCAGTTGTCTCTTCAAGAACCTCAAGTTAGTGAAACAGGATAAGCACCTCACAACGCCATTCTGACTCCCCCTAATCAGTCCCTGCCTTTACAAATGAACACCAATTCTTATCTACAACATTTCTACGGCAGACTTGTGGACAAAGTTTCTTTTAATATTGCACTTATACACCATCTTTTAAAAAGAATATACTTGAGAACAACCTTCCTTATTGCACTAGTTTGCATGATTTTTTTTAATGATCTGCTTTTCTCCAATAACACTCAAGGGTGAATGGGTCAAAAATAACAAAGTGACTTTGGGGAGAGAGGCAAATCCAGAGTAATTATTCCCTTTGATGTGTTAATCCAGAAAGAGTAGACACACTTTCAGAATTAGAGCTATTCTTTATTTTTATGATGGAAAGCTTTGAGAGGCTCTGGATATAACAAACAACTCTTCAGGACTAAGTTTACAAAATCTCCATGATCATATTAAAGGATCAGAATTACAAAGGGCTCAGGCTTTACACACATAGACTTGCTGACTTGAGCTATTTAGTACACTTACCCACATACATCATGTAATCATAAATGCCATCCAATGTTGCCATTTCCATGAAGTAGTTCTGATTGTACTTCTTCTCTGTGCTTTCAGAGCGATTAGCATTATTCTTAAACAAGTCAGTAAAAAGCTGAAAGAGAGGATTCCATTAAGAATACCAGCTGATTTCCCTCGGGATCAATAAAGTATGTCTGTCTGTCTTCCTTCCACAACATGGTGCTTTGTATTAATAGACATGCGTGGTGCCATTTACTTTACAAATGCTTGGCCCGTAATACAATGGAAACAGGGCACAGATATACAGTAAATCATAAACGTGAGAAAGTCTGCAGACACTAGAAATCCAGACTAACACAGACAAAATGCTGAAGGAACTCAGCAGGTCAGGCAGCATCTATTGAAATTAGTAAGCAGTTAACATTTCGGGCCGAGACCCTTCTTCAGGGCTGAGAAGGAAGAAGGGAAGTGCCAGAACAAAAGGGATAGGAGGCTAGGGATAGGCTAGGGCTAGGGAGGGGAGGGATAGGAGGCTAGCTGGAAGGTGATAGGTGAAGCTGGATTAACAGTATTTCTTATGATTCTCTCAGTAAGGCAGAAAATAAAACAGAACATTTGAAACCTGGTTATTGAAAACTGCACTACAACAAACCGTCAACCCACTGCCCCATGATGCTCAAACAGCATCATGAAGCTGAAACAAAAGCTGAATTATTTTTGAAGTGAGATGTGATAAAAGTCATCTTGTACCATTCAATGGACACTTGCAGACATGAGTGACCACGACACATTTCATCATTACACATTCTATTAAGAGCACTGCCGGGAGCTTGGGCCACAATGGATTAGTCATCTATTCACAGGAGCTCCTAGCCTTCCACATTGGCACTGACCCTTCCTCCTACTGCCAATCTTCAGCCACCATCCTGACCAAAGGTTCCCATCTGATATCACTGGAACTGCCAGAGTCCCCGGTCATTGTCTCTCATACATCCCTAATGCCAGCTGCCGATCACCAACTGTCTGATATGTCCCTCCAGCCCCACCTGAAAACCCCGATATATCAATGGTAGACAAAAGTAATCCTAGCTTGGAAAATAAAGCAGCAAACAGCAGAAAGCACTGCTGGGAGTCTTTGAAAAATGGCCAACTGCAGAGTAACTTAGGGCAGAGTATAAATCAGGAAATTGTACAACAGAGCAAGTCAAAATAACAGGGCTTTTAAACTCCATACAGACTAGGCAAATCAACTCAGTGGCAATATTGTGGAGGACAAATTCATGGACTGCATACGAGGCATATCCTAGGTCAATACACTGATGAAATACCAGGTAACAAGCTATTTTAGAATGAGTATTGTGCAAAGAGAAAGGGTTAAATAATTAATATTTTTGTAGTTAAAAGGGCTTGAGAGAAGAGTAATAACTAAATGATTAATGTTGACTTAAGAGTGAAAAAGATTTAAAACTGAGATCTTAAATCTAAACAATTCAGCAGTTTATTGGAAGCTATACTAAAAGGTATGACAACAATGAATAACAGATGGATTAGTGCAATGTGTCTGAATTTAAAGCTCAAAAGACTAATAGGAAAAACCACCAAACGAGAGAAACTAAAGGTAGGATTTGGTTAAAGGTTAAAACTATCTGCTAATAACATTGCCAAAAATTGTGGGTAGGCTGAGGATTAGGAACATTTCAGAACTCAGCAATGGATGACCAAGACATTCAAAATGAAAGGGAATGCAGAATATGACAGTAATTGAGCAAGAAGATCAAAGCAGACATAATGGCTATGTTACAGAAAGAAAAGATGAACAGAAATTAAAGTGGGTCCCTTACAGAATGGCTCAGGAGGATTATTAATGGTCTATAACAGTAAATGCAGAGAAATTTACCGTATCATGGATAAAAGTAGGTTTAGAGGAGATGTCATGAGTAAGCTTTTTTTTTTACACAGAGGGTGGTGAGTGTGTGGAATGGGCTGCCAGCGGCGGTGCTGGAGGTGGATATGATAGGGTCTTTTAAGAGACTCCTGGATGGAGACATGGAGCTTACAAAAATAGAGGGCTATGCGTAATCCTAGGTAATTTTTAAGGTTTGGCACAGCTTTGTGGGCCAAAGGGCCTGTATTGTGCTGTAGGTTTTCTGTTTCTAAAATATAAACAAAGCAACAAGTTAAAAATGGAATTGTGTAGTATTAGTATGAACGGGTGCCTGGTAGTTGATGCGGACTCTGCGGGAAGGGGCTTGATTCCGAGGCACTAAGAGATCCCAAAGAGAGAATTAGCACCTGAGAAATCAGTAAGAGCTAGTAATAGAGAAATCAATAGGAGAGAAAGCCAGTAAAATCCCAGCAGCCAACGATCTACACAGCAAGGTCTTCGATGTGATGACTTTGCACACGTTATCATTGTTCAAAGTGCCATAGCATAGAAGGAATAAAATATGGAGGCTTGGTTGTTGTGTGCAGATAATTAAATAGTAGGTTAGGTCTACTACTTCCTAACAGAGAAAACAAACAACCAGTTAGCTTGACATCAGTAGTTGGGAAATTGCTGGAATCTATTATTAGGGAAGTGGTAATACTGCACTTAGAAAGAAATAATAGGATTCAACTGAGCTCAGCACTGATTCATGAAAATGAGATCACGTTGAACAAACCAGGTACAGATTATTGAAGTGGTAGGTGAACCAGTAGATGTAGTGTATATGGACTTTCAGAGTCCCTTTGATTAAGGTATAAGGTAGTTTTAACTGGGGATGACACTCGTGCATGGAAAGAGGACGAATCGGCATGAACAGTTTACTTTGAGAAATTAGGACATTCAAACTGGTATGGTAACACGGATTGATGTCAGATTCCCAGCTGCTAAGAATCTATACCAATGATTTAAAAGAAATGATCATCTCCAAGCTGGGTGGCAGTGGGGCAGAGATGGCTACAGAAAGGCCAGGTGTCTGACTGATGTGGAGAAAAAGTGTGAAACCACACCACTTGGTAGGAAATAAAATTTAAAAAAAACCATTATTTTTATATACAGTAAGAGACCAAAAAGCTGCGTTGATCAAAGAGACTTGTATGTCCTTGTACACCAGCCAATGTGTGCAAGGAGAGCAAGTAACCGGAGGCAAATGGTCTTCTGCTCTTCATTGCAAGATGATTTAAAATCACGTGGAAAGGCATGGAGCCCAGGTGACAGTGTATCCAGAAGAGTTTGCCTGTCCCTCCTACCTGTGACAGAGAGAGCACAGTAAAGGTTCACCAGACTGATTGCTGAGATGAAGAACTCATCCCACAAGGAGAGAATGTGGCAAGATGGCACCAACATTCTGCAGACAGTTCACAAAACAACTTCCATTCCTCCTTCTTCTTTTAAATATACGTCTATCACTAATCTGCATGTGTTTGGAGCCAAAATTTACATTTTGATAATGTGTTTTTGGGCCGACTGAGTGTATTTGGTGTGGTTGAGAATGGAGTATGTCACTTACTGTTGGAGTGTGAACCGACAATCGGCTCCATTACTCACAGATCTTACTGATTAAGATGGAAATCAACGAGGATGAGAGTGAAAGGCGAGCAGATGATCAGTGTCATCTGCCTTCATTTGACTGGTGTCTCTCTCTCTCCCCTTCCCTCTCATTTGCTGCTGATGGAAGAAGGTGCAGGAGTCTTGGGCAAGGTTTGATGGGCACGGTTTATGGATCGGACTTGGAAGAAGGTGCAGGGTTTGATGAGTACGGTTTATGGGTCGGACTCGGAAGAAAGTGCAGGGTTTGATGAGTACGGTTTCTGGGTCGGACTTGGAAGAAGGTGCAGGGTTTGGTGGGCACGGTTTCTGGATTGGACTTGGAAGAAGGTGCAGGGTTTGATGGGCACGGTTTATGGGTCGGACTTGGAAGAAGGTGCAGGGTTTGATGAGTACGGTTTCTGGGTCGGACTCGGAAGAAGGTGCAGGGTTTGATGAGTACGGTTTCTGGGTCGGACTCAGAAGAAGGTGCAGGGTTTGATGAGTACGGTTTATGGATTGGACTTGGAAGAAGGTGCAGGGTTTGATGGGCACGGTTTATGGGTCGGACTCGGAAGAAGGTGCAGGGTTTGATGGGCACGGTTTATGGATCGGACTTGGAAGAAGGTGCAGGGTTTGATGGGCACGGTTTATGGGTCGGACTCGGAAGAAGGTGCAGGGTTTGATGAGTACGGTTTCTGGGTCGGACTCGGAAGAAGGTGCAGGGTTTGATGGGCATGGTTTATGGATCGGACTTGGAAGAAGGTGCAGGGTTTGATGGGCACGGTTTATGGATCGGACTTGGAAGAAGGTGCAGGGTTTGATGGGCACGGTTTATGGGTCGGACTCGGAAGAAGGTGCAGGGTTTGATGGGCACGGTTTATGGATCGGACTTGGAAGAAGGTGCAGGGTTTGATGGGCACGGTTTATGGGTCGGACTCGGAAGAAGGTGCAGGGTTTGATGAGTACGGTTTCTGGGTCGGACTCGGAAGAAGGTGCAGGGTTTGATGGGCATGGTTTATGGATCGGACTTGGAAGAAGGTGCAGGGTTTGATGGGCACGGTTTATGGATCGGACTTGGAAGAAGGTGCAGGGTTTGATGGGTACGGTTTATGGATCGGACTTGGAAGAAGGTGCAGGGTTTGATGGGCACGGTTTATGGGTCGGACTCGGAAGAAGGTGCAGGGTTTGATGGGCACGGTTTATGGGTCGGACTCGGAAGAAGGTGCAGGGTTTGATGGGCACGGTTTATGGGTCGGACTCGGAAGAAGGTGCAGGGTTTGATGGGTACGGTTTATGGGTCGGACTCGGAAGAAGGTGCAGGGTTTGATGGGCACGGTTTATGGGTCGGACTCGGAAGAAGGTGCAGGGTTTGAAGGGCACGGTTTCTGGGTTGGACTTGTTGCCGTTCACATTATATGTGCTTCTGGTTGCTCGTTACTCCTTTTTTGCTGCCATTTTTCGCGATTTTGATCAGGGCACTTCAGTCAACAAATGACACTGTGCTAAATTGAATTGAACCACACTGAACACTCCTGGACTGTTTCAAGGTCTCTGCAGTTTGATGTTTAATATTTTGTGTGCTATTCATTTGTTTTTTGCAGCTTGTGTAATTTGTTCTTTTTTTTTTGAGCATTGAGTGTTTTCTTTGAACGAGTTCCCTGGTGTTTCTTTGTTCCGTGGTTGCCTGTGGGAAGCCGAATCTCAGGGTTGTATACTGCATACATACTTGGATAATAAATGTACTTGGAATCTTTAAGAATGGGCCGATAGGGTTGAGCTCAGGAAAACGCAAAGTGACCTCTTTGAAACATACAAGGTGTTTACGGGACTGACAGGGATGACATTTTCCCTGACTGGGATGTCTCGAACCATAGACACATCAACACTTGCCATTCAGGACTGTGAATCTCTGGAACATGGAGGCTCATTTACTATGCACATTCAAGACAGGAACTTAAAGATACTTTGACAATCAGAGAAGCAAGGGCTATGTGTTTAGGATAGGAAAGAAGCATGGAAGCAAAAGATCAGCCATGATGCTATCAACCGTCAGAACAGGTATAAGGGGCTTAATGTCCTCCTCCTTATGACAGTGTCAGTGTGTGTGTGTGTGTGTCTCTCTCTCTCTCTCTCTCTCTCTAACTCACTCCCACTACGCCAAAACTCAGCCTCAGTCAGACATGAAGCATTTTCATTTCTGAAAATACGGAATAGCTTGACACCTGCATGCACATCCTAAACTTGCACGCACTTCCTTGTGGTACAAACACAACAATACATCCAGAAAATTTACATATTTTCTTTAAATACTGATCCGTTAAAATTGGCTGGTTTTAATATGAGCTTTCAAAACATCCAGTACTCCTCCAAGATCAGTAAGCCAGTTTTGCCAGCTGTATGAGGTTGATAATACTGTAATTCTGGTGTAAGTACAGGGATTAAGACACATTAAAATCATCCTCTTTTCCTCCAACCTATCATATTCATGAAGAGAATAGGAAAGAAAGAAACTACAGTTCCAGGTTACTTCAAGAAGCCGCTGTAAGAAGTATTACGAATGTAAGCACTGCAGAGTTTCGTGGGCTGACTGCCTCTACAAACTCCTATCAGATAGAGTGCCTCTCAACTCACCTTTTTATTGTTCTCTGAGGTTGGGCTGAGAATGGTGAGCTCTGGCCTGCTTGGTTTGGGCTTGGGAGCCTCACAGGAGTTGATGAATGCTGTGAGAAATGATTCCAGGTGTTGGCCTTTCTATACAAGAGCAACAAGTGAACAATGCATCGGTTATACTGTGATTACAAAGTGGAGAAGACAGTTAACAAGGACTGCAGTACAGCAGTAAAACACAAAGTGGAATTTAATGAGGTCAATGCAAGACTTTAATAAGTTCTAACACTTGCAAACTTGGGTAAAACCCACTTTTTTATGCCTCTGTGATTCCAAGTAGGAGAAAGGCTCTGCTTCTCTCCACTAACCTGCAGGTCACCCTTGGGCAAAGTGTAGCTCCCCCACCGGATCAGGTCATGTGAAGCCATGGGAACAGGTGGTGGATGGTCGTGGGAGCAGCTGGTGTATATCATAACCCTGGTTATGTGACCTCTGATGCCAGGCAGACAATCTCTGCAGAGTATTGATAATGACCAGGGTCACCTTTCCTGTAAAGACACTGCCCAGAGGGCAGCAATGGCAAACCACTTCTGTAGAAATATTTACCAAGAACAATCATGGTCGTCAGATGTGATTCCAAGCAGATACCGTCTGCCCCACATCAAGGCAGCAGGATAAGTTCCTGCCTCCAGCAAGAGTCATTGGGAGCCATCACTTCAGCATGGCTGCACTTGTTGACTCCAGACCCTGACCGCTGCCACTGGCTCCAATGCAAATAAACTGTGCCCCGAAGAGGAATTCCTTATACCTACCCAACAGCTACAATAACCTGGCCACGGATTCATAAAAATATTTACCCACTCTCCAGACTGTATTGCTATGTTCCTCCTAACTTCACCACACTTCATTCAGTCCTGAAGAAGGGTCTTGGCCTGAAACGTTGTCTGCTTCAAATTGTGCCAATACCCTCTTTTTTTTGGTCACCAGGGAAACATGACTGGGATTAAAAATTCTCATCTTGTTTTCAAATCCCTCCTTGACCAAGACATTCCCCACCCTTCATCTCTTTTAGTTGCCCTGCACTCCCTAGTGCTGACATCTTACTCATCTGAAGATGTGATTACTCTGCCTTCATGATCCAAATCCTTTCGTACATTCCCTCGTTCTTATTTTCTCTTATCATGTGGTTCAATATGAATTTGTAACTTAATGGGAATTTTATGAAGGGCCTCGAGATGACATTTACCACCTATTAAAGATGTAATATAACCCAACTGCAAATACAGTATTTAGACCAAATCCTCTTGGCATGCCTTTGTATTGACAGTAACTGAAACACTTTGCTGGCCACGGTCCAAATTTGATGACTAATCGCATGATCTTATTTGACGAGCTGTGATCCTCTACATCAGTTTGAATCAGCCTCAACAAACCGATACAGATCAGATTCCCCAACCATTTCTGCAGACATCAGCTTTAAAAAGAAAACACGACAAATAAACCAAGTTCACTGGTTCAAGCGGTAACAACTTTGGAAGTTGGAGGACAGGATCAGCAAAGCAATGAATGAGCAGCAGACCAGATAAAAGCACAGTTGAGACAAAAACAAAAGATTTCAGAAATAATTAATAATGTAGAGATGGTCATTTCCATTAGGACTCTATCTAAAGTCAGATTCTGGAAATTCCAGCTCACTCGGGCGTCAGGCACAATGCTATTACAGCTCGGGACATTCAGCGCCATCTGTAAGGTAAAGTAGACAGGGAGCATCTTTTCCCCAGGGTAGAGATGTCTATTACCAGAGGGCGCGCATTGAAGGTGACTGCGGGTAGGTTCAAAGGGAATGTGCTGCCTGGTATGGTTGTGGAGGCAAGTGTATCTGAGGTTTTTAAAGAGATGTTTAGATAGACTCATGATAATGAGGAAGATGGAGGGATATGGACATTGTGCAGGTAGGAGGGATTAGTTTTGGGGGCAGGGATGGGAGGTTCATTTACTTTCTAGCTGGTTTGGCACAACACTGTGGGCCGAGGGGCCTGTTCCTGTGCTGTACTCTTCTATGCTCCATGTGTCAGTACGTTCTCCCCATGGGGTTCCTCCATGTGCTGCAGTTTCTCCCACAGTCCAAAGACCTACCGGTTAATTGGTCACTGTAAGTTGTCCTGTCAACAGGCTCGAGTTAAATAGTTGGGTTGCTGGGCGGTGCAGCTCTCTGGGCTGCAGGGACCTGGTCTGCACTCTATCTCTAAATGGTAATAAAATAATTTCAGATCCTCATCAGCTGAAGGTTTTGTTCAAATGTGAAGTCAGGTTTATGTGTCCAGGACTGTGATGGAATGAGCAGACCTACTGGGTATGTTTAAATGGACTGAGGACTGAGCTTGTGAACTTGCCCTACAATTTCTTTGATAAAATAATCAAATGTGTGCTCCAATCAGATTCAGCGGGTGAACGGGGTGAACTATGAGATGGAAAAAATAACTCCCTAGGTCAGTGGGAAGAATTCCTTTCAGGTTTTCATAAGCAGCCCACCATAGGGGAAGGCCTGGGAACAGTTGTCTATTCAACCTCGGCTGATGAAGATGTTTGTGCAATAAGTCTATGAAAGATGTTTGTAACTTACTTCCTTTATCAGCTTTCCAGGGACAGACTTGATAATTTTCCCTACAAACAGAGACAATATTACATTTCATGGGTACTTTTCACTTCACGAATAACAGGCGCTCTGTTCAGGACTGATTCCCACTTCATCACAATCTCATTTGCAATTAAAATTAGGCACTTTCTGAAGAACACGAGGGCTTGCAAAGATTCCTTGCGGGGTCACGACTCCTGCAACCGCCAAGGATGAGAATAAATGAAACCCCACATCTTCTGGCCATATTCCAGCTTGCTGAGCTTACCACTAATCAAGCTTCAGCCATCACTGCTGTGGCCTTCACATCTGAAGTGCCCCTAGTTACAGACAAAATACTCAACATCTTACCCAGATTCACATCCGGCAGGATTTTCTCCAGAAACTGTGATTCGCATCCATCAGGAGAGAGAAAATCGGCGAGAAGTTGGCTATTGCTTAATTCTGGGTGTTTCAGCAAATTCTAGGGATATTCAAGAGAAAACAAAATGAACTTCATAGATTTCATCCAGCACTCCAATTTTTCAGACTAAATTTTCATACTTTATTAACAATCTACACAATGGATCAATAGGCCAGAAAAGAACTACCAATGCGAGAAATCTGAAACAAAGCACAAGTATACAAAGACAGCATATCCAAATATAAAAAAGCAAGCCACATCGACTCAGCTCTTCTCTTTCCTGGGTGTTGCCCAAGCAGCAGGGTACCTCCAGCGTTTCTGATTTCTCACATCAGCAGCTTTTATTTTCCTGATCAGCAAATATAAGACTATCAGATGTTCCTGTAAGTAGATCGTTCAATTCCAATCATTCTGTGCCTTTTAACCCAAAAAAATCACTTTCAGTGCGATGAACCCATCTGGAAAATGGATGAAGTCTGCTATGGACATTAAAAAGTGGATTTTCCGTTTGGAAGGAAGTCCATAGATACCAGGAATCTCTCTCTTCATCCTTATTCTCTTTAAGTAGGGCACTCTGATATGATCCAAGCTCATCATGATGTACATTCAATACATACCTCAAAAGTCAAACCCACAACTCTGATCTTTCCTTTTATGTGACAACTCATTCCTGCAAAATGTCAAAGTTGGAATCATATGCCATATCATACAATAAACAATCACAGCAAGCAAATGACCCAAGAAAATGACGCAAAAATGCTTGGCAACCTTGGCAAATACGATTTTCATAAAGTCACAGAACAGACCCTTCAGCCCATCTAGTCTGTTTTGAACCATTAATCTGCCTAGTCCAATCAACCTACACCCAGACCATAGCCCTCCATACTCTCTCATTCATGTACCAATCAAAATCTTTCTAAAATGCTGAAATCGAGCTTGTATCTACTACTTGTGGTGGCAGCGCAAGGCACACTCACCGCCCTCTGTGAATAAATTCCCTTTAAATATTTCACCCTTAACCCATGACCTCTAGTTATAGCCTCACCCAACCTCAGTGGAAAAAGCCTGCTTGCATTTACCCTATCTAGACCTCTCATAATTCTGTACATTTCCATCAAATCTCCTCTTCATCATCTACGTTCTAGTGAGTGAAGTCCTAACCTATTCAACCTCTCCCTATAACTCAGGTCCTCAAGTCCCAGCAACATCCTTGTAAAATTTTCTCCGCACTCTTTGAATATGGTGTTATTTACATCTTTCCCATGGGTAAGAGACCAAAACTGCAATCAATGCTTCAAATCAGGTCTCACCAGTCTTGCACAATTTGAACATAACATCCCATCTCCCATACTCAACATTTTGATTTATGAAGGCCAATGTGCCAAAAACTTTCTTTACGACCCTATCAACCTGTGATGCCACTCTCAATGAACTAAGGACCTAGATTCCCAGACTCCTCAGTTCTACCTCACTCGGCAGTATCCTACCACTCGCTGTTTAAGACCTACCCTATAGGTCCTCCCAAAGTGCCATACCTCACACTCGTCTACATTAAATTCCATCTGCCATTTTTCAGCTTATTTTTCCAGCAAGCGGCTGCCCTGCTCGCTGTTTTTAAGCTCTCTCCCCCTCTATGCAATCCGATGTGTCCTCAGGACTGTGGCTTGCAAAAACGTTGAGATGGTGAAAAGAAAGGAGAGTAAAAATAAGAGTCTTTGGTCACAAGTGGAGTCTGAAGTCAGGCAGCTCTGGATCTGGATCTGGACTGATGCACAGGTAATTTCAGGTTTGTGACTCCACATAACATCGCAGTTGAAACAGGTGGAAGATGCAAAGCCACATGGTTCCACCAATCAAAAGTAGGTTTGGTGCATGCAGTCATCTAAGTAGTTTTTAATATGAAGTGTACTCAGATTCACTCTGTGTTTCTCTCTGTATATGCTGCATGCTTGCTGAGTGCTCTGTGCTTTGATTTCAGATGTCTAGCATCTGTAATTTTTCAGTGTCCATCTGCTCAGGTTCACAATGACAGATTTGACTGTCAGTCTTAGATGATATTTCCATGTTATACTTCTACGAAGCATTTTCAATTCAGCTTATCAAAACCAACCTTGGGCCCAGAAACAAAATACTGCATAATCAACACATTCTGTGCAGATCACGACTGTGATAAACACCAGCTTTTAGCTGAATGACACCAGGAATAAAGGACAAATGATGAGGCTGAGCTCCATAGATTGTGATTGTGGATGATGAAAACCAGGTTTAATTGATGTTAAGAGAAAAAGTAATTGCCTTAGGGCCCACAACATGGGCTTGTAATCTCAAATTTAGAACTGGGTAGTCTGGGGTGGTGTTAAGCACCATTTCTTCACATAACTTCCTCTTACAATCTAGTAATTTCTCCTCCAGAAAGACTAAGTTTAGATGTTAAGTTGGAGACAAGGGTTAAGGGCTACAGACCAAGCCAGATAGATTAACTCTATTTTAACATGCAAGACACAACATCAAGTTTTATATAAAGCTGAGCGGTATTAGATCAAAGCTCAAAGTAAAATTTATTATCACAGTACATTCATGTCACCAGGTACAACCCTCAGATTCGTTTTCCTGTGGGCATGCTCAGCAATCTACAGAACAGTAACTGAATCTGGTGCTGCAAGTTCTGAGGAGCTTGTACCTTCCAGTGAGAAAAGAGCATGGCCTGGGTGCTGAGGATCTTTGACAATAGATGCTGCTTTTCTATGGCAACGTTTCATGTAGATGTGCTCAATGGTTGGGGAGGGCTTTACCCTTGATGTACTGGGTTGAATCCACGGTCTTTTGTGGGACTTTCCTCTCAAAGGCATTGGTGTTCTCCACCACGCGTCTACAGAAGTTTGCCAAGGTTTTTGATGACGTGCCAAATATCCGCAGACTCCTGAGGAAGTAGAGGCACTGTCCTGTTGTCTTTGCAATAATATTTATATGATGCGTCCAGGACTGGTCCTCTGAGATAGTGACACCCAGGAATTTAAAGTTACTCACTCTGTCCACCTCTGAGCCTCTGATGAACACTGGCTCCTGGACTTCTGGTTTCCATCTCCCTCCTGCATTCTGATTTATCACCACCTTTGATACAACCCACCACGGTGGTGTTATCAGCAAACCTGCACAAGGTGTTGGAGCTGTACTTAGTCACAGTCATAGGCGTAAAGCGAGAAGAGCAGGGGGCTATTTACCCAGCCCTGTGGTACTCCTGTGTTGATCGAGATTGTAGACATGTTTTAGTCAATCCAAACTAACTGGGGTGCAAGTGAGGAAGTCCAGGATCCAATTGCCCAAGGGGATTTGAGGCCCATGTCTTGGAATTTTACTGATCAGTTTTGAGGGAATGATGGTATTAAATGCTGAGCTGTAATTGATTAAGAACATAGTATGCATGCATCTTTGCTATCCAGATGTCCCAGAGTTATCAACAAGATAGCATCTGCTGTGGACTTATTGCCTCGCTAGGCAAACTGGAGCGGATCCATGTTGCCATTCAGACAGGAGCTGATATGCTTCAACACCAGCCTCTCAATACACTTCATCACTGTGGATGTAAGTGCCAGTGGGCAATAGTCGTTGAGGCAGGTTACCACACTCTTCTTGGGCACCCCTGGGGTATGGATTGAAGCCTACTTGAAGCAGGTGGGTACCATATACTGTCAGAATGAGAAGTTGAAGATATGCATGAACACACTAGCCATTTGGTCAGCACAGGTTTTCAGTACTTGGCCAGGTACCCCATCCGGACCAGATGCTTTCCTTGGATTCTCTCTCTTGGTGGCAGCCCCGCACAGCTTCTTCAGATACAGAGACCAAAGGATTGTCGGGAGACATGGGGGTGTTCTGGTAGTCAAATTGAGCATAGAAGTGCTCCAAGGTTTGCGCTGGGCTTGGAACACAACCAACTTGAAGCAGGTCAGCCCATCATCAACATGCAGATGGAACGAATGTTATGGCTCTCAGGCATACAGAACGACAGAATGCCGCAAATAGACATACAGGGACAATAGGCTGAAGAGTACACCAGATGGAGGGAGGGTGTCCAAAACTGAAAAGTGTTTATCAGTTGGTCAGGAGACAAAACACCTGGATTTATATAGCACTTTTAGTGGATAAATGCCCTGGGCTGGCTCCCAAGAACACTATCCGGCAACATTTAAGATGAAGACAAGTGCCAGGAAGTCCAGTCAACAATCAGTGCATTCACAGGAACGCCTTTTTGGAAGACAGGTGAAGAGACAGAAAGAGTCAGGGAAGACGAGGCAGCTGAAATCATGATACTCAAGCTGTGAAAACACAGAGGTGATGCTGAAGGAGTGCAGAATCTGCAGACTATTGTTGGACTGAAGTGAGTGGTATGACTCCTGAGACATGGAAGGCTTAGTATATGGGGTCGAGGGCTTTGAATTCAAGGCACAATTGATAGGTCTATGAATGCAGGTTTGATAAGCAAGCAGGACTTGCATAAACTAGGACAATTGCAGAGATTTGAATGTTTAGAGCAGAGGTTCCCAATCTGGTTAATGGAGGGGTCCATGGCATAAAAAAGGTTGGGGAACCCCCCTCAGTCTAGAGGATTCCAAGGGGCAAAGGTGGGAGGCAGCCAGGAGAGCAGAATAGTTCAATCCAGGCTTAGTAACACCACATATGCAGGCTTTGGCAGTAGAAGGGTTCAAGCAGGGCACAGATAACATCAGAATGAGGTAGTTTTATTATCTGATGAGAAATGGGAGTATGAAGTGATGAGCTGAGAAGCAGAGCAAGTTTGCTGGTGTGATGGTTATCTCGTTTAAAAAAAATGACCATATGAACTGAAGTTACAGCCTAAACCATAATTGCAAAGCTTTTAATCCCGCCCCTGAACAGACCTCCCCGACGTGGCAGGGGCCCAGTGGGCATATTACAATGCTACGTCGCAGTAAGCAGGTGCAATTTTTAGGCAGTCATGTGAAAACAAGCCTCATGAAGCAGTCAGTGTTCACCGAGGTTGGTACCACCCACTGCCTTCTGAGATGCAGTAACAGTCAACTTCAGAGAGCGACATCCTCACTACCCTCAGGTCTCTTTAAAATCTTTCATCCAAAATATATGCCCCTGGTTTTGGACCCCTAACCCTGGGGGAAAAGATAGTTACCATCTACCTTATCGATTTATCTGATAATTTTAAACATTGCAATAAGATTGTCCCTCATTCTCTTACGTTCCAAGGAATAAAGACCCAGCCTGACCAACTCTCCTTAAACTCAGCTCCTCTAGATCTGGTAACATCCTTGTAAATCTTCTCTGGACTCTCTCTAGCTTGTAACTGGAACTCCCAAATCCTGAACTCGGTGCTCTGACTGATGAAGGCCCGCAAGCTAAATGTCCTTTTAACCATCCTGTCTCCCAACTGTAGTACTTTTATTTTTAATTTCATGGGTGCTGGTTTTGTTTTCAATGAAAGGTTACTTGCATTGTAACTGTATTGGTACATTATTGCACTTTGCACGCACGACTCCAGACAAGCCCTGCACATCCCAGGGGAGTGTCCTGGCTGTGTACAGGCCCTCTAAGTCCTGACTGCATACAGTGACACCACTGTTTATGGAGCACTCACTTGAATGAGGTAAGTTGCAAGAGGAAGCAGCCAAGCAAACTGGACAAATCTGCAGTGCTACCATACAGGCAAATTATACCTACGGACCAAAGAGTTGTAAAATTACTGTACAGTATCGGCAATATACAAGATGTGGAAACTCTGGAACCAATTTATGGCATGACTTTAGACAACAGACTGGCAATAATCAACAAAATGATAAACTGGTTTACTAAAGGCAGAAGACGTCAAGCTGAATGAGCAGATTACCTTGGCTGCAACACACACAAAATGCTGGTGGAACGCAGCAGGCCGGGCAGCATCTATAGGGAGAAGCACTGTTGACGTTTCGGGCTGAGACCCTTCGTCAGGACTCAGAGCAGGCAGAAGACCAGAGTGGGGTTGAGGATGGGTGAAGGGGGTCATTGGTGGGGGTAGGAGAGTCCTTGCCAAAGAAGTAAGCTTGGAGACGGAGCCGGCGGAAGAAGAGTTCAGCGTCATGGCGTACGCGGAACTCGCTGAGGTGTGGGCGAAGGGGGACAAAGGTGAGGCCCTTACTGAGGATAGAGCACTCTGCCTCAGAGAGTTGAAGGTCGGAGGGAATGGTAAAGACCCGGCACTGATGAGAGATGGGATCAGAGGGGGAAGGGAAGCTGGTGGTGTCGGTGGAGAGGGGAGGGTTGGGGTGAGAGGAAGATGGAGCCTCTGAGGGCCCAGGAGCTGACAATGGGATATGAGGGAGAGGGGATTGCAGAGAGGTGGTGGGGGAAGGGGAGACGGGAGACACAATCGCAGCATGTGAAGACCCGGCCTGGAGTTCAAGGCTGGAGTCGCAGTCGGTGGTTGCGCAATCGCAGTCCTGACGAAGGGTCTCGGCCCGAAACGTCGACAGTGCTTCTCCCTATAGATGCTGCCTGGCCTGCTGCATTCCACCAGCATTTTGTGTGTGTTGCTTCAATTTCCAGCACCTGCAGATTTCCTTGTGTTTACCTTGGCTGTATCTCATTTACAGAACTTTGTCCATTACGGCTAACATAAACACAAGGAAAGTATTCACTGAAGGAAGTTCAAGAATGATGTCATCCCTGAAGATTAAACTCAGAATACATCTGAGTAAAACTGAACTCCTAAACCTTGTAGAAAGGCAATCCTAAGTTTAAAAAAATGAAAAAGAGGAATGATGATGCAGATTGAAACAAACTCATATCAATAAGAATTTCATTTGGTCAGTAATTAATACTGATGTCACAGTAAAAAAAAACTGAGTCTATTTCTGCCAATTATGAGCTGCTTTATCTTGCTTTATCTTTTGGTGAATGACATAAGATGGATGAAATTGCCATGTGCATCAGATCAGACTGGAAGTCTTCAGTGTTCTAGCCCTGGTTTGTGCGTAGTTTACTGATGTCAACCAAAGGGCCACAGGAGTACATCAATCAGCTTCAGTACTCTCTAGATTGAAGAATTAACTATTTGTGGGCTTTTGAGGCTGCCAAAAAGTTGGTTTTGTAGCACAGAAATCATTCAGTGGAGGTGGAAAGGAGCAAAGATGGAAGAGAAAGGAAACATCTGATAAACACAATCGACAGCTGAACTGATCGTCACACTCATGATCATTACCTTGATATAAAGGTAATGAAGAAAATCAATACACAAATAAAAATAATTGAATATATAAACTAATAAAGCTCACTATAAACCCACACAATGTGCAGGTTATAGGACACACACCTGCAGATATTCTTGAAACTCCTCTCGTTTGGATTTCAAAAATTCACAGTTCTTGGGCCCAATGAGTCTCTTTGAAGGAAGCTGTGCATCTGGGAAAGATCCTAAAACACACACAAACCAGAAAATGAGCCCCTGACACTGATGTATCTTTATAACTTTCAACCCAAAACGTCAGCAAAAATACAAAACATAAAGCTTGCATATTGGAAATGAAACAGGTCATCAAAGACTAAAGTTGAGCAGGTTCAACCAAGTACTGTTTGGAAAGAACTTAGTTTAAAAACCTCAAACCCTGCTTGGCCCTCAAATACTGTCTGCTTTTGGCTCATTCAGGATCTAATCAGGTTGCATTTATTAAGATTCAGTTGAGTCCATATTTAGTGTGTATTATTTACTAATGGCTATATCTCTGAAATAAATTATGCAGCCCTAATAACAAATTTGGATCAGCATTGCCATCCAGAGCTTGCTTTCTACAGATAAAAGCAAAGAGCCAAAATGCATTCCCAAAGTTCCCTGAGGAAACACACATGTAAAACACAACAGACAAAACAAAACCTACTCAGGTCTGCATTACCAATAAATATCTGAATCATTGATAGTTGATAAACTGCTACAAATTTACATCACTGGATTCTCAACTTTCAGAAAGCCTCAGTTCAGATACCACGTTGAAAATCAGGAAGCTTACTGCTACCCAGGCACAATTTCTTTCCAATCTCATCACAGAGTTTCTCAGGTTCAGTTCTTGCCAAAATCCACCACGAGAGAAGGTGTGACAACAGTAGGCTTTACTAACTAAATGACCCATTTAGCACTCAAATTTGCAGCAGCTCTTAATGCGCTACGGAGCAATCCATTGCCCATTAATGCTGGAGCCATTAGCACACTCAGGAGCAGAGCAATAAGAGCTGCACATTGGCCTGCACCCAGCCAAGGAGCAGTGAACGTAATGTTGTGGCCAGGGCACGCTAAACACCAACACACAGCCATGTACATGGAGCAGCTCAGTGGTCACCAGCCTGCCATAGAAAGCTCATAAATTCAGTATTCCTCAACACTGAAGAGCGGTGTAGGTGGTGGGCCCGAGCGCGCTGAAAACTGGTACAATGCTGATTGCACCTTCACTGTGATGGGGAACAGAAAGGAAATCTTGTTTCCCTTACCTCTCTTTATTCCGTGTGCTGTCATTGACAAGACCTGGACCATGGTAGCCCACCGAAGGATAATACTCCTCAAGTGGACAAGCATGCCCTGTATCTGGCATGACATGTGAACACATACGAGACTAACAGATGCTATAATCTGAGCAAAAAAAAAACTATAGATGGAAGACTAATGTGGAACAAAATCCAATCTGCTGTGAATTTATGTGGCAGAACTAGATATGCCAACACCACATTCCAACAAAGGGGCAGGTTATGGATGGGACTTGCTATGAGCGTGGCCACAGCAAGCTTCCTATATAACAGAAAACCCTTGGGAACAGCACAAATAAAAACATCTGCTGTAACAGAGACAGTGCACTGTTAAAGGTAAAATCCTAACAGTGTTGAAGACCAGAGGATCTTGGAGTGCAAGCTCACAGCCTCCTGAAAATAGCTACACAGGTTGATAGGGCAGTTAATATGCTTGCCTTTATTAGTCTGGGCATTGAATTCAAAAGTTTGGAAGTTATGTTGCAGCTGAATTAAACTCTAGTGGGGCTGCATCTGGAGGATTGCATACCGTTCTGGTCACCCCATTATAGAAAGGATGTCAGGGCTTTGGAGAAGCTGCAGGAGAGGTTGACCAGGATGCTGCCTGGAATAGAGGGCTTGTGCTGTAACAAGGGGTTGGAAAAATTTGTGTTTTCTTCTCTGGAGCAGCAGGGGCTGCGGGGAGGTCTGATGAAGATTTATAAGATTATGAGAGGCAGAAATAGAGCAGACACACAAAATTGTTTCCCCAGGGTTGAAATGTATCATACTAGAGGGCATGCATTTAAGGTGAGAGGGGGTAATTTTAAAGGAGATGAGAGGGGCAAGTTTTTTTTTAAACACTGAGAGTGGTGGGTGCCTGAATGTGCTACCTGGGGTGGTGCTAGATGCAGATGTATTAGCGACTTAAGAGACATTTAGATAGACATACATGAATATGAGAAAAATGGAAGGATATGGACATTGTGTAGGCAGATTAGCTGGACGTTTGACTGCCGTACTGGTCTAAATTTTGTATTTATATTAATGTGTATATCGTTTACCCACAGAGCTCATTGCACTGATGTATATGACACTAAACTAGTCTGAATCTAACTGGTGTCAAGTGGAAGAGGGTGAAAAGATGATTACACAGGAGCTGAACACCACTCATTTCTGACCAAAAGACTGTTTAACTCTAAAGGCAACAATCCAGGCCTTTCAGTAAAATTACAAAGCAGCTACTGAGTTTTTCTACTAAAGTTAACTGCTTGCTCCTTCTCAGAGAGAAATAACCTCCCATGACTAAGTCATGATACTGGACATATTCTCTTCCTTCAAATACTACTGTAACTTGCAGCTTCAGTTCTATCCGAGAGTCCTTGAAGCTGAGGAACAATTGCCTGTGTCCACCAAGACAGAAACCTGGAAGGAGTCCACAAAGGAGAAGATCACTCAGAGAACCTCACTGCCCATCCTGATAGTACTAGCTCTTCAAAAAGTTATGTTAAACTGCAGGCAGTGGCAGTGAGGAATTTCCCTAATCTCACATTGGTCTTATGTACTTATTATGAGAACAGAAGTGGCTGTCATGTCCATTCTGGCCCTCAGTACAATCCATTCTCCCCTCCCTACTTCCTTGTACCTCTGTAACTTATTCCCTCTCAGACATGCTTATCAACTCCCCTTAAATTCCTGAGCCACTTACCTACACTAAGGAACAATTTACACTTTGTACATTAACCAGTTGACCAAACAGCACACCACTGTACGGCGGGATGAAGCTGGAGCTCCTGCAGGTAACCCGTGCATTCACAAGGAGAACTGACAAGCCAGAATTGAAATTGGGTATGTGGGGCAGTGGCACTACCAGTTCTGCCAGGTCTCAGACATGACACACTCCACGTTGGATGGATCTAAGGAGAAAGTTTGAGTTCCTGTCGACCTGCAAGTTCGCAGCCATCATAGAACTGTGGCTATCCTGATATCCCCTCTCCCACCCCACTGTCTATTAGCTTTACAGCAAAGTCAGCAGCCCATGTAAACTTCATGGAGGGAAGAAATCCTTCCTTCTGGGTACGGGTACAAGCTGTGCTCGAAAGTGCGGAAAACCAAGGTGGAACAGGGCCACCATTTTATCAGGTGACGGTTCTGCATGAACTACAGTTGTAGAATAACACTGGCGAAGGGAAAAACAGGGCAGGTGAACAAGATGTTTGGGTGGCATGGTAGCGTAATGGTTAACGTAATGCTATTACAGCACCACTGACCATAAGACATTGGAGCAGAATTAGGCCATTCAGCCCATCGAGTCTGCTCTGACATTCTATCATGGCTGATCCCAGATCCCACTCAACCGCCCTCTCACCATATCCTTTGGTGCCCCGACCATCAGGAATCTATCAACTTCTGCTTTAAATATACTCACAGACCTGGCCTCTACCGCGGTAGAGCATTCCAGATTCATTCTTCTCGAACTAAAACAATTCCTGCTTACCTCCGTTCCCAAAAGTTGCCCCCTCAATCTTGAGGCTGTGCCCTCTAGTTCTGGATACCCCAGCATAGGAAACATCCTCTCCACATCCACCTTATCTAGTCATTTCAACATTCAGTAGGTTTCAATGAGATTCCCCCCCCCTCAACTCTTCTAAATTTCAGTGAGTACAGGCCAAATGTTCCTCATATGTTAACCCCTTCAAGCCTGGAATCATCCTTGTGAACCTCCTCTGGAGTCTGTCCAATGACAACACATCCTTTCTGAGATATGGGGTCCAAAACTGTTGACAATACTCCACATGCAGCCTGACTAGTGTCTTATAAAGCCTCAGCATTATCTCCTTGTTTTTATATTCTATTCCCTTGAAATAAATGCCAACATTGCATTTGCTTTCTTTACCACAAACTCAACCTGTAAATTAACCTTCTGGGAGTCTTGCATCTCTGATGTTTGAATTTACTCATTTATATTATAGTCTGCACAATCGTTCATTTTACTAAAATGCATAATCATACATTTTCCAACATTGTATTCCATTTGCCAATGATAAGCAATGTGAAAAGTACAGGTCCCAATACTGAGGAACACCACTAATCACTGGCAGCCAAACAGAAAAGGCCCCCTTTATTTCCACTCGCTGCCTCCTGCCTGTCAGCCATTCCACTATCCATGCCATTATCTTTCCTGCAACGCCATAGGATTTGATCCTGTTTAGCAGCCTCATGCGTGGCACTTATCAAATGCTTTCTGAAAATCTAAGTAAGTGACATCCACTGCCTCTCCTTTGTCAACCCTGCTTGTTACTTCCTTGAAGAACTGTAACTGATTTGTGAGACAAGATTTCCCTTCACAGAAACCATGCTGACTTTGACTTATTTTATCATTAGTCTCCAAGTAGCTCAAAACCTCATCCTTAATAATAGACTCCAACACTTTCCCAACCACTAACCACTATAAACTAACTGGCCTAAAATTTCCTTTCTTTTGCCTTCTTCAAGAGTGCTGTGACATTTGCAATCTTCCACTCCTCCAGGACCATGCCAGAATCAAGTGATGCTTTAAAGATCACGACCAATGCATCTATTATCTCTTCAGCAACCTCTCTCAGGACTCTGGGATGTGGTCCATCTGGTCCAGGTGACTTATCCACCTTTGAGTTTGCTTAGCACTTTTGGGACAAGTTCAAAGGGAAATAAGGAAAACAGGGGTGACTAGGAGTTAGTTATATTCCTAAATATAGAATAATACTGATCAATACTATGGCACTTGATTGGAAGACTGGATGATGTGTTTGTATGAGTGATACCCATCCCACTCACTGGCTAACTTCATAGCACCATCTATCTTGATGAAATTCTCTCCCAACAGATAGTTGTATTTGAATAATTGGCAATCACTGTTAGAGCTGTTTCCATTACTATCATTTATCCACCTGAGAGAAAATAAAAATAAAAAAACTCGCAGAAAAAAATAAAACTGAGCTTTGTTTAAACTCTAGGCAATGTTTAAAGTTACCATAGTACCTTTCCCTCTTATTACTGACAGCTTCCATTTGTAGTAGCTTATTTCTCAACAAATTATCCTGCAGAATGTGCTGACATTTTCACTGATTTTAGTATAGGCGACAGCCTGTGCAGACTTAACCAAACATGGAAGTAACTACCTCAAATATTAGCTGTGACAACGATTCAGATTACATTATTAGACAGGGATTACTAAGGCACTAGTACTGTTTTCCTTAATTCATGAGTGACATTAACAGTTTCTCTCACACTTTACCATGAAACTCTGTAAGCTTTGACTCCAATACATAAAATTCAAAATATCTCCGGTAAACAGGACAGCGTTCAGTTTCACGTCCCTCTGAAAAGTAAAAATAGAATTAAATGAGAAAGGTAGTGTCCAAAAATCAATGCATTCAAACTGTATAATTCTTGTAGGTATAATGAACAACATGACAGAGGTTGAGTGAGGGGATCACACATTTACAGGTTCAGCACTCCCTCATCTGATCTATCTCAAAGCCCGCTGGCCCCTACCTTTGATGAATGATTTGAGTTCTCAAATGGGCAATAGTGTCAGCAGACTGACTCCTCTGCAGTTCCTCTTTGATCGTAATAAGATTTAGATTTACATATCACATGTACATCAAAACATACAGTGAAATATGACATTTGCCTTAACAACCAACACACCCACGAATGTGCTGGGGCAGCCCACGGGTGTCGCTACACTTTCCAGTGCCAACACAGCATGCCCACAATGTTCCACAGAACAACACAAGCAGCGACAACAGCAGCAGCAAAAACAAGCCCCTTTCAACCTACAGTTTTCTTGAAAAAGTATTCAGCCACTACAACTAATTACCATTACATTTTCTAATTTTAAAAAGTTGGATTTTTTGAGCTAATCTACCAAACATAGTGCATCATGTTAAACCACAAGAAAAAAAATTCAAAACCATTCAACAATTTACTAAAAATTAAAAATCAAAATTGGGAAGCTGAACAAGTATTCTTCCCCTTTGTAATTACAATGCTAACTTTCTACAGAGGCAATATATATCACCTTACAAACTCACCCATTTTGTTAATGTAGAGGACAGGATGATCATCTGTTTTCAATGAATTCATAAGAATAAATACCTCCTCTGTCTGCAAGATCCAACTGTATGGCAGACTTCCAAAAGCCCAAACCAAAATGAAGGCAAAAAAGCATTCAAGGCAAGTCAGGGAAATGATAATAAGATGCACAGATCTGGGGAAGGGTATGAGACCATCTCAAAGGAACTGAACATATCTCAGCGCTCAGTGGAGCCCATCATGAAAAATTTGAAAAATATGAAACCGTGGCCACACTGCTTAGGTCGGGCTATCCCTCTGAATTCAGTCACCCGAGAAGAATGGCACTTGTTAGACAGGCTACTCTGGGGGAGCTGCAAAAGTCAGTGGCTGTAACTGGAGATGAAGTTCATGGCTCTACAATCTCTAAGGCCTTACACAAAATAAGTAGTTATGGAAGACAGGCAGGAAGAAACCATGGGTAAAAATAAAATGGGCATATCCTTGCCCATCAAGACTTTGCAAAGCATCACTTAGAAGATACTGTAAAGATGTGGAAGAAGGTCTTGTGATCAGCTGAGACTAAAGTGGAACTTTTTGGCCTGAACACATGTGGCATAAATCTAATACTGTGCATGAGCCAGGTAACAACATCCCTACTGTAAAGTATAGTGGAGGCAGCATCGTGCTCTGGGATGCTTTTCAGCAGTAGGGCCTGGAAATCTGGTCAGGATGGATGGGAAGATGACTGCTGCTAAATACAGAGAGATCCTGCTAGCCTCTGCCAGAAAGCTTAATCTGGGAAGGATGTTCATCTTTCAGCAGGACAACGACCCAAAGCACACCGCCAGAGCAACCACAGAGTGACTTCAAATGAAGAAAATTGAGTGACTCAGCATCCTGAACTTCACCCAATTACACATCTCTGGCAAGACCTCAAGATGGAAGTCCACTGCCAATCCCCAACTAACATGGCAATGCTTAAGCAATTCTGCAAAGAGGAATGCTCCATCACATAGACACTTATCCAAAGAGACTGTAAGAGCTGCAAGAAGCGATTCAACAAAGTACTGAGCAAAGGGGATGAATGCTTTTGAACTGCTGACATTTCAGTTTTTGAAATTTTAGTTTTTTATGCTTTACAATTTTCCCTGTTTTTTTGGGCTCTACTGTGGGGGAAAAAAGGAGCATGTGATTCACAAATAAAAATCCTCAGTCAAATTGATCAAAATTCCTGGTTGTTATACTCATTTATGTGAACAAAAGACTGGGGGCTCAATACTTTTACAAGGCATTGTTACTCCCGCCTGCACAGACAGGTGGCCTCTGGGCTTCCAGTCCTAGTACTGTACCTGGATTCTTAGACTCTAGGACATCTGGCCTCCAACTTCGGACACCACCCCAGCACACCGAACAGGGGTTGACCTTCGGGCCTTGACGTCCAAACTTGCACGGAACACTGACTATGTGGCGAACCGGGCCCTTGTTCTTTGGGCACTTAACTCAAGGTTCCGCCTTTGGCTTTGCTGTCTGGAATTCACCGGGTTTGAACTTCAAACTACCACTTTTGCACTTGCACAGACCTCTGATCCTGGGGGGAAGTGGCACCAATCTTGTGACTTCCTCCGTAGCTGGAACACGCCACCTGTACTTCCAACCTGGGACTGGTCTCTGATCTGGGAATCACTGGTCCCCTCTGTGACTGTAATAATTTGCAGGATCGCTGACCTTCAAGTGGAGCACATCGACCTGGACTCGAGCTCCTGCACTGACTCTTCATTAACCACCCGGGCTCTATCCCTCCTCATCCCTGACCCTTAGCTTCTCTCTCTGTCCCCAAAACCATCCCTACAGAGTCTGAGCCATGACATCAACAGATATCACTGCTTAGCGCCATCTTGACCAGAACGGTAAATATTTTAGTGAATTCCTATTTGTGTAAAATGTTTTATTATTTACAGTTAAAAGCCTGTTACTGTGAGCCAACCAGAAAAGTTGTTCTCACAAGCTTCACATTATAAGGTAGTGAAGCTGTTCTAATGATTATATTGAATTTGCCTTTATTAAAAAGAATTACAATCAGGTTTAGTATCACTGACATACGTTGTGAAATTTGTTGTCTTTGTGGCAGCAGTACAATGCACTACATAGTAACAGAAAAGAATAGTGAATTACAGTAAATATGTCTATATATAAATTAATTAAGTTAAATAAGTGGTGCATTAGGCCACTGAGTGCATGAATGCTTCTCGTGTGAAACTGGGAGGTGATGGAGCGAGAGGAAGATGAAAACCAATGCAGCCATCTTACCCGATCCTTCATCATTCCTTTCCACATCAATACAGAAGACTGGAATCTTCTCCTTTTTGTTGTCAAAAAAGAAATCTACATATGGAATGGTTATTTTCCATGCAGAGAGGTTACGTTGAGCATTGGGAGTTATTGCCAGCTCTTCAAGTAAATCATCCTCGGACACCACCGTTGCCTCTTCTACCTGCAGCAGCGAAGGATTAAGGAAGTTTAACCAAACGTCAATTTCCATCACATCCAAAATATTCATTAAAAAGTTGGGGAAACCAAAAATAAAAGAAAATAGTTTTAGTAAATAATGCGTTCATCTATACATTGATGGCTTTGGGTCTGCGTTCATTGGAGCTCATTGAAACATATCGAGTACTGAAAGGCCTGTTAGAATGGACTTGGTGCGGAGGTTTCCTAGAGTCTGGGATCCGAAGGCACAGCCTTAGAATTCATAACAGAGATGAGGAGGAATTTCTTTAGCCAGAGGGTGGTGAATCTGTGGAATTCGTTGCCACAGGCGGCTGTGGAGGTGAAGTCATTGGGTATATTTAAAGCAGAGGTTGATAGGTTCTTGGTTTGCAAGGGTGTCAAAGGTTTTGAGGAGAAGGCAGGAGAATGGGGTTGAGGAGGATAATAAAACAGCCTTGATGGAATGGTGGAAGAGACTTGACAGACTGATTGGCCTAATTCTGCTCTTATGTCTTACAGTCTCATGTTATCATCCAGTAGAATTTTATTGCGGCTTATTTATCCTGGATTTATCCAGGAGCATGTGCTTAATCCTACCACAAGGATTTAAAAACTGCAGCTGGCATTGAACTTGAACCTGGGACAAATGGACAGTTCCTGCTTAACACTGCTATTTCTCAAGATTGCTAGATCAATGGACAGTCTTCATTGTTAGAACTCCCTAATGTAGAATTTACAGCCATCGACCTCTGGCTTTGCACATCCGTAGAGGGTTCAGAGATCTGCGAATGCAATTGTAATCTTATCCCAGTCTGGGCCTTCAGAAACAAATTAAGGAAGCAAATGAAATAGAAGACTTCACACTTCTTAAATCCCCTGTGATAAGGAAATAAATCTTATCACTCAAGCAATTTTAAACAAAGCATGCTAAAGGAATGCTAAGGAAGAACGGTTGTGCTGGAGAGCCCTCTAGAGGAGAGAAGTTCGACAACTTCTACTTTACAAGCTGGACTGCAAATACTTGCATTAATACTAAAATCACAACTTGAAAACAAATTACACATCAGTGGCTACAAATCTGCACATGGTGTTAAATCCACTTGGGACTCAAATCTATTTTGTAACAACTCCAACTGCCTCCAGTCACAACACAGAAAAAGGCCCTTAGGCCCATCATGTCTATACCAACCGTGATGCCAGTAATCTGTCTGCACATGGTCTGTGTTCCTCTATTCTCTTTCTGTTCATGTGTCTGTCTAAATGTCTCTTAAATATTGTTCCTATATGTCTCTTCTACCATGTCCTCTGGCAGTATGTTTTAGGTATCCACTACTCCCTGTGTAAAGAAAGTTTGCCTCACACATCTCCTTTAAACATTCTCCTTCTCACTCTAAATCTTTGCCCTCCATTGTTTGACATTTTCACCTAAGAGAAAGACTATCTATATCTCACATAATTTTATATATTTCTGTTAGGTCGCTTCTCTGCTTCCAACACTTCAGAGAAAACAATCCTGGTTTGTTCAACCTCTCCTTATAGCTGATACATTCCATTGCAGACAACGTCTTTGTGAATGTCTCCTGCAGTCTCTCCAAAGCCTTCCACATCCTTCTTACAGTGTGGTGGCCAAAACCGCACCCAACTCTCCAAACATGACCTAACCAAAGCTTTATTTCCAATGTTCTATAGATTCAGGAACAGTTCCTGCTGATTGGAGGGTGGCTAATGTTGTCCCACTTTTCAAGAAAGGAGGGAGAGAGAAAACAGGGAATTATAGACCGGTTAGCCTGACGTCAGTGGTGGGAAAGATGCTGGAGTCAATTATAAAAGAGGAAATTATGACACATTTGGATAGCAGTAGAAGGATCAGTCTGAGTCAGCATGGATTTATGAAGGGAAAATCATGCTTGACTAATCTTCTGGAGTTTTTTGAGGATGTAACTATGAAAATGGACAAGGGAGAGCCAGTGGATGTAGTGTACCTGGACTTACAGAAAGCTTTTGATAAAGTCCCACATAGGAGATTAGTGGGCAAAATTAGGGCACATGGTATTGGGGGCAGAGTACTGACATGGATTGAAAATTGGCTGGCTGACAGGAAACAAAGAGTAGTGATTAACGGGTCCCTTTCGGAATGGCAGGCTGTGACCAGTGGGGTACCGCAAGGTTCGGTGCTGGGACCACAGCTGTTTACAATATACATTAATGATTTAGATGAAGGGATTAAAAGTAACATTAGCAAATTTGCTGATGACACAAAGCTGGGTGGCAGTGTAAAATGTCAGGAGGATGTTATGAGAATGCAGGGACACTTGGACAGGTTGGGTGAGTGGGCAAATGTATGGCAGATGCAGTTTAATGTGGATAAATGTGAGGTTATCCACTTTGGTGGCAAGAACAGGAAGGCAGATTACTATCTAAATGGAGTCAAGTTAGGAAAAGGGGAAGTACAACAAGATCTAGGTGTTCCTGTACGTCAGTCAACGAAAGCAAGCATGCAGGTACAGCAGGCAGTGAAGAAAGCTAATGGCATGCTGGCTTTTATAACAAGAGGAATTGAGTATAGGAGTAAAGAGGTCCTTCTGCAGCTGTACAGGGTCCTGGTGAGACCACACCTGGAGGACTGTATGCAGTTTTGGTCTCCAAATTTGAGGAAGAACATTCTTGCTATTGAGGGAGTGCAGCGTAGGTTCACAAGGTTAATTCCCGGAATGGCGGGACTGTCATATGTTGAAAGAATGGAGCAACTGGGCTTGTATACACTGGAATTTAGAAGGATGAGAGGGGATCTGATTGAAACATATAACGTTATTAAGGGATTGGACACACTGGAGGCAGGAAGCATGTTCCCGTTGATGGGTGAGTCAGAACTAGAGGCCACAGTTTAAGAATAAGGGGTAGGCCATTTAGAACAGAGATGCGGAAAAACTTTTTCACCCAGAGAGTGGTGGATATGTGGAATGCTCTGCCCCAGAAGGCAGTGGAGGCCAAGTCTCTGGATGCATTCAAGAGAGAGTTAGATAGAGCTCTTATAGATAGCGGGGTCAAGGGATATGGGGAGAGGGCAGGGACGGGGTACTGATTGTGTATGATCAGCCATGATCACAGTGAATGGCGGTGCTGGCTAGAAGGGCCGAATGGCCTACTCCTGCACCTATTGTCTACTGTCTACTTTATACACCTGCAATCTGACTTGCCAATTTTTACACTCAGTGTTCTAACTGATGAAGTCAAGCATGTGGAATGCTTTCTTTATCACCTGATCCAACTGTATGGCCCTTTCAAAGAGCTTTGAACTTAAGCTCCCAAGGGTCCTTCAATTTACTGCATACTTCCCTTTTGCATTTCATCTTCGTCCCAAAATACAAGGCCGTTCACTTGCCCGGATTAAAATTCATCTGCAAACCACCGTTCCATACCCCCCAGCACCACTACTACATCATGTCCTGTCAGGGTCACTCCTGTGCCTAGCGTCACTTCATGGATGTACAATCAGTGTATCCAAGTTATCTTATGTATTTATATTTATTGTGTTTTTTATTATTGTGTCCTTTATCTTATTGTGTCTTTTGTGCTGCATTGAACCTGGAGTGACAATTATTTCATTCTCATTTACACTTGTGTATTGGAAATTACATTAAACAACCTTGAATCTCCACCTAAGTTCCATCTTACTTCTACCCTACTGCATCCTTTGACGAACTTTCCTTGCAATTCATGTTCATAACTTACTCAGCAGACTACTTACATTTCTATCAAACAATGAAGGTACATTACAAACAACAGAAGCCCCAGCAATGATCCTGGCAAAACAGCACTATCATAAACCTTCAGTCAGAAAACCTCTCCACTACTACCCTCAATCTGTGACATAGCCAATTTTGGATTCCATTTACCAACTTGATATGGATGGCATGGACCAGCCTACCACAAGGGACCCTGTCAAATACTTTACTGAAGACCATGAGATGGCTCCCTGCCCTTCATCTTTTATCATTTCCTCAAAAAACTCAATCAAGTTTGGGAGAAACAAACTCCCCATAATAAGTTTATGCTTTTCTAAATTAAAAAAAACCCTGTCCCTAAGAATCTTCTCCAATAACTTCCCTTTCTCTGATGCATCACTCATTGTCCTTTTATTTCCTGGTTTGTCCCTGTTGCCTTTCTTAAACAAAATAGTAATACTGCCTATTCTACAGTGCTCTGACATCTCACCTACAGCAAAATATCTCTGTCACAGCTCTTGCAATCTCTTTCTTTGTTTCCCTAAGCATTCTGGGGTAGATCCTATCAGGTCCTGGGGCTTATCCACCTTAATGTTTCTTAAAACACTGAACACTCCTCAATGTTGATGTGTCCTGGAATATCCACAAATCTAATCTCACCATCATCCATCTCCTTCTCCTTGGTGAACAGTGATGCATTGAGAACCCCATTCACATCTTCTGGCTCAATGCATAAATTTCTTCCTTTGTCTTAGAATGGACCTGCCTCTTCCCTGGTACCCTTGTCTTGAGATTCTGCTTAATCTTACTTACCAAGAACTTCTCATGGCCTCTTTTAACCCTAATTTCTTGTTTAAATATTTTCCTTTATAATCCTCAAGGATCTTTGATGACTTCAGCTTCCTTTTTTTTGTATAAACTTACAATACCTCTTGATTCTGAAACCTTGCCAATCCTTACCTTACATCCTGAAAGGAACATGCTGACCCTAAACTCTAATCAACTGGACTTTCAAAGATTGTCATATACCAGCTGCTCCCAAAAGACCTTCTCTAGTCCCTGCCTAAAACTGTGCCCTCATTTTACCACTTTTCCTTATGAACTAGCCCTTACAGTTCTTTCTCATATCTGCACATTCTACCAAGTCTGACACTTTCCACTGCCCTCTGATTGTTACGTGACTCACTGAAGGGCTTGATTGTATTCACTGCAAGGCAAAGAATCCTGGAAATACTCAGCAGGCCGGGCTGCTAATGTGGTGAGTGAACAGACTGTACATTTCAGGTCAAAGATCCTTCGTTAGAACCGATGCTGCTTGAAATGGTCAGCATTCTCCCTTTTAATTTCACACGTCCAGCATTTGCAGTATTGTTTTGGATTAAACACAACAAGCAGTTTAATTTAGGGTGGGATATTACAATGGGACAGGAATAACAGGCTGGTCTATGTGTGGCAGGCACCCACTCTACAAATGCAGCAGACGGCAGTGACTGAGCCTGAATGAGAAAAAGAACTACTGACTGAGATGGGATGGACTAGGGGAGGATGGGAAATGAATCAGACAGATTGGGTTTGGGGTGGGAATGGACGGATTCACCCTTGGGTCACAATTCTCTACGCAGATTTTTCAGCAGTAAAAAAACTAAATATACTTCAATTATTTTGCAGCAACAGCTGCATTTTAACTTGATACCTGATTCCATATTCGTTGGACAGCATTGCATTCCCCATACAAAAGCTCTTTTTGGGCTATGGTTTAAAAGTGGGCTGCATTAGCTGGAGAGGAGTGTTGCACCTTCCCAGCTATGCACACACACCGCAACTCAGTCCAGAGCAGATCCACTCGTACACTTCTAACGTCCACAAAACAACTCCAGAAGGCTCACGGGTGGCGCACCACATGAAACCTGCGCAGCTACGCACAGTGACCAAAGTCTTGATCCCAGAGTAGATTCAGAAGAAGCTGAAGAGTCAAGATGGGGAAGTTTCAGGAAGGAACTGCAAGGCTTATGACTAAGGCAATTCCATTGATGAAGTGAAAACTGATGATTTGGTTCAGGGCAGCACTGGAGGAAGGATGAAGGATAATGGAGCCAAAGGAGATGAGAGAAATTGGGAGCAATCTGAAGTGGATGATGCACTGGCATTTTAACTCAATGGAGACATGGCCGAATAGGACCTGATGTGAGCTAGGATACAGACAGGTACAGACTTAATAAGGCTGCAGAGTGGAAGGTCTGGAAACCCATTGGAAAAGTTAGGTCTGGAAGCAACAAGGTCAATGAATGATGCCATTCGCGGAAGACTCAAAGCAAGACGAAGACTGGCAATGTTGCAAGAGGTGGCGAGGAGGAGGCATCTAGCAGGACAACTAGCTGTGAAGAGTTCAGCCACAGCTTGCTGTAGGGAGAGGCACAAGTTGGTGGTTAGGGAACAGTGCTGCACCACAGAGCAAATACAACAGATAGAACTTGTAACTCTTCCAGAACTGGATGGCAGACAAGCAGCTTGGCAAGTCAGGGGCAGAGGGTCAAGGCAGAGGGATATGACGCAGCAGCGGGAGATCTGATGCACCTCCATCTGCAGGAGCTATTGAGCGGGTGGGACACCCCTGGCTGTCAGGGATAAAGCACTGCAACTGGATATCATGGAACGAAACCAGCCACGGGCCATAGAATGAAACTACCCACAGGGTAATGGAGATGGATGCTATGATCAACCGTGCAGCTGTGCAAAATATAGAAAAATGATAAAAACATAACTGCTTGAGAAAAATTTTCTGTTTAAGAGGGCATTGTCATTTGGCTGCAAGGGATACATTTCCACCTCTGCCTCTTAACATCCCCTCCAAGAGGACCACAACCTTGTTGTGAATTTGAAGGCTTGTGTGCCTCAATGATCCAGAGAGCTCTGTCGGCTGGAATCAAGGCATGATGTTTTGGGTCTTGGTAGGGTCATCCATACCAAATAGGTCAAAGTGTAGAGCCAGACTAGGAGTGGTCTACCTCTGTCAGCTCAGGGCTAACAACCCTTACTGGTAAAACAAAATTGTTATGGAAACTCAGTGGAGAAACCTTGAGTGCAATGGTATTCCTGCATCTCCACCCTGGACTTGCATGACTGACAGTAGAGAAAAACCAGAGGAAGCTGCTGACACAATGAAGACTGCTCTGAACACCACCAGAGATGGAGGACCTTCATTGTTACCCTAAATGCCAGTGGTTTATTGGGTGGTAACACATCTTAACATCCAACAATAACCTTAACAGTTATCTAAAATCTAAGTACATATGGGGCCCAGATTTCATTCTGGACCTAAATCTGAAATTAACACAATGCTGCATTCAGAAGCCACCATTTCCACACAGGCTCACTAAAAGCTCCCATCTTCCTACGCCAGACTGATGGTTAATAACAGTTTCAACATCAGGTGCTAATAACAGTGTTACTCACAGAATCATCATCTCCTTCTCGCAATCCATAATTCGGCAACATGGCCCCTTCCATCGTCGTGCTTTTAAAAACTCCCTTTATCTTGCTACCTATTCGACTTATTCCGAAAGTTTCTCCACGTTTATTGGTGCCCCTGAATGATAGCAGACAAATTGATCAGAAAATCCAATAACTCAAAGTATTTCAATTATTGATTGGGTAACTATGGAACATGCAATCCAATGAACTTTAGCTCATGCAGGTGTATGAACAGCCTTCCATCCATCTGCTCGCACCCCGTATCGACAGCTATTTCAAGAATTCAGCAGCCAGGTCATCTTAAATGCACAATTTACCAGTGGCATTATCAAGTAATATCAAATAACCAAGTAAAACCAAAGACAGAAAGTAGGTCGTACTGAATTATCAGTCTTACACACCAAGAAACCATAAAGTGAATTGTCACAGGTGCTGAAGGTTCCTATAAAGCAAATAGAAATTGCCTATATTGGAAAGCTGAGTGTGCTGATACAGCTCTGACATTCGCATGCCAATACTCACTTCAGAATTAAGCATGGCAATTCTGAGTTTTGATTATGCTTAGTGATTTTACTGAAGGAAGCCGGATGAAGCCAACTTTTAAACAAAAACACTTGCATTTACATTCCACATTGCATGCCTCTTTCAGGGAGTCAATCATAGCCATTAATTTATATACAAACAAGCTCCCAGAAGCAGCACTGTGACATTGATAAGTTCATTTGTTTTAGCGATGCAAATTGAGGCTAAGTATTAGCCAGCAGACAGGCTAGCTTTTGCAGCAAGACAACGTTCTTAAAGGAGACCTTCAGACTGTAACAACTAGGCATCTGAAGGAGCAGCCATTGACAGTAGAACAGAGGAAAGTGGAGGTTCTCTGAATAAAAAACTGGACAAAATGCTCCCCAAGGTCACAGAAAATAGATCCACCACAGTTGGAGAAAGTCTTGACAGAAAGTCAAGTTAATTTTCTCCCAGATTCACTTCAAAACAAAGGCAGCCTTATGCCCTCTCCACTTCCAGCATCCTAGTTAGAAACCAAGGAATGGTCCTGAATAGCTGCCACTATACATGCAGCTCCTTCAGATCAACACAAACAGAAAAATTAATCTAAAACTTAAAAGCATTCGCTCTTTCTCTTAGTCTAAAGACAGTCTACCTGATTTAACAATAGACTCACAGCACAGACAATGGTTCTTCAGACTACTGATTCACACGATCAACTTCTCCATTCCTCTCCCCACCCAGATTCTACAGCTCACCGACACAAGGATTATTTACACCAGTCGAGTCGCAGATCCTTTGGGAAATGGAAGGAAGCTGGAGCATCTGGGGGGGAAGCCCGCATTGTCACAGGGAGAAAGAGTAAACCACAGGCATAGAGCACCCGAGGCCAGGATTGAACCTGGATCACTGGAGATGAGGTAGCAGCTCCACTTGCTGTACCACTAAGCCAGCCAAGGCTATGCTGCTATATAGATGAATAATCTCAAAGGATAAACGCAGTAGCCTATAAGCACTGATAAATATTTCACCAAATCAATATAATTAATCTGGTATATAGTTTTAGGATTAATATGCTAATTATGCTATAAAATTAATACAGCCCATCAAGCAGGCCAATTTGATAAAGATTAATGGTACTGCATGAAGATTAGACCTAATTAAGTTTTTATTATGAATGTAAATAAAATATCATACTCCATTATTGCTTGAGCTGTATGCTCTGGGATAACTGTACATTTATAATTGATCATTTGCATTCAAAAATCAGATTTATATCAAGGCTGCTTACTCAACACATGGAGAGAAATTGGAATATATTAATAGGTTATATACCTCAGCAAATAGCGTAACATTCTATTTTAAGTACAATGGCTGGATATACTGTTAAATAAGGTTCCAGAAAGTGAGAAAATTAAATAATTTGGTAGACCAATTGATTTACTATGATTCCCAGAGAAGATCAACTCTTCAAGCAAGTTAATTTTATATACTTTGGATGATAAATCCACATGACCAAATAACATGTCTATTACATCCTTCCAGAAAAAAACGTCTAAATAAACTTCAGTTCAGCAATAACAGAATCATTTTCTTTAACCAAATCACAAATAACACAGTTTGTACTTATTAAATAGACTGGAACATTTTCTGAACCAGTATGCTGCTGAATATTTATTTTAAAATAAGTATCAGATTGCATTCATATACAGAACATTTTTCAATATGTTTTTTCTCAAATGAGATTTGAAATTAAATTCCATGTTTCAATTTACCTCACATCTTTATTACTTCCTTTTTGGCATTTTGTCAAAATACCTCTGTTGGAAACAGGTTTCAAATTGGCAGCTCCTCAAGTGCAAGTCAAGCACTAACATTCATTCTCGCAATGGTGTGTTAATCTATTTACTTGGCTGCACAAACATTTAAAATTTCCCAAAAAGGGCAGCCTGCCATTGGGTATTACCAAGTAATGGGCATTCCCACATCTTGAGCTCACAGTCAGGTGTTTCTCTAATCCTTGGACCTTATATCAGACTTCAGAACATCAAACTGATGTCAGAGAACTTTCACACTTTAGAGGTGAATTAGAAGTACTGAGAGGTTTTTTCCATTTTTCATCACACAGATTTGCAATCTGCAGGTTGGAATCCATTCCAAACAATGTCAACAAATATGCAGAACATCACTGGGAGAATTGCGAACTGGAAGCCAAAGCTGGAAGACAAGGAACTCATGAGGATCTGAGCAACACACACAAAATGCTGGAGGAACTCAGCCAGCCGGGCAGCATCTATGGGAAAAAGTACAGATTGTTTCTCCAGCATTTTGTGTGTGTTGCTCAGATTTCCAACATCTGCAGATTTTCTCTTGATTGTCAAGAAGGTATGAGTTGTTTCTCTCCCTCCAAAGGGAGCAGCATGCAGTTAAGATCTGGAATCCACTGAGCAAGAGGGTGTAGTCAGATTCAATAATAGCTTAAAAAGGAAATTGGATATCTAATTAATATGAAAAACAAATTCCATGCCAATGGAAAAAAAGGCTAAGATGCAAATTGTGAAATTCCCAACAGGTACAGCGCAGGCACAGCAAGTCAAATAGTCTCTTTGTGTGCTTTAGGATTTGAGGAATTCTTGTTTGCGATGAGAGCAGCAGAGGAATTGTTTCTGCTGCCTGGGCCTAAATTAGACCTTGGATCTCAGGAGTATCTCCCACATGAGAAAGCAGCACTGGGTGTCAATGCTTATTCTGCACAATAACCCAGTGCAAGCAACAACTGCAACACAAAATGCAGGAGGAACTCAGCAGGTCAGGCAGCATCAATGGAAATGAGCAAACAGTCGACGTTTCCAACCGAGACCCTTCATCAGGACTGGAAAGGAAGGGGAGAAGTCAGAGAGAGAAGATGGGAGGAGAGGAGGAAGTAGTACAAGGTGGCAGGTGATAGGTGAAATCTGGAGAGGGGAGGGGGTGAAGTAGAGCTGGGATATCGATTGGTGAAAGAAATAAGGGGCTTGAGAAGGGGGGATCTGACAGGAGAGGACAGAAGACCATGGAAGAAAGGGAAGGGGGAAGGACACCAGAGGGAGGTGATGGGTAGGTAAGGAGATAAGGTGACAGAGAGAAACAGGAATGGGAAATGATGAAGGAGAGGGGTGGTGGGCAATTACCGTGAGTTTACAAAATTAATTTTCATGCCAACCGGTTGGAAGCTACCCAGACAGAATATAAGGTGGAGTTCCTCCAACCTGAGTGTGGCCTCATCGCAACAGTGGAGGCGGCCATGGACTGGCATGTCAGAACAAGATGTATGTCAGATACACCGGTCTAAGATGATATGTCAGAACAAGATGTATGTCAGATACACCAGTCTAAGATGACATGTCAGAACAAGATGTATGTCAGATACACCAGTCTAAGATGACATGTCAGAACAAGATGTATGTCAGATACACCAGTCTACCAGGAAAACCCACTTTTTGTGTCAGACTGAGTGTAGGTACTTGGCGAAGCGGTCTCCCAATCTATGTTGGGTCTCACTGATATACAGGAGGCCACACTGGGAGCACAGGATACAGTAAATGACCCCAACAGGCTCATCAGTAAAGTGTCGCCTCATCTGGAAGGACTATTTGGGGCCCTGAATGGTAGTGAGGGAGGTGGTGTAGGGGTAGGTGTGGTACTTGTTCTGCTTGCAAGGATAAGTGCCAGGAGGGAGATCAGCGGGGAGAGACAAATGGACAACGGAGTCGCATAGGGAACGATCCCTATGGAAAGCAGAAAGTTGGGGGGGGGGTGGGGTAGGGAAAGATGTGCTCGGTGGTAGAACCCCATTGCAAATAGAGAATTATGTGCTGGACGGGGAGGCTAGTGGGATGGTAGATGAAGACAAGTGGAACCCTGTTCTTGGTGGGGTGCTGGGAGGATAGGGTGAGGACAAATGTTCGTGAAATGGAGGAGATGCAGTTGAGGGCAGCATTGATGGTGGAGGAAGGGAAGCCCCTTTCTTTGAAGGAGGACACCTTAGTTCTGGAATGAAAAGCCTCATCATGAGAGCAGATGCTGAGGAGACAGGAACTGAGAGAAGGGGCATCTTTACAAGCGACTGGGGGGACGGGGAAGAAGCATAGTCCAAATAGCTATGAAAGTAAGTGGGTTCTCAAAGCTATTAGTAGATAGACTATACTTTGGGATAGACATAGAGATGTCAAGAAAGGGGAGAGAGGTGTCTGAAATGGGCCAAGTAAATCTGAGGACAGGGTGGAAGTCGGAGGCAAAGTTGATGAAATCAATGAGCTTAGCATTGGTGCAGGAAGCCATTCCTTGTCCTCACCTACCATCCCATTTTCTTCTGCGGTCTTCCATCTTCTCCTATTTGATTCCTCCTTCTCCAGCCCTTTATCTCTCTCACCAATCAACTTCCCAGTTCTTTACTTCATTCCCTCCCCCTCTCCCAGTTTTACCTATCACCTGGCACTTTGTACTTCTTCCTCCCCTCCCCTTCCCCACCTTCTTACTCTGACTTGTGCCTTTCCCTTCCAGTCCTAAAGAAAAGTCTCACCCCAAAACATCGACTATTTACTCTTTTCCTTAGATGCTGCCTGACCTGCTGAGTTCCTCTAATTTTGTGGGTGTTGCTTTGGATTTACAGCATCTGCAGATTTTCTAGTGCTTACAGGCAACAACCTCATTCCAAAACATAGTTTATCTTTCAGTTAATTAGTTTCTACAAATATACAAACAGCAGAAGGGTACATGAAAGAAACCATCCCTTCAGCTTTAACCAAACCATATACCAAACAAATAAGCTGCCAATGAACTCACTACAAATCAACATTAAAATGTACATTGTAATGGTTGGTGTGACGCATTCTTGACACAAACATCTATGCATGTGGGATGAATGGACCCTGACTTACATTATAGCAGCAGGGAGAGAAGGTAAAATGCCAGATGGAAGTGTTAGAATTGACTGGACATGAGGAAAAACAGATGCAGATGAAGACCCTTGATTCATGGAGGCAGCTTGCCCTAGAGATGCAGACTCAGGGTAACGTTTAAATTCCTGTTCGGGGCTAACCCACAATATTTTTAAACATAATCCATTAGGCAGCGTTAATCAGTAGGAAAGAAACAGATAAAGGTTAGCTTCAGCACTTTCATTTCAACGAGGATTGTCTATGGCCAGTTACTTGCTTCCACATTCACATACATACTGGAGACAGACATTCAGGCCACAATGCTTTCTGCCTTTATAACAGACAATAACTACTCATTTTTCTCACAAGATAATCAATACATTATGTTTTCTTCTTTTAACCATCGCTTTGCGAATCTACAGTCTCAGAAATTAACATTTAATTTAACCAACTGTGAAATATGATGCAAAGAAAGTTTAAAACTTGGTAACCTTTTTCTGATACTGGGGTGCCAATGCACTCACCATGAACATACATCACTTCCTCCATTTAAATACACCTATGATGCCAGTCTCCAGTCTCTACACCAGGGTAGTGATGGAGTCAGTCTTGTTGGGAAAAAACCTGCCATTCCAACCCACTCCAGGTAAGATCATACACAGACAACTATAGTAACAGGGATGCTTGATGTACTGATTAGGATCTTTAAAAATTATTCTTTTATTATCTAATTTACTATTTTTAAGAAGCTCAAAAATTATTGTCATCAATTATTAAAGCTGTTGAATAGCTTTGGATATCAATTTCAGTTTTGACAAGAGGTGAACTATGAGCAGCGTTGGTTTCTGTCAGTCAGGGTGTTCTGGCACACACTCACAAAACTCCAAGCATACTGAGAACTCTCCCCAGTTCTGAGGTCCCAGAGAGGAGGACAAAGGGACAGAGACAGCAATATCCAGCTCAGATAAGGGCAGGCACACTGGGACAAAGGAGGAAGAGGAACCTGATGGAGGTGGCAAGTGGGTGAGGAGAAGTGGTGAGAGGATACACCAAATGGGGTTCTCTCCTTCCCTTTCCCCCATGGTCCACTCTGCTCTCCTATTAGATTCCTTCTTCTCTTCCATCTTCTTTCATCATCCCTCTCCCACTCCTTGCAATACTGTACTCTTCTCCCTCCCCTTACTTCTTATTCTATCTTCTGTCCCTTTCCTTTCCAGTCCTCTCAAGGATCTTGGCCCAAAACGTCAACTGGTTATTCCCCTCCATAGATGCTGAATGACCTGCTGAGTTCACGCAGCATTTTTTGTGTAATGAATGAGATCCAATAACCCAGCCTAGTGAGTCCTTCCAGGTCTCGATGACTCCTGTTGTGAAGCTTTCTGCTAGCAGTGTCATTTACAGCATGACAGATGCCAAATTATAGATTAAAATTCTCAAGTACTGTAGTCCTATAAGAACTGGCCCCACGGGTATCTAAAGTAGTCCATTTCAGTTGGGCTGAGCTGATATAGATCCAGATTTCCGTAATGCTGTTTGCTCTTCTCTGCTTTAATGTTTTTAAGTGTGGAAGAGCTGTACTATTCAACAAAACATCGGATTCACCATGCCCCACCCCCAGTTCTGGCTGCTAATACACTGATAAAGTGACATTGTTACTGAGTGAGTTGCAGGTAAGCAGATGATCAGGACAAGTATTTTTTTACACAGATATCAAGGGTAGTGCTGGAAGCAGATATGATAGTGGTGTTTAAGAGGTTGAAAAATAAAATTGGAAGAATGGGCAAAAATGTGGCAGATTTCTTTAGCTAGAGAGTAGTAAATCTGTGGAATGCTCTGCCACAGACTGCAGTGGAGACCAAGTTCGTGGGTATATTTAAGGTGGAAGTTGATCATTTCCTGATCGGTCAGGGCATCAAAGGACATGGCGAGAAGGCAAATGTATGGGGTTGAGAGGTTTTCTGGGATCAGCCATGATGGAATGACAGAGTAGGAGTGATAGTCTGAATGGCCTAATTCTGCTCCTATGTCTTATGGTCTTGTAAGTACATGAATATGCAAGGAGCGGTGAAATAAGAATAATTTACATTAATGTTTTCAGTACGGACATTGTGAGCTAAAGGGCCTGATCTATGGTGAAGGGCACTGTCCCACGTTCCATGCCGGGAATACACAGTGATTTACATCTCCAGTTTTTCTAACAGTATTACTTACTGAAAAGCAAACTGAAGTTAATTGCCTATTGACTTTTCCAACAGCAGGATAAGTCACATTACTATGATTACAATATAGGATCTTTATATTACACAACTACACACAACTTCAACATTTCAATACACTAAGGAGAACAAAAACAAAAAAAATAACTTGATAACCTTTGCTGAAAAACCTCCTTCATACATATTAAAGCTCACAATACCAATGTTTAAACATTCAGCTTGTTATAAAGGCAGAAGCTTCCGTAAGCATTGAGGATGCTCAGCGAAAATGCAATGTAATCTGGAGTGTGAGGATGTCATGATAAAGTGACATTCACGAGCAAGAGGGGGTTCTCAACATGCTGCAAGTATACTTACCGGAAATCATCCAAATTGAGGCTACTTCTGCAATACAGGCACAGGGAGTTACACATCACGCAGCACAAAACACATACAGAGATAACAAGCACATAACACATACAAAATGGAAAAATACACAATTAATGAGCAAAACTAATGGGCGGTCTAAGTTTACACTATTCGTCGTACTTTTAGTCAGAGCAGTACTTAATAAATAGGGAAATACTTTGGCTTTCTGTACACTCTGATATTTCAATGCTTTGGGCTGAAGTACTCCAGACAAGGTACACTGGGCAAAAGAAAGGGAAGCTTGTGGTAGACATAAAGTCTAGTTTTACAGAGCCGAGTCTCTGGAAGTTTGGGAGTGAAATTAAAAGGGAACTTAGAGAAACAAATAGAGGCCATGAAAGAGTACTGGCAATAAATTCAATAAAAATCTAAAATTTTTTTTGTACACAAAGAGGATAGAGTTGAGCCTATTAGGGACCGAAACTATAATCTGTGCATGGGGGACGTGGACCTGGTTCTGAATGCTGCAGTGTATTCAGGGAAGAAAGGGGATGATGATAATCTTGTAGCATTGGTGAACAAATGTGAATGACTGAATGGGATAAACGTAGCAAAAGAGGTCATTGGTGTCATTGAAACTGAATAAATTGCTAGATCCAGACGAAGTGTATTTCAGGCTGTTAAAACTGCACAGGCTCTAACTAGAAATTTTTAACCTTACTCGAGTGGTGCCAGAGAGTTGGAGGACTGGTGACACGATACCATTTTCAAAAAAGAGCAAGGGATAAATAAAGATTGATTATTCTAACTTTGGTCATCTATGAATTATTAAGAATGCATTCTGGGGCAACATTAGCAAAAGTGCAGATCAATCAGGCTCAGCAAGGATTTCCCAAGGCTGTTGAGGACAACCACTTGATGGATTCCTGTCAGACTTTTGACAAGATCCTACATGGCAGTCTGGTCAAAAAAAGATCAAGGCCAAAGGCAAATGACAAATGGACTCAAAATGAGCTCAGTGGCAGAAAGCAAATGTTTGAGAGATGTTTTTACGATCTGAAGCCATTACCAGTGAGGTGGCACAGGGCCCAGTGCCCAGTCCCTTGTGTTATGCGCATGATTTAGACCTAAACATAAGGGCATGATGCAGAAGTCTGCAGGATAATGCAAACTTTGGTCATGTGGTTGAAAGGTAAGAGAGAAACTGCAGACCAGAGGGACAGAAGTGGTCTGATCAGCTGGCCAGTAAACTAGCGAATGGAGTTTAATCCAGGGACGTGTTGGAATGGTGTAATGAGGCAGAAAAGGATACAACGTATGCCAGAACATTGAATGTTATGGTAGAACAAAAAGTTCTTGCAGTACATGTCCAGTGATGCCTAAAGTCAGAACAAGTAAAATAGGAGATTACATGAGATGCTTTCCTTCTTTAGCTGAGACACAGAATACAAAAACATGGAGGTTATGTTTGAAATGTACACAACATGAGATTCAACACTGCACATGTTGAATAGGGTTCCCAACCTGCGGTCCACAGACCCTTCGGTTAAGGGTAGGGGTGCCTGGCATAAAAAAGGTTGGGTACCCCCCGCATTACAGGAAAGACAGGATTACTCTGGAGAAGTTGCAGAGGAGATTTACAAGAAGATTACAATGACTGGAATTCGGCTGTGAGAATAGATTGCATAAATTAGAGTGATTTTCAGAGGCTGTTAATTGAGATGCATCAAGTTACGTGAGGTCTGGACAAACGAAACAGGAGGGCTCCTTGTTCACTGTCCTTCCAGTTAGTGATTTTTAGAGTCCGTCACTCTTTTTGTGTGAACAAGGGTTTCCTCAACTCTTCTCTAATCCCACCAATCATTTTAAATCTATGCCCCTGTTTCTTGACCCCTTTAAGGGAAATAGAATCCTCCTGTTTAGTTTTTCCAGGCCTCTCATAACTTGATGCATCTCAAATAACAGCCTCTGAAAATCACTCTAACTTATGCAATGTATTCTCACAGCTGAATTCCAGTCATTGTAAACTTCTTGTAAATCTCTGCAATACCTCCAGAGTAATCCCATTTTCCTGTAATGTGACCAGAACATATGCAATACTTAATCTCATGTTGTGTACATTTCAAATAACCACCATGCTTTGGTATTCCATGTTTTAACTAGAAAAGGAAAGCATCTCCAAAAGCTTGGTAATCTCCTAAAATATTCAGGCATCAAACAATGGAGAAGGACCACTGAAACTGCTACAAAAATGGTCAAAATGGCTCCAATGCCACCACCAAAACAGCTCCGGGGAGGAAAATCACACGTTCTGGGGGTCACCATGGCCACAATAGTAGTCTGCAGCTACTGGGGTTAATGTGCATCAATGGAAGTAGCACAACATTAGGAACAATTGAGGCTTATTCAATGTATTCCAGCACAGTCACTATTGTATTTAACTTCCCCAACAATAGAACCTCATTGTGACGATTAAGAATAACTGAAATCAATTTGTTTCTCTCTCTGCACAGACATCTATCAATAAGCAGTAATCTGCAGCCAATCTGTCTCACTCTTAGTACAATGCACAGGTCAGGCTTGGGTTTTAATACTCTGATTAGATACAAGCAGTTCCAGAAACACTCAAGAAGCTCAGCACTATCCAAGACAAAGCACCTGGCTTGAGTGGCACCTCATTACCATCCTGAACATAGAAAACCTACAGAACAATACGGGCCCTTCAGCCCACAAAGCTGTGCCGAACATGTCCTTACCTTAGAAATTACCTACGGTTATCCACAGCCCTCTATTTTTCTAAGCTCCACGTACCTGTCCAGGAGTCTCTTAAAAGACCCTATCGTATCCGCCTCCACCACCGCCACCGGCAGCCCATTCCACGCACTCACCACTCTCTGCGTAAAAAACTTACCCCTGACATTTCCTCTGTACCCTCTTCCAAGCACCTTAAAACTGTGCCCTCTGTGCTGGCCATTTCAGCCCTGGGAAAAAGTCTCTGACTATCCACACAATCAATGCCTCTCATCATCTTGCACACCTCTATCAAGTGACCTCTCATCCTCCGTCGCTCCAAGGAGAAAAGGCCGAGTTCACTCAATCTATTCTCATAAGGCATGCTCCCCAATCCAGGCAACATCCTTGTAAATCTCTTCTGCACCCTTTCTATAGTTTCCACATCCTTCCTGTAGTGAGTTGACCAGAACTGAACACAGTACTCCAAGTGGGGTCCATTCAAGGTCCTATATAGCTGCAACATTACCTCTCGGCTCTTAAACCCAATCCCATGGTTGATGAAGGCCAATGCACTGTATGCCTTCTTAACCATACAGTCAACCTGCACAGCAGCTTTGAGCGCTCTCTGGACTCGGACCCCGAGATCCCTCTGATCCTCCACACTGCCAAGAGACTTACCATTAATACTATATTCTGCCATCATATTCGACCTACCAAATGAGCCACCTCACACTTATCTGGGTTGAACTCCATCTGCCACTTCTCAGCCCAGTTTTGTATCCTATCAATGTCCTGCTGTAACCTTTGACAGCCCTCCACACTATCCACAACACCCTCAACCGTTGTGTCATCAGCAAATTTACTAACCAATCCTCCACTTCCTCATCCAGGTCATTTATAAAAATCACAAAGAGTAGGGGTCACAGAACAGATCTCTGAGGTACTCCACTGGAGACCGACCTCCATGCAGAATATGACCTGTTCACAACCACTCTTTGCCTTCTGTGGGCAAACCAATTCTGAATTCACAAAGCAATTTCCCCTTGGATCCCATTCCTCCTTACTATCTCAATAAGCCTTGCATGGGGTACCTTATCACATGCCTTGCTGAAATCCGTATACACTTCATCTACTGCTCTACCTTCATCAATGTGTTTAGTCACGTCCTCAAAAAATTCAATCAGCCTCATAAGGCACCTTTGACAAAACCTGCTGTCTATTCCTCTCCAAATAGTATCCCTCTCCAAATGTTCATAAATCCTGCCTCTCAGGATATTTTCCATTAACTTACCAACCACTGAAGTAAGACTCACTGGTCTATAATTTCCTGGGCTATCCCTACTTGAATAAGGGAACAACATCTGCAATCCTCCAAAACCTCTCCATCCCCATTGATGATGCAAAGATCATCGCCAGAGGCTCAGCAATCTCTTCCCTCGCCTCCCACAGTAGCCTGAGGTATATCTCATCCAGTCATGGAGACTTATCCAACTTGATGCTTTCTAAAAGCTCCAGCACATCCTCTTTCTTAATGTCTATATGCTCAAGCTTTTCAATCCACTGTAAGTCATCCCTGAAATCTCCAAGATCCTTTTCCGTAGTGAATACTGAAGCAATGTATTCATTAAGTACTTCAGCTATTTCCTCCGGTTCCAGACAGAGTTTTCCACTGTCACACTTGATTAGTCCTATTCTCTCACATCTTATCCTCTTGCCCTTCACAGACTTGTAGAATGCCTTGTAGTTTTCCTTAATGCTGATCACCAAGGCGTTCTCATGGCCCCTTCTGGCTCTACTAATTTCATTCTTAAGCTCCTTCCTGCTAGCCTTATAATCTTCTAGATCTCTATCATTCCCTGGTTTTTTGAACCTTTCGTAAGCTTTTCTTCTCGACTAGACTTTCAACAGCCTTTGTACACCGCGGTTCCTGTACCCTACCATCCTTTCCCTGTCTCATTGGAACACATCTCCAATTCCCTAACCTGGTCCCTGAACATTCAGGTGTTGCCTCTAAGTCCAAGCCTGCATCCATGTCGTGAGAGGTGGTGACAGGCAAGGCTGACCAACAGGGCTCTGGTGAAGCTGTATAGGCCAATCCCCTGTACAATGGATTACAGAAATATTGATGAACTCCAACCATACCATCAACTTTGGATGAGGTGATGGAAACAGGAGGTGATCAATGATCTGTGCTCCATTGGGAACTAAGGGCCCAAGAGGAAGAAGACATTGCAGTTACTTATGAAGCTGCTCCCAAACCATCTACTGTGGCATGGAGTGCACTGAGTGAATCTTGAATCGTTTACAGAACTAAGTAAGATGAGAGCAAACCAGTTCTATTTAATTGATCGGGGTCTCTTAATATACACCAGAGTGTCAAATTCTATTTGCTTTGGAGAAATGCAGTGAAAGTTCAATTTTTAGAAGAGTTGGGTGAAGACTCATAAATTTAAATCTCAGTTACATTCATTATGAGCAGAAATAGTCTTCAGCAAAGAAGCTCAAACACAACAGAAAGCCAGTCAGTAACTGCAGAGGGAAATCAAAATCATGTGTTCCTTCAGTTTTAAAGTAGTAGGATGTCAGCACGAGCTGTGCTTACCCATTCGACCAGTGAGACTCACCTATTAGACTTGGAGTTGCGTGTGGGGGATTCTGCTCCTGTCAACAGATATCTGAAGTACTGTGGGGGAAGGAAACAGTGTAAATGTCAAATGCAGTGCAGATCAAGTTGTATGCAACCACACCACAACTCAAGAGCTCCTGAAACCTGGGCTCATGTGGATGCCCTGGCATGATGGGCTGAACAACCTTCTTCTGCTATAAGATAATAGAATTATAGCTTCTAGTATATACTCAGTCTCTCCAAATTCAGCCTGGTGTGCAGATTTATAACTATGGGGGAAGAGCTGTGGGGGAGAATTACTGAAACTGCAGTATAATATGCAGACAGTACACAAGTAAATAATCCAAAATGAATGAGAAGTTGTGTTCACACACACACATTTTAAACACTTTTCCAAACACTGATTTCATAGCAAACATCATGGGAGCTACCACAACCTCGTTTTTAAACATTTAACACCCTCCTTCCTCTGATCCGTCCAAAACATTGGCTAGGAAGTCTGCTCCCATCTCTACCAATGGCTAACCACTAGTTCCTCCGACAGACTCCACTTCCCACTTTGCCAGCTCGTCAGTAGTGCCAGACTTGATTAGAAATAGGCTATAAATTTTCGCACACAATAGCTCAGCAAGTGGATCTGCTTCCTCACAGCCCCAGAGACACAGGTTCAATCCTGAACTCGGGTGCTGTCTGCGAGAAGTTTGCATGCTCTCCCTGTGACCATTTGAGTTTCCTCTGGGTATTCTGGTTTTCCCCCATATCCCAAAGATGTGCTGGGTGGCAAGTTAATTGGCGATTGTAAATTGCCCCCAGTTATAGGTGAGTGGTAGAATCCAGGCATGGGGAGGAGGATAGTGAGGGAAATGCGGGGAGACTAAGCTAGCATCAGAAGACACAAAGTGCACATGGGTGCTTGATGGACTTGTGAATTTGGTGAGCCAAAGGGCCCTTTTCCATACTGTGTAATTCTGGCACATTGCTCATCTGCTCCACACATGCACAGAGCTGCCAGTGAAACACAGTGCACAGCAGGCAGATGAACAAACTGCCAGGTCAGCCCTGAGTAACCAAAAAACGCTCAACAAGACAGCAACACTGCTCAAACTCAAAGGTTTCCATACCTCATCACTATGGCAAAACATCGGCGTAAACACCGTTTCCAACAGGTTCATGACATGCTCATAGGCCTCGAACAAGCAGCGCATGGTTTGAAGTTTCACAACATCTTTGTACGGTCCTTCTGCAACTGCAAAGTTCAAACAGAGCCCACTGAGTAAAGTACCCTATCAGGGTGCTGCATCATACACAGGACAGGCCCTTCAGCCCACGATGAAATTAATTCATTTCAACTAGTAGTTAAATGCCTAACTAAACTAATCCCTTCTGCCTACCTTATGTCCATAATCTTCCGTTCTCTGCACATTCACGTTCTACCACCAAGCCTTTTAAACACTTTTATCATATTTGCCTCCCCCAGCACATTCCCTCCAAACTTCTGCCCTCTCACCCTAAATGTACAAACTCTAGTTTTAGACATAAATTCACATACTTCAAAAAGAGATTACGGAGAGATACAGCAACCTGTCACATCAAGATTCTACAAACTGAAATATGATTACAACAAACTACACTCAGTGGTCACTTTATTGGGCACAGCAATGGAACGCAGCGGTCCCATCCACTTCAAGGTTCGGTGTGTTGGGCATTCAGAGACGTTCTTCTGCAAACCACTGTTGTAACAGATGGCTATTTGAGTTACTGTCACCTTCCTGTCCGCTTGACCCAGTCTGGCCGTTCTCCTCAGAGCTCTCTCATTAACGAGGTATTTTCACCCACAGAACTGCCGCTCACTGGACGTTTCTTGTTTTTCACACCATTCTGTATGAAAATCCCAGGAGTTCAGCAGTGTTTGAGATGTTCAAACCATCCCATTTGACACCAACAATTAATCCACGGTCAAAGTCACTTGGTTCACATTTTCTCCCCCATTCTGGTGTCTGGTCTGAGCAACATCTGAACCTCTTGACCATGTCTGCATGCTTCTATGCACTGAGTTGCTGCCACGTGATTGGCTGATTAGATATTTGCATTAACAAGCAGGTGCACAGGTGTACCTAATAACGTGGCCACTGTGTGTAGGTGTTGAAACTGCGGAACATGTAACATCTCTCCATTACTCAGAAATTCGGTGACTCTTATGGACTGACCTCAGCCTCCAAAAAAATCAGAAATACTGTAAATCAGAAATCAGAAATACTGTAAATCTAAAATATGATCTGAAGCAGGGGAGACTCCTGCAAGTACCCAAGAAAATGTACTGTACAAATGTACAGAAAGACAGCTCTGTGCAGTATCGTAGGATAGTTCTGCACAGGTTTAATGCTGATATTTATATTTGCTCTCTCTCTCTGCAAACAGGGTACGTCTTCAAAAAGACATCTGACAAAATTTCACACAAATTCAGAGGTCCAGCCAAATTCCTTGGAGTGAAGAGCAAATGGGCTAAAGATGAGGAAGTACATTATGCTTATTAGATTCCAGTCAACTCCGTGCACTGGCTTACAATATTGTGCAAAAGTCTGAGGCACATGTAAAAAAAATTCTGTAAAGTGAAGATACTTTCAAAAATAAGGAATGAAAAGTTTCTAAATATAAAAAAAAACTATAAAGAGCAATAAAATAAAAAATAAATCAATCAATATTTGGTGTGACCACTCTTTACCTTTAAAACTGCACCAGTTCTCTTAGGTATACTGATGTCCAGTTTTATATGAAAATTAGCTGCAAGGTTGCTCCACACATCTTGGAGAATTTGTCACCATTCTTCTACAGTCTTTGGATATGTTGCTCACTTCTGTTCTCTAGGTAAGCCCAGATAGACTTGATGATCAGGGCTCTGTGAAGGCCACACCATTTGAAACCATATAAAAGAATCAAGGTGCCTAAGGCTTTTGCACAGGATTGTAGATCTCCACTGTTTTATTTTACAGCCATCACTTGGAAATAGATAACTTTAAATGTACATTTGATACTGGGTGTGGTGTCAACGAATTGGAGAAAACTGATCAATTACAAATTGGAATCAAATGAAATTCAATGACAATCATATCAAATGGAATATGCAAAATAGAAAACAAACATTATAAATAGCCTATGAACAACACTGAACATGCAAGAAAATTGCAGTAAAGACTTTAGAAACCTCAGTTGATCCATACTTCATCAATGTAGCATTGTGAAATTATAAACTCTGTAACTGAAGACTGCAATATACAACCCCAAGATGGAGAAGGTTTAATAAAAAGAGCTTTGGATATGCTACGGCTCGAATACTATGGCTAGTTCTATTCATGAAGATGTGCAATTGGATTCTTGATTTCCTCACTTGCAAATGCCAGTCAGCTCAGATTGGCAAAATCATCTCCTTCACAATGACATCAGTACAGGTACACCACAGTGCCATGTGCTTAGCCCCCTTGTGACCGTGAGGTTAAGCACAGCTACACTGCCATACTTAAGTTTGCTGATGACACCACTGCTGTCAGCCAAATCAAAGATGGTGATGAATCAGTGTATAGGAGGGAGATTGAAAATCTGGCTGAGTGGTGCCACAACAACAACTTCTTTCTCAATGTCATCAAAACCATGGAGCTGATTATTGGCTTCAAGAAGAGGAAATCAGAGGTCCATGAGTTAGACCTCACTGAGGGTTCAGAAGTGTAGAGGGTTAGCAACTTTAAATTCTTCATTGTTATCATTTCAGAGCATCTGTCCTGGGCCCAGCACATAAGGGCCTGAACAAAGAAAGGCACAGCAGAGCCTCTACTAAGAAGTTTGCGAAGATTCAGCATGATATTTGACAAACTTCTATAGATGTGTGGTGGACAGTCTATTGACTGGTTACGCGGCTTCGTATGGAAACACCAATGCCCTTGAATGGGAATCCTACAAAAAGCAGTGAATATGGCCGGTCCAACACAGGTAAAGCCCTCCCTGTTATTGAGCACATCTACATGTAGCACTGTCATCAGGGACCTCCACAACCCAGGTCATGCTGTCATTCTCACTGCTGCCATCAGGAAGGAGGTACAGGAACATCAGGACCCACGCCACCAGGTTCAGCGACAGCTATTACCCCTTAACCATCAGGCTCTTGAACCAAAGGAAAGATTCAACTCTGAGTTAACTCAATTTCACATGCGTCATCACTGAACTGTTCCTATAAACTCACTTTCAAGTGCTCTTCATTTTATGTTCTCGATATTTTGCTCAACTTGTTGTCCTTTGCACACTGGCTGCTGACCGTTAGGTCTGGTCGTTCATCGATTCTATCGTGTTTCTTGTATTTTCTGAGTATGCCCGCAAGAAAATGAATCTCAGGGTTGTATATGGTGATATATGTGTACTTTGACGATAAATTTACTTGGTACCTTGTACAAGGGAGACACTGTAATGTTGGAGTCAGTGTAGATAAGAACTATGAATTGATCATCTGCATGAAGTCATGTGATTAGTCTTGATCAGTAGTTCGAAAGATGACATTAGGAAATGCAATACAGGAAGCAACATGAGAATGGTAAACTAGATTAGGAACAGGGATGGCATATTCAGACTAAATTATAATAAAATCTTCAAAGATAGTGAGACGAACATTTAGTGATTCTAGGAATGGACAACTATTTAAAGAACGACAGTAGTGACTTCAGGGTCAATCTGAATAAATAAGAACCAGACAACATTTCAAACACAGAGCTATCTTACAGTCTTTGCTGAGCTTCCCAGATCCTTATCCAACCCACCATCTGAGTACAGCTGTCAGGGACACTACACCAACTGAACTGAATTAGACTCAGAACATAAATCATCAGAATTTAAAAAAAGTAGTTATTCAACGATTACCCCATTATTTTAAAACCCTGTTCGCAAACTTCATTGACAATACATCAAAGCATATCCAGGAATATGTTTGCATTTTTCATTCGATCCAATTTTTACTTTTTTTTACAGAATAACAGCTTGGTTACCACACAAGTGAAGGCCACTTGGCACATTATGTCTGTGCTGGCTCTCTACCAGGGTAGCTCAATATTCTAATTCACACCTTGAATTCATCACAACTTTGCTGAGTACCAATATCTAAACCGTAAAAACAAAATGACACAAGCACTAATCCTAAAAGAAAAATTCAAATGTGCAGACAAAGCTTCTGCTAACAAATGGCAACTTGAATTATATTAACAAGGGAAGTAAAATTGGTGGATTACTCATTGGTAGTAGTGTGTAACAAGGACCAAGTTACAGCAAGTCCTACACCCTTCAACAAAGCCATACTTAGAAATCCAAACTATTCTGGAACATTAGCGCCATACACCTATGGATAAACTCTAAGCCCATTGCTAAATGAATACTCATTACTCCCTTAATCAGAATTTTTATTGTGACAAACTTACTCTGTTTTATCTCTTCGACAATAAAGGGATCGAACTTGATTTTATCAACGCTCTCATCAAGACAATATGTCTCATAGATTTCCTTCACCTCCTTGTGAAGATTCTGCTTCTCGTCATCAGTGAGCTCAGGACACAGGATCTTGTCATTGAATTCTTCTGTTGAAGCAAAAGTTTGCAACTGTAAGAAGAAGGGGGCGAGTTCAGACCTCAGCTCTGCACTCAAAATGACAGCAATATGGACAAGAAGTCGAAGGATATCCCGAGTCCAGACTACAATGTAGACTTGGGGACAAAGAACTTCCACATTTACTGGGCTGTCCCAGGTCAGTGCATGTCTATGCGAGCAGGAGGCAAGAGGGCTGCTCAGTTGGACCGCTCAGAGCTCGATCCAGGGGGTCCTGTCTGCATGTGGGGAGGGCAGGAGGGTGGGAGAGAGGAAAAGGGCTTGATTTATTGTACAAACAAGCTGGATGAACTCAGCAGGTCTGGCAGCATCCGTTGAAAGAAGCAGTCAACTTTTCGGGTTGAGACCCTTCGTCAGGACTAAAGGAGGAGGGGCAGGGGCCCTTCTTCTACTACCCATAGTGCTTTCCCCTTAGATTCCTTCTTCACCTCTCCTGCCTATCCCCTTCCCCCACCTTCTTTATAGGGCCCCTGTCCCCTCCTTCTTCAGTCCTGACGAAGGGTCTTGACCCAAAACGTTGACTGCTTCTTTCAACGGATGCTGCCCGACCTGCTGAGTTCATCCAGCTTTTTTGTACGTCTTGATTTGACCACAGCATCTGCAGTGTACTTTGTGTTTGATTTATTGTTGTTTTGGTGCTTAGTGGGTTTATTTTGTTGTGTTCGGTGTTGTTCTGCCAAGCATTGTGGGCATGCTATGTTGGTGGAGTTACGTGCGGTAACACTTGCCGGCTGCCACCTGCACATCCTTAGGTGTGAACCACCATTTCAATGTATGTCTTGACTTACACGACGTAAATAAATTTAAACCTGAATCTGGGTGAAGGAGAGATAAGTATGGGAAGATATCAGCGAAGCAACAGGATATTTAAACAGGTTCAAAAACTTCGATACATCATTAACTCTATCTTATTGTCCATTTATATCAGATATTTCTTCCACGGGTCTCTTGGATTTAAACAAGCTCCCTCAAAGGATATTTGGCAGGTCAATTTTTTTGAACTACACTCCTAAACTGTGGAATACCTAAAACTGTAAGAGAAGCAAACTCAATTGACACTTTTAAAGTCTATTTATTTAAACTAGCTTTTAAGTAACACCTTTTTGTCTTTTACTTTCATGTTTGCACTTTATCTCATCACAAAGCACTTCGAATTACATTGTTTGTATAAAAAGTGCTCCATCAATAAACTATTGTTATTTATATCAGAAGCCTGTCTTCTTGAAACTGAAGGAATCTAAGTTATTTTGCATATTTAAGCTGTTAAAATACAGAGCAATTTGCATTTATTCAGTACGTTCAACAAAGCAAAGTGCCTCAAAGTGCTCAGCCTGAGAAGAGTGGAATAGAGTCAACATTTCACTTCATTTGACCTTTCATCACCTGCCAATCCACAGATACTTTCACATATTTGTCACCGATGCACCATGTCTCATCAGCACAGGGTGCGTATAACTGTTGTGCGTGTAGTGTTCCCTCAACAGTCGTCAGAAGGCAGGAGACGTGTGCAGAGAACATTGCAAATTGCTAAGTCTCACAGAAAACTTGGTCAGGTGGACAAGAAGCATCAACCTTCATGGTACTTCCCACAGACAAGCATTTCCCACATTGCTTAATCTTACCCACAGCCAGACAGAACTGCAGGACATGCACTGCACCCTCCTGCTTTAATAAGTTCATGAACCCGAAGAGCAGATCCTGCTGGTTTCTTATTTCCTTCAGCTCAAGTTTAAGGGCCTAGGGAAATTTAAAAAGAACATATGCTCAGTATTTCATTTACAGCATGACGAAGCAGTTAAACAAGTACAATATAAAATCAATTTTAAACACATTTGAAATGCTTGAAATATTGCAAAATATTGAATTATGTGTGAGTAGCTTCATCTTCACGGTCATGAAAATTTTTTATATTATTAAATACATCGTAGTTTTCAGGTAAATGCATTATCATGCAAAAGATGTTGGGAATGGCGAGGGTGGAGCGCCGTGGGAGGGGTGTGGTACAAGTGACAGAGAAGGAGTGCCAGGGGTGGGGTTGGTTTGAGTTCAGACACACCTAGCCCTGAGACACCAGGCAAGGTCATTTGTTTCCAAACAGTTGATTTATTGATCATAACAGAATGTACCTCAGGTGCTTCCCTCTCCCTTCCACTTTTCCCAACCACGATTCTCCTCTCCCTGCCCCCTGTCCACTCTCATTCCACAATAGGGACCCATATCAGAATCAGATTTATCATCACTCACATAAGTCATGAAATTTGCTTTTCTTTTTGCAGTACAATGCAATACATAGAAGTCTTAGGCACCCTAGCTATATACGTGTGCCCAAGACTTTGCACAGTATGGTATGTCACCGTATACTACCCTGAGATTCATTTTCATGCTGGAGTTCACTGAAGAACAAAGAAATATAACAGAGTCAGTGAAAAACTGCACACAAACAGGCTGACAAACAATCAACATATCACAGAATTCACACTGGCAGTTTGGGCTCGTCACCGTGCTGTATCTCTAAATAACAGAAATAATAGTAAAGGGAGATATTTCACTGGAGGCCATTCATAAAAAGTTCACTAGGGCGATCTGAAGAACGGCAGAATTATCCCTGAAAGAAAACTGGGAATTTGCTCACTGGATTTAGTAGGCTGAAAGGTCATCTTACTGAAGCAATAAATGTTGAGGATATTTCCTCTCATGGGTGAGCCCAGAACTAGGCAGCATGGTGGCAGAATATGAGAACACCCACTTAAGAGAGGAAGAATTTCTTCTAGCGAACTAGAAGCCATTGGAAACTCCTTACCACACAGGGCTTTGGTGGCAACATCCTTGGATACACTTAAGACCAAAAAAAAACAGGGTTACAGGGAAACGTCAGGAAAAAATTCAGCCAGGCGTGTGACAAGAGACACACAGTAGGCTGGTCTAGAAAGTTAGGGAATAAGGGATCCAAGGTAGTCTGGAAAACTGGATCCAAAATTGATCTGGTAGTAAGTTGATTTGGGGTAGGGATAGAGGGTTGTATCTCTGAGTAGAAGTATGTAACAGTGACATAGCACAGGGGTTGTCATTTGTTGTTTAATAAAAAAAAACTTGGGTGGGAATGTCTGTGATCCAATAGATTTGCCAAAGATACAAACCACTGGTGGAGTAGAAGACAGCAAAGATGGTTGTGAAAGGATACAGAAGAACACAGATCAACTGAAAAGCTGGGGGCAGCAGTGGCAGACAGAATTTAATCATGACAACAGGCAAAGCGTTTTGAGTCATCTACATGTACATAAATGACAGGGATCTTAGAAGCACCAATATACAGATGGACCTCAGGGTGCAAGTTCATGGTGAAACAGGTAGATAGGGTAGTTAAGGCACATGGCTTGTTAGGACATCATGTTGCAGGTGGTTTGCCCACACTTGGAATACCATGTGTAGTTCTGATCAACATACTACAGAAAGGATTGGCAGCACTCAGACGAGAGCATAAGAGATTCACCAGGAGGTTGCCTGAAATGGAAGGTTTTAGTTACAAGGAGAGATTGGATGGGTTGACTGAGCTCACAGCAGCATAGGAGGGGTGACCGCAGGGGTTTATAAAATTAGGAGGGAACAAGGTAAATAAACACAGTCTTTTGTTCAAAGGGTAGTGTAATTTTAAATTGGATACAGGGTTAAGGTGAGGGGAAAAATATTAAAAGGAGTTCTGAAGCACAAGTTTTTCCACAGAAGGTGGTGAGTATATGGAATTAGTTGCCAGAGGTGCTGATAGAGGCAGGTATCATCACTGTGTTTAAATCGTAATTGGACAGGCACAGGAATAAGAAGTGTTCCAAACACAGGAAATGGAATTAGATCAGACAGGTGTCCTGGGCAGCACATTTGTATTGGACCTCTTTCCATGCTGCACGACTATGACTCAGGGTGAAGCATCAGATCGCCCTTTTGGATAGTGCAGCAGACATGAGGGAGGGATGGCAACACACACAAAATGCTGGTGGAATGCAGCAGGCCAGGCAGCATCTATAGGGAGAAGTACAGTCGACGTTTCGGACCGAGACCCTTCGTCAGGGAGGGATGGCCTTCCTCTGGTCTCAGTTTAATGGCTGTATTGCAACAAAAAATGTAGTCATATACGTTGTGCTGCCTTCTGGTCTTTCTTCCACGGTCAACCCGAGTGCCCTAACTGGGTGGCAATGGAGTTGAGCTCCACTAAAGAATTATCTATATCTGCACTTCTTGGCTCTGCACTCCCTAGCAGTCTGCCCAGATCAATAGCTAATCCTCTGGTTAGACACACTTTGCGTATATGGGCTCAGTTCAGGAAATGCTATGGTTTCCAGGGGTTTTCCGTTTCTAGCCCTGTCGCACATAATCACCTTTTTTTACCTACTACGTACGATTCAGCATTCCATGTTTGGTACAGGAAGGGCATTAGACATTTTGAAGATCTCTTCATTGATAATCGCTTCACTTCTTTTCAGCAGCTCTCCGTTAAGTTCAACCTGCCTAACGCTCACTTTTTCAGATATCTCCAAATCCGACACTTTACTGCTCCTTTAATTCCTATCTTTCCTGAAATGCCTGCGAAAAATGCTATGGACCTATTTCTTTCCATTACTCCACTAGGTAAAGGTTTAATTTCAATTATCCGAGATAAAATAGCAGCCTTACGACGGGCCCCTGTGGATAAAATTAAAATGGCCTGGGAGCAGGATTTAAATATCTCCTTATCCGAGGAGAGCTGGAACTCAGTTCTCAAATTGGTTAACTCAACCTCCCTTTGTGCTCGCCATTGCCTCTTACAGTTTAAGATTGTTCATAGAGCCATATGTCTAAATCTAAACTATCTCGATTCTACCCTGGCATTAGTCCGCTCTGTGATAAATGCAAGAGGGGCGTGGCCTCTCTCATCCATATGTACTGGTTCTGTCCTAGCTTGGAGAAATTCTGGAAAGATGTCTTCACTACATTATCGGGTATTCTGAATCAGCACCTAGAACCTAACCCCTTAATTGCTCTGTTCGGTTTTTGGGGTGAGACAGATTTATGTCTGGGTCCGACCAAATGCCGAATACTATCCTTTGCCTCTCTCCTGGCGAGACGCTTGATCCTCCTTAGATGGAGAGATGTTGCCCCGCCCACTCATGCGCAATGGCTTAACGACATTATGGCCTGCTTGGACCTCGAAAAAATTCATTATTCAGTTCTTAATTCGGATCTAAAGTTCCATAAGGTCTGGGGACCTTTTATCGAGTACTTTCATAACCTTCCTCTTGACTAGGGTTTTTTGGTTTTTTTTCTTTTTTTCTTCTTCTTTTTGGTCCCTTGCTTTCAGCTCCCTTCTTTTTTTCTGGTAGTAGGCATTATTATCCTCTGTTACTAAGTGTATTCACAGTCTGGGAGTTTGACTGTCCGGACTTATACTCTTTATACTGTGTGGTGGCTGGTCTGGAGTTGTTGTTTTTTTCTTGTGTTGTGGGGCTTGGGGAGGACACTAAGCTCACTTGTCTTTAATTTATGTGCTTTTTTGTTAAATTCTCTTCCTTTGTAGCATATCGTTATCGTATGCTTAATCTTGCACTGTATTAATGCTCCTCATTGGGATTTGGGGTTTTTAATTTTGTAAAATGTTTTGAAAAACTAATTAAAAAAATGAAAAAAAAATGTAGTCATTGCTGAGATTTGGAAAGATTGTCCAGTTATGATGTAGTGCAGTCAAACATTATTAGTTCAACCCTTTCCCAGGCAACATGGCAATAACATGTGGTGAGACCAAACACCAAACAGTAAAATAATACCTCAACAACTATCCAAACAAAGCATGCCAATTATGTTCAGGAATTCCTGTGTTACAGCAGATTACATACAGAAGAATTCTGCAGCTTAAATGTAGCATCCTGGGATCTTTGCAACCAAACCATTCACACCAGGGAGGTCCAACGATCAGTCCCCTCCTGATGTAAGCCAGCTGACTCTGAATGCACCCTCGATGGAGAAGTAGAACTAAAGGCAGCAGGGAAAATCAGGTCCCAATTGCTAAGATTTCTGATAGGAGGTATACTCTTGTGTCTTGAGATGCTCATTAAACTTAAACAAAATATCTTCAGCAGAATGGGGCTGAGTAGAAAACTATACATTCTTTAATGTCACAATTTCCTTGAGTGTTTTGTTTAAAACATCCATGGTTACAAATATTATTCAAGTGTGACCAATACATAAGTGGCATGCCAGTAGAAATGCTAGATGATAACTACTGCAAAACGTAATTGATTACAAACCACAACACAATGATCAAAAGAAAGGTTTTACATCTCACCGACTGGGTTTTATTTCTGCCAACAGCATATCTCTGCAGGAAGGGGACCAAGGGAGAGGGAGGTTCAGTTGCTGGCTCCGGCTAACAACAGAAATGTTATATGAAATTAGCAAAAAATTTTTAGACGGAGTTTTATATTTAAAACATTTTCATCAAGATCAATAAAGGCATGCCATACAATGACGTTAGCTTAAACATTCAAAGTACAAAATTTGACACGCAGTACAGCACTAGCTCCTATTCCATCTAACAATGATCTACAGCATAGAGGGGTTGGGTCCGTCACTGCAATATGATACTTATAGGAACAGGTCTGTCACTTGATAACGTTGGGCTACAGTCCTGGTCAGAATGGGCCTGGAACCATATAACAGAGGGCTACAGTTGTCAAGTCAAGTTTATTGTCATTTCAACGATAAACTGCTGGTACAGCACACAGTAAAAACAAAACAACATTCCTCCAGGACCCTGGTGCTACATGAAACAACACAAAACTACACTGGACTATGTGAGACAGCACGAGCCTACACTAGACTACGTAAAACAACATAAAAGCTACACTAGACTACAGACCTACACAGACCTACATAAAGTGCACAAAACATGCAGGGCAGTACAATAATTAATAAACAAGACAACAGGCACAGTATAGGGCAAATTACAATATAATAATAAACGATGTAGATGTCAGTCTAGACTGTGGGTACAGGTGACCCCCGCTTTTTGAAAGTTCGCTTTACAACAACTCGCTGTTACGAAAAAAAGACGCCCGCTTTATACATGTGTTTACCCCGAGAAAGACTACAATGACCGTGAAGCCTTGTGCGGGCAGTTGTTTGCGCATGCGTGTACGTGCGTACGTATCTGCATACGTACATGTGTACATGCCGATTTTATTTCCTCCAAATTGATTTTGGCTCGCTGTCTTCCCGAGATTGATAAGTGAAACTATACTGTATCTACAATATTTCTACTTTATATAGGGTGTATTTATCATATCATTCCTGCTTTTACTATATGTTAGTGTTATTTTAGGTTTTATGTGTTATTTGTTTTAATTTGGTAGGTTTATTTTGGGTCTGGGAATGCTCAAAAATTTTTCCCATATAAATTAATGGTAATTGCTTCTTCGACTTACGACATTTCGGTTTACAAATGATTTCTCAGGAACGCTCTACCTTCGGATTGCGGGGGAAACCTGTATTGAGGAGTCTGATGGCTTGGGGGAAGAAACTATTGCACGGTCTGGTCGTGAGAGCCCAAATGCTTCGGTACCTTTTACCAGATGGCAAGAGGGAGACAAGTTTGTACGAGGGGTGTGTGGGGTCCTTCACAATACTGTTAGCTTTGCGGATGCAGCGTGTGGTGTAAATGTCTGTAATAGCAGGAATAGAGACCCCAATGATCTTTTCAGCTGACCTCACTATCCGCTGCAGGGTTTTGCAATCCGAGACGGTGCAATTCCCAAACCTCAGGAAGCTCTCGATACATCCTCTGTAGAATGTGGTGAGGATGGGAGGGTGGGAGATGGACTTTCCTCAGCCTTCGCAGAAAGTAGAGACACTGCTGGGCTTTCTTGGCTATGGAGCTGGTGTTGAGGGACCAGGTGAGATTCTCCGCCAAGTGAACACCAAGAAATTTGGTGCTCTTAACGAGCGGACATCGGTCACTCTATTACAATGGGTCACACTGGCAGTGGAGCAAAGTTTGTCAGTGTTTGATACTAGGGTTCAGTACTAGAGGGGACAGTCTGTCACTACCACACCAGGACAGACAGGACAGGAGAGACTGGACTGGTAGGGACAGGTCTGACTCTTATCATACTAGGACTAGAACATAGAAATCTACAGCACATACAGGCTCTTCCGCCCACAATGTTGTGCCGACCATGTAACCTACTCTAGAAATTGCATAGAATTGCCCTCTATTTTTCTAAGCTCCATGTACCTACAGTGGCATGAAAAAGTTTGGGCACCCCGGTCAAAATTTCTGTTACTGTGAATAGTTAAGTGAGTAGAAGATTAACTGATTTCCAAAAGTCTTAAAGTTAAAGATGAAACATTCTTTTCAACATTTTAAGCAAGATTAGTGTATTTTTTGTACTATTTTAGAGTGGGGGGAAAAAAGGAAAGGAGAACCATGCAAAAGTTTGGGCACCCCAAGAGATTTGAGCTCTCAGATAACTTTTACCAAGGTCTAGACCTTATTTAGTTTGTTAGGGTTATGGCTTGTTCACAGTCATCGTTAGGAAAGGCCAGGTGATGCAAATTTCAAAGTTTTATAGATACCCTGACTCCTCAAACCTTGTCCCAACAATCAGCAGCCATGGGCTCCTCTAAGCAGCTGCCTAGCACTCTGAAAATTAAAATAATTGATGCCCACAAAGCAGGAGAAGGCTATAACAAGATAGCAAAGCATTTTCAAGTAACCGTTTCCTCAGTTTGTAATATAATTAATAAATGGCAGTTAACACGAACGGTGGAGGTCAAGTTGAGGTCTGGAAGACCAAGAAAACTTACCGAGAGAACTGCTCGTAGGATTGCTAGAAAGACAAATCAAAACCCCCGTTTGACTGCAAAAGACCTTCAGGAAGATTTAGCAGACTCTGGAGTGGTGGTGCACTGTTCTACTGTGCAGTGACACCTGCACAAATATGACCTTCATGGAAAAGTCATCAGAAGAAAACCTTTCCTGTGTCCTCACCACAAAATTCAGCATCAGAAGTTTGAAAAGGAACATCTAAACAAGCCTGATGCATTTTGGAAACAAATCCTGTGTACTGATGAAGTTAAAATGGAACTTCTAGGCCGCCATGAGCAAAGGTATGTTTGGAGAAAAAAGAGTGCAGAATTTCATGAAAAGAACACCTCTCCAACTGTTAAGCACGGGAGTGGATCGATCATGCTTTGGGCTTGTGTTGCAGCCAGTGGCATGGGGAACATTTCACTGAGGGAAGATGAATTCAATTAAATACCAGCAAATTCTGGAAGCAAACATCACACCGTCTGTAAACAAAAAAGTTGAAGATGAAAAGAGGATGGCTTCTACAACAGGGTAATGATCCTAAACATACCTCAAAATCCACAATGGATTACCTCAAGAGGCGCAAGCTGAAGGTTTTGCCATGGCCTGCACAGTCCCCTGACATCATCGAAAATCTGTGGACAGACCTCAAAAGAGCAGTGCATGCAAGATGGCCCAAGAATCTCACAGCCTTTTTGCAAGGAAGAATGGGCAAAAATCCCCCAAACAAGAATTGAAAGACTCTTAGCTGGCTACAGAAAGCGTTTACAAGCTGTGATACTTGCCAAAGGGGGTGTTACTAATTACTGACCGTGCAAGGTGTCCGAACTTTTGCATCAGGCCCTTTTCCCTTTTTGTTATTTTGAAACTGTAAAAGATGGAAATAAAAAAGTAATCTTGCTTAAAATACTAAAGAAATGTGTCATCTTTAACTTTATGCCCTTTAGAAATTAGGTCATCTTTTACTCGCTTAGTTATTCACAGTAACAGAAATTTTGACTAGGGGTGCCCAAACTTTTGCACGCCACTGTATTGAAGAGTCTCTTAGAAGACCCTATTGTATCAGCCTCCACCACTGTCTCCAGCAGTGCATTCCATGCACCCACCATTCTCTGTGAGAAAAACTTACACTCTCCCTTGTACCTACTTCCAAGCACCTTAAAACTATACACCCTCATGTTGGCCATTTCAACCTGGGTGAAAGCTTCTGCCTATCTACACGATCAACGCCTCTCATCATCTTATACACCTCCATCAGGTCACCTCTCATCCTCCATCACTCCAAGGAGAAAAGGCCAAGTTCACTCAACCTACTCTCATAAGGCATTCTCTCCAATCCAGGCAACGTCCTTATAAATCTCGTCCACACTCTCTCTATTGTATCCACGTCCTTCCTGTAGTGGGGTGTGCACAGTACTCCAAGTGGGGTCTGACTAAGGTCTTATATAGCTGCAACATTACCTCACTGCTCTTGAACTCAATCCCACAGCTGATGAATGCCATCACACCATACGCCTTCTTAACAACACTGTCAACCTGTGCAGCAGCTTTGAGTGTCCTATCGACACGGACCCCAAGATCCCAGTGATACTCCACACTGCCAAGAGTCTTACCATTAATACTATATTCTGTATCCAAATTTGACCTACCAAAATGAACCACTTCACACTTAACCATGTTGAACGCCAACTGCCACCTCGCAGCCCAGTTCTGCATCCTATGGATGTCCTTTGACAACCCTCTAGTCTATCCACAACACCCCCAATCTTTGTGTCATCAGCAAACTTACTAACCCACCCTTGTACTTCTTCATTCGGGTCATTTATAAAAGTCATGAAGAGGAAAGGTCCCAGAACAGATCCTTGTGGAACACCGACCTCCATGAGGTACCGGTGCAGACAGATCCGTTGCTGTGTAACTCTGGGGCACCATACTGACTGGGACAGGTTTGTCACTCTATATCACTCATGCACGGTACTTGCACATACAGGCCTGTCACTGTCTTTACAATTTCAGAAGGTTTTTCACAGGTTGGTTCATTCATAGTGGGCTGACTATCACTCTGCACCCTCTCATACCTTACTCTTGATTGAGACAGTTTCTGGTCCCCAGGACTCAAGAAAAATCTAGAGCTGATATGCAAGTGGTCAGAGTAAGGAGAAGTTAGTAAAGTATCAGCATCCCAACCAGAGAGATTGAGTTGAGAGCTTTCTGTGAGACAGATGTAAGCAGCTACTTTATAGAAAAACACCTGCTTTATTTTCCCTAGAATAGCTTGGAGAAAATAATACAATTGACATGCATTGTTAATGGTTTCAGTTGTAACTCCGGCCCCCTGTTACATACTGGTCTCAACAACATTTTCAAAATCCCAACAGGAATCAGCTCCCAAAAGGCGACTTTCCCTTTGTTATTAAAACAAACTACAACTTCACTTGTCACAAGAAAGCTTTGAAAAAGTAGGTCTCAGGGGGTACTTGTGAATTGTATTTTACAGGAATTTAGGAGGCAAGATTGACTAATAGTTGAATGGCTAATTAACAGCAGCAAATAAAAAGGTAGGGTGAAGTAGAGTGGCCATTGCCAGTATGGGCCAGTGTAGGAGTGGGAGCTGAGGCTATAGAGGGGGGAGGCTGAGCAAGTGGCCCAGGTGTTTGGAAAGAGAGTGGATCTTTAAAAAGGGCGCACAGGTAAGGAAAGAAGGTTTAATTTTACTGTTGATCCTTAGTACTTGATTCAGTGTAGGTAAGATGGTAGTCAGGGCTGTAGAATACTCCTCCTTCACGCTGTGGGAAGTCAGGGAACCTCAGTATCTCCCTGATGACACCACCTGTAGGGAGTATACCCAGCTGCAGCTCCTGACAGACCAGGTCAAGGAACTGGAGCTGCAGCTGAATGTCCTCAGGATATCTAACGAATGAGGAGTGCATTTTTAGTATGGAGAACATGACAGCAGTGTTTAGAGATGGCCTTCTTGGGGTGTTGTCCAGTAAGGCCAGATTGATAGAACTTAAAAAGAAGAGAGTCACCCTAGTGGGGCTGTATAATAGACACCCCCCCCCCCCCCGGTATTCAGCAAGAGCAGGTGTGTAGAAAAATTGCTAATAGTTTTAAGAATAAAAGGGGTTGTATTAGTGGCAGACTTTATTCCCTACACTGACTAGACTACCCAGCGTGTTAAGGGTCTGGATGGGGTAGAAATGTACCCAGGAAAGTTTCATAAGTCAATGTACAGAGGGCCCTGCTTGGGAGTTACAATACTGAACCTCCTTTAGGGGAATGAGGCAGTGCAGCCAAAGTGACAGTCAGCGAGCACTTTGGCTCTAGTGACTATAATTCTTAGTTTTAAGACAGCAATGGAATAGGCCAGGTCCAGTTCACCGGTGCAGGACCAGTTTTGGGGGAATTAGCAAGAATCTAACAGAGGTTGATTGGATCAGCCTGTATGAAGGGAAAGGGACAATAGCAAATGGAAGCTTTCAACACTGTGATACCAAGAAACCAAAAGCAGCATGTTCCTGTTAGGGTGGAGGGTACACCTGGCAAGTTTAGGGAAGTTTTGTTGATGAGAAATCTAGAGGTTCTGACCAAGAAAAAGGAAGAATACATTGGGTTGAGGAAGTCGAGGAGAGAGAATCCTTTGATCACAAAATGATTATAAATATTCAAGAGGGAAATCAGGAGGGCAAAGCAGGAGCATGAGACTGATCTGGCAGGTAAGACTAAGGAAAGTTATCTCTCTTTACAGAGGAGAAAGTAATGATTGCTCAGAATAAGTGAAACAAGTGGAGATGTTTTGGAGGACATTCATATTACCAGGGAGAAGGTACTTGCAGCCATTAAGGCAAACAGATTCCCGGGGTCTGATGGAGTTCATCCAGACTGTGGGATGCTAAAGAATTGGAGACATTTTCTTAATTGTTAGCCACAGGTGAAGTTCCCAAAGACTGGGAAATGGCTAATGTTGTTCTGTTTAAGGGTAGCAAGGACAAGCCAGGGAACTGCAGGCTAGTCAGCCTGACATCTGTGGTGAAGTTACTGAAGGGAATTGAGCAGTAGGATCGACCACCATTTGAGGGAAACTTTTTCCAGTGTGGAGAGTATATAGAATGAGCTGCCAGGGAAAGGTACAATAGTGTCATTTAAGAAATACATGGAGGGGCTGAGTTTAAGGGGATACAAGCTGGATGCAGGAAATTTGGACTAGCTGGGTGGGCACCATAATTAATGTGAGCTGATTGGGCCAAAAGGCCTTTATCTGTACTGCTGTGCTCTGACTCAATTACTGTGACTACAGACCAGTGGCATTGACCTCCCACATCATGAAGACCCTGGAGAGACTTGTTCTAGAGCAGCTCCCGCCTATGGTTAGGCCACACTTAGACCCCCTCCAGTTCGCCTATCAGCCCCTACTAGGAGTTGAGGATGCCATCGTCTACCTGCTGAACCGTGTCAACGCCCACCTGGACAAGCTGGCGAGCACTGTGAGGGTCATGTTTTTTGACTTCTCCAGTGCGTTCAACACCATCCGCCCTGCTCTGCTGGGTGAGAAGCTGACAGTGACGCAGGTGGATGCTTCCCTGGTGTCATGGATTATTGATTACCTGACTGGCAGACCACAGTACGTGCGCTTGCAACACTGTGTGTCAGACAGAGTGGTCAGCAGCACTGGGGCTCCACAGGGGACTGTCCTGTCTCCCTTTCTCTTCACCATCTACACCTCGGACTTCAACTACAACACAGAGTCCTGCCATCTTCAGAAGTTTTCTGATGACTCTGCCATAGTTGGATGCATCAGCAAGGGAGATGAGGCCGAGTACAGGGCTACGGTGGGAAACTTTGTCACATGGTGTGAGCAGAATCATCTGCAGCTTAATGTGAAAAAGACTAAGGAGCTGGTGGTGGACCTGAGGAGGGCTAAGGCACTGGTGACCCCTGTTTCCATCCAAGGGGTCAATGTGGACATGGCGGAGGATTACAAATACCTGGGGATACGAATGGACAATAAACTAGACTGGTCAAAGAACACTGAGGTTGTCTACAAGAAGGGTCAGAGCCATCTCCACTTCCTGAGGAGACTGAGGTCCTTTAACATCTGCCGGACGATGCTGAGGATGCTCTATGAGGCTGTGGTGGCCAGTGCTATCATGTTTGCTGTTGTGTGCTGGGGCAGCAGGCTGAGGGTAGCAGACACCAACAGAATCAACAAACTCATTTGTAAGGCCAGTGATGTTGTAGGGGTGGAACTGGACTTTCTGGTGGTGGTGTTTGAAAAGAGGATGCTGTCAAGTTGCATGCCATCTTGGACAATGACTCCCATCCACTCCATAACGTACTGGTTAGGCACAGGAGTACATTCAGCCAGAGACTCATTCCACCGAGATGTAACACTGAGCGTCATAGGAAGTCATTCCTACCTGTGGCCATCAAACTTTACAACTCCTCCCTCGGAGTGTCAGACACCCTGAGCCAATAGGCTGGTCCTGGACTTATTTCCACTGGGCATGATTAAATTATTATTATTTAATTATTTATGGTTTATATCGCTGTATTTCTTCACTATTCTTGGTTGGTGTGGCTGTAACGAAACCCAATTTCTCTCGGGATCGATAAAGTATGTCTGTCTGTGTCACATCAGCTCCAGCAGTTAATGGCAACAAGACAGTTGGTAATTTATAATGCCTCTTTGAAAACAGAATCTCTGACAGACTTGAGCTTGGAACTGCCATTTCATACTGGTTCTCATTATGAGGAAGCTAGATTTATTCCTGCCTTTTTCAAACAAATGCAGCAGGGTGACACTTTAAAGCTCACACACTGGCAATTAGCATTGTCTTTGTAACAGCTTCTGCAATGATAGGAGTATAACCTCAACCATTTGGATGGCTGATAGTACTTGAAAATAGCTGAATACTAAAGGACACATAAAAATTAGGTCAGACTTTCTTTGGAAGAATGTATTTTAAATCAGTAATACTCACAGGACTGTTGTCTATGAAAATCAGCAATAAATGGTTCACAGTGTCCTAACAAATGGAAAACATGAACATTATAGATACATAACAATCAATAAATCTTCAGCTTATTATAATAATGAATGTGACAGACCAAACTTTAAATTTAATTAGATATTTCATGAAAAACAGTGTTGAATGGCTTAAGGTCAAGTCATCAGCAATCATCAAGTGCAAAGATCTCAACAAAGTGAATAATGGAAGTGCAAATATGGACAAATTGTGTGTTTGAGTATGAGACAGCAGAATAAAAGCTTAAATACAGAAATATGATTGTAGAAGTATTCAACCGTAAACAAGTTTCAGGGGATCCCTACCTATAAGCTGGTTCAATTGGATTCTCATTAATGGGAAGATATAGATGCTAGAAATCTGAAATAAAAACATTCAGGCCAGGCATCACCATGACCAATCTGAAATATTTCTATTTTTATCTTATTTAAGAGATATAACGTAGAACAGCTCCAACACCCAGCAACCCATCTATTTAACCCCAGCCTAATTACAGGACAATTTACAAAGACCAATTAACCGACTCATGAGAACAGCTTTGGAACGTGGGAGGAAAGCAGAGCACCCGGAGGAAACCCACGCGTTCATGGGGAGGACGTACAAACTCCTTACAGGCAGCGTTGGAGTTAAACTCTGAACCCTGCACCCTGAGGTGCTTTTAGCATCATGGCATCTTATCCCTCTCCAATCACCTCATGATTTCACACCTTCTATCATTTCATCTCTTCTGTCCAGACTTTCCATTTTGTTCTTCCCTCCTCATCACCCTTTCCCTCCATGTGTTGTTGCTCAAAAGCCAAGTCCAACCTTCCAACTCTGATGCGAGGTTCTTGACTTGGGTCATTCCACTGATACTGCCAGACCCGCTCAGTATTTCTAAATCTCCAGCCTCCATTCTGATATTTTGAACGACTGGGGCACAGAGTCAAGAGGTGGAAGATGTGCTGGAGAAAAGAGGCCTTTTGAGTTCTAGTACAAGGGAGATCTGTGGAAATTCAGGCAGCATAGGGGAGCACTAGAGATAGCAAAGAATGAAGGGGATTAGAAAGAGCATGATGACACACTGGTACCCAGTTCTGAAACCTGACAATATCAGATCAAAGACAAAGACTTAGTAATGGATATACTCTGTATCACAAGACTGTAATGTATGCAATCCACTAAGTAATCACCTCTTGATAAAAGAAAACATGAGATGACTGCAGCCATGTTTGTTAAAAGCATTTGTTTGGGAGCAAAGTGGTGCTTTTCCCTTTACAAATCCATTTTATTTGCTCTGTGAACGTGGTATAGATGGAAGGGGAAGGAAACAATTCAATGGAAATGAGGTGTTGGAGAGGTAGAGGAATTGTCCCACTTCATCAAAGAAAGCAACTGCAGAGAAAAAACATAAACCACTTTAATATATTCCAGCACCACGAAGTCCAAGTGGAAGAAGTGAGCACCTAGTACTAATGGGCCTATGAAAGGCAAACACAAATCCATGCTCACACAGTACCTTACCTAAAATCATCTTTAGGAGGTGTGAGAGAAATTAAATCTGACATTAACCTCACAAGGCTAACATAATGATATTGGCGGCACACACACATACCTTCTGAGATTCAGCTCTCCTTTCAACAGGAATGCAGTAGATTATTACAGTTTCATAAAATTGGTCAGCCAACTAAACATTTGTAGGGTGCCAGGGATGTGTTACTTAAATGACACCAGATGATGCATGTTAGATCATCAGGAATCATAAGGTCATTGTGGAGAGTCAATGCTAAGTATCTGAGTACTGCTTTGCTCTTTACTGAAAGCTGTGAAGTTTGAGCAGACTTGATGGGTTGAATAGCTTAATTCTGCTTTGTCTTATAATCCTAGTCTGACCACATGGAATACTGCGAACGGCTCAGGTCTGCATTATGTAACGAGCACTGAAGAAAATGCAAAGGTCTCTAAACATGGCAGCATAAGTAGATAAGGTGGTTTAAAAAAGAGCATACGAGATAGTAGTCTTCATTAAATGTGGCATGGAATGGAAGAAAAGTTTTTTTTTAAAAATCACCTGCAATGATTTAACTGCAGTTTGGGGTCATCTGAGTACAGTACAGTGGAGACTCACCAGGATTTTACCATGGGACAGATTTATGAGAGAATTATGAGAGGCAATGACACCGTAGGCCCCACTGCAGAAGTATCCAGACACCAGAGAAAGGTTCGAGGTTAGGAGTCAGGTTATGGAGAGGACAATAAAATTTCATTCAGAGGGGAACTGGAGTTTTAAGTGCACTGCCCAGGAGGTGACAGAGGTGGAACCTAAAAATGTTTAGATATCTAAATGACCATCAAGCTATTGAAGGCTACACACCAAGTGTTGGTAAATTGGATTAGCTCAGATGGGTAGCATGGACACTAATGGGCAGAAGAATCTATTTCTCCGTTGTAAATCTCTAAAATGCAAAAGAGATTTATGAGAACAACACCAAAATCAAGAGATAATAATCAGCAAAGGGTGAAATGGAGTGGAGTATTTTTTCCCCATAGGAAAATAACTGAGGGTGATCTGACAGATTCTTAGATGCTGAGAAGATGTGCCATTCAGGAGACTCAATTAGATACAATAAATAGAGCATCAAACAAATCCAAAAGGAATTCAGCAGTAACTGGCAACATACACAAAATGCTGGAGGAACTCAGAAGGCGGCCAGGCAGCATCTATGGAATATGTTTCATCAGGACTGGAGAAAAAACAGAGTTAAAAGATAGAGGGAGGGGAGGAAGAAACATAAGGTGAAAGGTGAAACTGGCAGGGAGAGGGGTGAAGTAAAGAGCTGGGAAGTTGATTGGTGAAAGAGACACAGGGCAGAAGGGGGAGTCTGATAGGAAAGGACAGAAGGCCATGGAAGGAAAAAAAGGGGGAGGAATGCCAAAGGGAGGTGATGGGCAGATATGGAGATAGGGTGAGAGAGGGAAAAGGGAATGGGGAATGTTGGGTGGGGAGGGGGGCATCACCAGAAGTTACAGGGCTAGAGAAGTGCATAATTCTCCATAACTTCCACCATCTCAAATGGTAGAAGTTCAATTAAGCAGAGGAAGAAAGGTATAGAATAACTTTAGGTATAGAAAGGTATAAGGTGCCACGGTAGCGTAGCAGTCAACAGGATGCTATTACAGCTCGGGACATCGGAGTTCGAAGATCAATCCCAACATCCTTTGTGTGGGTTTTTCCAGTCCTCCGATGTCCTCCCACAGCCCAAAGACATACTTGGTAAGTTAACTGGTCATTGTAAATTGTCCTGTGATTAGGTTAGGGGTACATCAGGAACGTCGGGGGTTGCTGAGCAGTGTGACTCAAAGGGCCTATTCCACACCGAATCTCTAAATAAAACAGATAAGCAAGTCAAGAAGATAAAGAGGGTGGAAGGAGACCTGGACCTGTTGTGTTCAACGGTCTGTTTCCAAGCTGCAAATACTATATAAAGTAAGCCCTTTCAAACCACTTGTTTCACAAAATTCTGAACTTTATAAAAGTCGGGAATAAATGCAGTGCAAAGCAAAACAAGGCTTCTTACACTGAAACAGACTATCTTTGTAAAAATCGCGTTCCTTCTTGTGAAAATAGTGAATCATTTAGTTTTGTTGCGATTGCTGCTTATCTGATGCTACATGCCTATGATGCTGCTGCAAGGAAGTTATTTGCTTATTTTTTTTTACTTACTTAGAAATATAGCACGGAACAGGCCTTTCTGCTCAACGAGCCACACCTTCCAGCAACCCACCCATTTAACCCTGCCCTCATTACAGAACTATTTACAATGACCCATTAACCATGTCACCAGACTGTGGGAGGAAACCAGAGCACCCGGAGGAAACCCACACTTCATGGGGAGGACGTACAAACCCCTTACAGAGGATGCCTGAACTGAGCTCCGCTGCCCTGAGCTGCAACAGTATCGCACTACCGTGATGCCCTTTGCAGATAACAACAGACTCTGACTTTACGTTCCGTTTGCAAGCCACACTCCGACCTGGCTGGCCAGCCAGTACTGGCGAAATGATGACACTAGGCCATATTCAGCAAGCCAAAAGTGAACTGCCAGATGTCAGATCTGAACTCTGCCAATGAATTCCCAATCTTACTGACAATCCCAGGTGTTTATGATCCTGACCACTTTGCTAGAGTACAGGATATTTCCACCCTGGTCCACATATGGGGAATGCATATACAGGCAATATTTCTGAGCTAGAGAGATCAAGTCCTGTCCCATCATACAAACTCAATGGTTTGAATAAGTTGTGTATGCATGTTTATGTATTTGTTTGGTAAAGGTACTGTAAATCGCTTACTTACCGGATCAGCTAAGAAGTCTAGGGAAGGAAGGAACACTGACCCAGCCAGAATTTCTTGGATCAACAGGGTTAAGGATCTAGATAAGAAACAGTAATGCACTTGCAGAACATTCTGTTTTAAATTTCCTTAAACCACGTAGAACATGCATCTGAAAGATCGCTGTTAATGTGTATAAACATCCTATTTCTTTTTCCATTAGCTGTTGTTCCTTATTTATAGTGACATACTCCAACACATTCCCAAGAATTATTAATGAAAAGGTAACAGATGATTTAGTTTCCAATGTCAGATTCTCATTCACCATCACATTCTCAAAAGAGCAAACCCAGAGAAGCAATTCCAAAAATGAAGTAGATGACAGTGAACATAAACGATTACTGCACTACTCCCACAGGCCTTCCCCCAGAAATTTACATCGTGTATATTATTTTAATTCTATAACAAGTAGGGTTTGGAGGTTAACAGCAAAAGTGAGTTGAATGAGAATCTCAGGGGTGATAGAGAGATGAGGGAGGGGTGTTAGGGAAGGAATTTCAGAGGCAATTGAAGAATGGTAACTGTGTGAAGGTGGGAGAACTCAGAACCACAGTGCAGAATGTCTGGGCTCTGCAGAAATGGAGTGAGCTGACAATAAGTATGTCATGAAGGAACTCAAAAGCGATGACTTTAACCCTTACATACTGCTCATATTCTATACCTTCACAGAATGGTCCGGGTCAATTTTGACCCAGCCCAAAAATCCCCTCATAACAAGTGTCTATACCAAATTTTGAACCACAGATCTATTTAGAATGTGTAAATAGCCTATCTGACATTAATAAATGTGTGATTAATCCTTAATTAATGTTTCAGAGATGTAAAATCCATTTCAATAGATACGGGTCAAATTTGACCCGGAACAGCCTCAATGTACAAAAATTTGTAGCAGCTGTAGCAAAGTATAAAATTTTTAAATATTTTCATTTTTGCACATTTTGGGTCCTTTAGGAAAAGTCATCAAATTTTGGCTAAAAAAAGGCATTTAGGGTGTTTTTACTGCTATCAATTTAAGGGGTGATTGATAAGTTCATGGCCTAAGGTAGGAGGAGTCAATTTTAGAAAACCTAGCACATTTATTTTTCAACATAGTCCCCTCCTACATTTACACACTTAGTCCAGCGGTCGTGGAGCATACGGATCTTGGACCTCCAGAAAGGTCCACAGCATGGGTGATTGATAAGTTTGTGGCCTAAGGTAGCAGGAGATGAGTTATACAGCTCTCGTTACATGCACATGCAGGTCAACTCCCTGAGTGATTATGCAGAAAGTTTGAAGTTAATAACTCATCAGCATATAACTCATTGGGGTGATTGATAAGTTTGTGGCCTAAGGTAGAAGGAGATGAGTTATTAACTTCAAACTTTCTGTATAACTCATCTCCTTCTACCTTAGACCACAAACTTATCGTTCACCCCTGCTGTGGACACTTTCTGGAGGTCCAAGATCCATATGCTCCACGACTGCTGGTCTAAGTGTGTAAATGTAGGAGAGGACTATGTTGAAAAATAAATGTGCTAGGTTTTCTAAAATTGACTCCTTCTACCTTAGGCTACAAACTTATCAATCACCCCTCGTACGTAAAGGTTAAACGTGAGATAGAAAGCCAGTCAGGTTTAATAATACAACCACCTGGAAAAGCTGCTGCGTTTATCCCCTCAGTAGCTGAAGAGTGCTCTTATAGAGATCGTTAAGATTATGAAAAGTTTTGATGGCATTGATATGGAGAAAATTATAGAAGAGGACAGATCTAATATACCAATCATTAACAGAGACGTTTCCCAAAACACACTGTGAAATTAGGCCACAGGAGCACCTTGCTTAGAGATTTTCAAAATTAAAGTGGTATGTCTTATTTTCGGAACAACTTATTACATAGGGAAGGAGTGGCCAAAACTTTAGGATGACAAACAAGGAAAAGTTGTTAGAGAAAATTGAGGGAACAAGTTGAAGGTGATTGGAGGAAAGTATAAGGGGAATGTTAGAGGCAAGTTTTTTTTTTAAATAGACAGTGATGGGTGCAAGAATCACCCTGCCAGGGGTAGTGGTAGAGGCCGATGCATTAGGGACATTTCAGAAATTCGTAGATAGGCACATGGATATTAGAAGAAAAAGGGGGGGCAGGGATAGATTGATCTTAGGGTAGGTTAAAAGGACGGCACAACATCATGGGTCAAAGGGCCTGCACTGTGCTATAAATGCTTGAAAATATAAATATTTAATTATCCTTTAAAGGAAAAGCTGAAATGTTGCAGAAATAGAATTGCTGCTACAGACGAAATGAATAGGAACAGAAGCATTCAGTTTTCACAGGGTGTTCTGAAAATAAAAGGCTACCATCACATAGATTTCCTTTTGCAACATGCAGAATATAAATCTGTGTTCATTACCTGCATTCTGTGGATTTTGGTGGCAAAATATATGGAAAAAGCAGTTCTGTTAACTTCCTGAGATACTGGAGTTCATCACGACGGCTTCTCAGAGCCAGATGCAGATCTGGTCCGTACTCCTCCAAAGCAGCTTGCTGTAAGTATTCACTGTGTTTTACTGCAGGCAGAATACAGACCTCAGATTGGTCATCAATACACAAAATGCAAGTCCAGTTCCAGAACTAGAGCCCAGGTAACAATCCTGCAGACTGCTCACAGCTTGAAACAATACTCAAACAATTTTAAACATACTTTGAAACATTACCTTTCAATGTTTCTTAAAAGGCGCATTAGTCGAACACTTACAGCCTCACACAAACATTAACATCAGTGTTCTTTTACTCAGTACAATACTGTAAATGCACTAAAATCAAACTTCAGCAATCCATTTCAGCTGCAGTAAGTTATAGCACCCAGCTACAAGTAACCAGTGCCAATGAGAAATCTGATTCACTAACGACAGCACGTCCAGGGATTTTTGCTACTTAGCAATACTGTTGGCACTAAGTCTATTAGTCACTATTTTTCTAGTTATATAATGCAGTGTGGGCAATAGGAGTACACACCACACCACAGCTGAAAGAGCTGTTCAACTAATAACTGCAGAGACAATGGTTTTGGGAAAAACCTTGTGCTGATGTAACAGTGAATATACTTCAAATGAAAGTCAAAGTAAATTTATTATCAAAGGGCATACATGTCACCAATACAACCCTGAGATTCATTTTCAAGCAGGCATGCTCAGTAAATCCTAACAGAATCAGTGAATGACTGCACCAACTTGGGCATTCAACCGGTGTGCAAAAGACAGCAAACTGTGCAAATACAAAAATAATAATAAATAAATAAGCAATGTGCAGAGAACAGGAGATGAAGAGTCCTTTAGAGTGAGTCCATACGTTGTGGGGACATTTCAGTGATGGGGCAAGTTGTTCAAGAGCCTGATGTTTGAGGGGTAGTGACTGTTCCTGAACCTGGCAGTGAGAGTCTTGAGGCTCCTGTACCTCCTTCCTGATGGCAGCAGCGAGAAGAGAGCTTATCCTAGGTGGTGGGAGGTCCCCAATGAAGGATGCTGCTTTCCTGTGACAAAGCTTCGTGATCTACTGGGCTGTATCCACTACTTTTTGTGGGATTTTTATCAGAAAACGTATAGTGTTCTTAATGCAAAATGGTTCTGTGTAAATTCACGCTCTCCCTTTATATCTATTTGAATAGGGCAGGGAAAGGATACTTGAGGTTATAAGATCAGCTGTGATGAATGATGGCATAGGTTTAAGGGGTCAAATGGTCTCCTGGTCGTAATTCTTGCATTCCATCACAATGGTGAAAGCTAGTCAAGCATAGGCCTTCCCCTGTCTGAAACCTATTCAGCAAGGTCTAGTGACAACATGTCGAGTTGAAGCAAGTGAATTCTACTGGGAATAGTGTGATGTTAACACTGAGACTTCACGCGGGAGTCCTGAGGTTAACATCGTCACCCGGTTCTGGCATTACAGCTGTGATCATAGTGGATACATCTGGCACAACAGGTGGATTCAAAAACTTGGTCTACATTAAAAGGTCGTGATTAGTATGGATCTCCTCCAGAAACTTGCTAATTGCAGCTTTCTGTGGAAATGTGGAGAACAGTCCCAGTGTGGTCAGTGGAAGAATTCCAGAGATGCCCTTAAATCAATGACTTTATAAACCAAAGACAATTCCACCCTGGTAAGCTGTACTCTACTTTTGATTTCAAGGGGGCAATGGTATGTGGTCACAGAGGACAATCATTTGGCAGAAAACTTTAGATGAACTAACTTTCAGACAAGGTAAGTAACCCTCAAGCTGGAACCCGGTTAAAAGTTCTGGTTTAAGGTGGCACCACCAAACACGTGCGACAGCTCACCAGTAGTTCAAAAGGCAAGAGATTTGACTAAAAACATTGCTAATAACACCTTTTCTGAAGTAAATTGCGGTAAATTATCACTGCGAACAATGAAGAGGCGAGTGAAGGCCAAGCGAGTTTGAGGGATGAACTGTGCTGGTGCACTGCAGATTCAATGCAGATGGAGTGAGCCATTTGGAGGGGAGAGGTTGAGGCAGAGGAGTTCCGATGCCCATACAACTGGCCCAGGTGTGAAGTTGGATCACTCTGCATGCTGAGCTGGTCTGGAGAAATCGAGAGTGGCTTCGGGCTGGGGGGCAAAATCTGGCCCTGAAGCAAGTTGCTGGGCGGTGTGGTCTAGGCCTAGAGCAAGCAGCTGTAGCAGTGCCCAATCCTAGTGTGAGGTACCATACGCTGTTTGGACAATTTAAACACTGGCCCAGATAGACTGGAAAGACAGGTTGCTGGGATCAGAGGCAAGAGTGGATTTCACTCGCTCTCCCACGATGTTCACTCCTCTCTCCACGGTGCTGAGGCTGCTGTGCACTGTGCCCACTAATACCAAGACTTTGGGCCTACTTGGGCTTCTCCAGGGTTCAGATCAAAGGACTTGTTTTTGGTTTGGAATGTTGGTGATCACTTCTATTGTTTGAATGATTTGTGGTTTCTCCCCTTTCTCTGTGCATTGGGTGCTGATCTTTTTTATTAATTCGGTTCTTTCCATTTTCTTACTTTGTGGCTGCCTGTAATCAGACAAATCTTGAGGCTGTATAATTTATATGCTCTTTGATAATAAATGAACTTTGAATCTTTGAAGTATTAATTTGAAATAGAATTTATTCTTGCATACGGAGAGCAGAAGATCTGACCATGATTTTATAATTTCTTAGGTTTTTCTTCTTGCTGACTTAACGCACATTATTTCTTCAGCTAAACATTAATAAAAATAAGTAACCGCAATGCTTAGACATCCATAACCATTCCCTATGCCAATAATTGTTGGAAATCTTATCCTTTCAAAAATGTTTGAAATCCCAATACTGATGAAAATTGTAATATAACAAGGCACAACTAAGACACGGATATTTCAAAGAATAGTTTTCTGGGCTAGTCTCTAATGTCAAGCGGCTTCCTACAGGTCTGGGCTAACAGTCTAAAGATTCCAGTTCAAAGCCTGGTTCAGTAAGTAGAGTATTTCGTAAAATAACAGCTAGTCTGTTATGATAACTATGAAACACTGCTTGACTGTCACTTACACCATGTCTGGTTCACTCATGCCCTTCAGGCAAGAAAATCTGGCGTCCTTACCTAGTGTGGCCTGTATGTGATTACAGGCCCACTACAGTACAGTTAACTGAACTGGCTTCTGGAAAGCTGAGAAAGCCTACAACTTCAGGCCTATTAGAGACCAGCAATAACTGCTTGCCCTACCAGTGATACACACATTACTAAAAATGTGGATAAATTAAACAGCAGATCTGTCATCATCATGTCATTGCTTTTGAGAGCTCATTGCCTGTTATGTTTCCTCTACTGCAACAGTGACTACACTGGACTTACGGCAGGCCATTACTCTTACACCTTTCAAAGGGACACAAGTATTTTTCATTTGGTCTCATAAGCTTCAACTCTGCTGAATCACTGCCTCTATGGCTAATTCAAATTACAAACTATAGACAAATCAGCACTAAAACAGCAGTTCGGATTGCTACAGGGTAAAGGAGATAGGAAACAAGGTGCAGTAACGTCATGCCAGACCACAGGAAGGTCACAGGGACTGTGTAATGCAAGCTTGAACTATACAAAATTCACTTGAAGCTTCCCAAAAGAAATGACTAGAGGAACATTATGCCTTAGAATGGAAGGACATAATGTTCCTGTGCTCTTTGTAAATTTTTGCATGCGCTTATCATCTGTATTTTTACTTAGTGACTTTTTTCGACCATATATGTACTTTTAATACCTTTTTGCCTTGCTTTTGAAATGACCTCAATATGCTTCACTGCCGCATTTAATAATTTCCGGTTTACAAGGACTGGAACATCAATCTAACACAAAAAGAGAATTTTATTATCAATTAAGCAGCTTAAAATGCTGGATTAACCAAACATTAATAGTATTGAAGTTATTTATTTTTATTTACTTATTTAGAGATACAACACAGAACAAGTCCTTCTGGTACAACAAGCCACACTGCCCAGCAACCCATCTATTTAACCCGGGCCTAATCACAGGACAACTTGCAATGATCAATTCACCAAATAACCGGGAAGAAACCAGAGCACCGGGAGGAAACCCATGAGATCACAGAGAGGATATACTCCTGTTTAAAAACAGGAATTGAATTCTGAACGCCAGCACCCCGAGCTGTAATTGCATTGGGCTAACCGCTATGTTACCATGGTGATCCGGTAAAAGTTGTACAGCTCATGATCCAGTTCGGAATTCACTGTAAAAATCAATCAGACTTTGCTTCACTCTGTTTGACAAACCTAACAGGTTTCAGTTTTTACCGTAAGAGGATTTGTACCGGGAACGTCAGATTGCCCAAGTACATGAGACATTGTGACTGGCTGAGGGAATACTCTAAGCCTAGGCTCCTTCGGAGTGACAGGAAGCTTGAAACGAGCTAGCTCAAAACCTTTATTTGCTATTTGATTGGCAGCAACTTTTGGTACAGTTCTAACTCCTACTGGCTTGTCTGCTTTTCATGTTCAGTTCCCAATTCGTGGGCTTTTTAAAGATATATGTTAAATTCTAGCTTAAGACTTTAATTTTTTCCTACCTCTATCTCATTCTTTAAAAGCCTGCTTAACATGCAAATTTCAATTCTCCTCAATCAAATTTCTGCCATTTCCATTATCTTCGATGTCAGACAATGCCATGCAGTCTGTGGGAGGAATGGCTGCTCCTTCCTGTTGTAAATATACTCTTTGACAACGTGAACACAGAAGCTCTCAGGGAGCTCTGAACAGGAGACCGAACCTCCATTCAGCTGCATACATACAGGGATTATGGCAAGAAGGCAGGTGTATGGCGTTGAGTGGGATCTGGTATCAGCCATGGTGGAATGGCAGAGCAGACTCGATGGGCTGAATGGCCTGATTCTGTTCCCATGTCTTATGGTCTTAAATAGGAAACAGTCTGTTTCGGCCTCAGACAATCTGCTTACAGTCAGTGAGAACACAAAAGAAATGTCTGTTTATCCAGTTATGCAGGTCAGGCAAACAGGAAAATGATTCAGCATCCACAGTGGGTTTGAGAATGGTGGTGGTGAGCTGGATGTGAGGATTCAAGTAGATAGATAGATAGATAGATACTTTATTCATCCCCATGGGGAAATTCAACTTTTTTTCCAATGTCCCATACACTTGTTGTAGCAAAACTACTTACATACAATACTTAACTCAGTAAAAAAAATATGATATGCATCTAAATCACTATCTCAAAAAGCATTAATAATAGCTTTTAAAAAGTAGCCACTGAGGGGCAGCACAGGGATGGAAAACAAGAGGGAAAGCAGACTGCAGAAGCTGTATTCGAAAACTTAACGAGCGCCTCCAGCAGATGCTGCTGATGGAAAAACCAGAGATATACATCCTGACACCTTCACAGCCTTGTTTGGTTGAACATAAAAATCCATAATGAAAACCATCAATCATTCCCAGGCAGGGCTTGTAGGAACACAGAGATAGTCAACGCAGAGATTGGTTTCCAAGTTTAAAGTACAAATTATGCAAACAAAACAAACTGCAGGAATAGAGAGGTGGGCAGCTCCAGTGACTGAGAAAGCCCCAGCATGGTGATAGCTGAAGTCAGCAGACAGGTACAGGTGCAGTATCTTCACAGCCGCCTGCGGCAAAGAATCCTCACCTCCATTCTAAATGGGTGTCCCTCTATTCTGAGGCTGTGCCTTCTGGTCCAATGCCCCCCAACACAAGAAACATCCTCCATCGATGCCTTTCGATATTCGATTGGTTTCAATAAGATCCCTCCTCATTTTACTGAATTCCAGTGAGTAGAGGCCCAGAGTCATCAAATGCTCCTCATATGACAAGCCTTTCAATCCCAGAATCATTTTAATAAACCTCCAAACCCTCTCCAATGTCAGCACATCCTTTCTTAGATAAGGGGCCCAAAACTGCTCACAATACTCCAAGTGAGGCCTCACCAGCGCCTTGTAAAGCCTCAACATTACAACCTAGCTTTTATATTCCATAGCGATATTTGGGTCAATAGCCATGGGCTAGGTTTCTCATACATTGAAACTGCTCAGAATGTTCTGCTTATCATAATCATCATCCTCTCAGCGTTTTAGGAACAGCTTCTTCCATCTGCCATTAGGTTTCCAAGTGGCCCATAATCACCACCTCACTTTTCACTCTCCTCTTGCACAGCTTTTTATATTCCTACAGTCAGGGAGACCCTTTCCACATTTGATTTCTGCCTAGTGAGTGGGAGAAAGTCTCCAGGTGTCATTCTACTGCCACAAGGAATCCATGTTTCCCTTTATCCTTTGACACACTTCCCAAATAATTATCCTTTGTCATGAGTTTTCCTTCTTACCTTCTGAGTTCTCCGGACTAAAACAGCTGCAAAAAAGCGTAACGTTACTCTGAGTTCATCAATAAAGGCTTCGTCATCAGTTACGTCCCTGCAAAATCAACAAAAAGGGTTCAATTAACACAAATGCTCCTTTGAATTAGATATTAGTCAACAGAGTAATCGCTCAATGACATCCATGAGAAACTGGTGAAATGAATCCAATACTGGGTCAGTCGCAGGATTAAATGTCAGTACGCTTATTCGCAACTGGAAGCCCGAGGAGCCAAAGCAGAGAACCTTTGCTTCTTGCAGAATACATCAATGATTTAGAGATAGATGGGGGCATTATAAAGACTTAAGATGATACAATAATGGATGCCATTAGTTTATTTATTTTTATTGTATTTAGAGATACAGCATAGAGCCTTCCGGGCCTTCAAGTTACACTGCCAACCTATTTAACACTAGTCTAGTCACAGGACAATTTACAATGACCACATGGGAAGGAATGTACAAACTTGCATGGAGAGGACACCAAAACTGAACTCTGAACTGAGCTGTAACAGCATTGTGCTAACCACTAGGCTGAATTTTGTGACAGCGAGTTGTGTCACTGGTGATAGCGACGCTGGCTGATACAAAAGTTCTTTATTCAAAATGATACAAGCAGGCATTCTCCTGAAGACTCCCACTAGAGGCTCCCTACACTCATAGAACCAGGATTTTAAAATCAAAAGTTTTAATCAGGTGATTCAATATCATTTCAATATGTTATCTATTTCAATATTTTGTGAATGACAAATGGTGCCACGGAGTTACATCTTTACAATGGAAACACACTATAAATGGCAGGACACCTCTGAATGTTCAGACACTTTGTTGGGACAAAATAATTCAAGTGGATGGTCTAACAGCTTGAGGGCAGAGAACTTAAACACCCAATATTAGACTAACTCCAAGTACACAAATATCCAAACTATTGATAGATGGGCAATGTGCCTGTGACCATGTTTGATTCACTAAGTTACAATATCAATCCGGTATGGATGCTTCCTTGATATCAGTTCCAATGATGCAAAATCTCTTAGTTGGTGTTGCCTGGCCAATTAACATAACACAATTGTTCTGTATTTCACTGAGGCACAAGAGAACCTCCTGATCACTTACATCACTTTCCAAACCACATCTCTTGAGCAGCCATACTCAAGAGGAGGCACAATGGAAGGAAAGATGGAAGAGCAGATTATTAGTTAAATGGTAAAAAAAATTGCAGCATGCTGCTGTGCAGAGGAACTTGGGAGTGCTTGTGCATGAATCACAGAAGGTTGGTTTGCAGGTGCAGTGGGCTATCAAGACAAATTGAATGTTGGCCTTCATTGCAAGAGGGATTTAATTTAAGAGCAGGGAGGTCATGCTGCAACTGTACGGGGTACTGATGAGGCCGCATCTGGAGTAGTGCGTGCAGTTCTGGTCTCCTTACTTGAGGAAGGATATACTGGCTTTGGAGGCAGTGCAGAGGAGGTTCACCAGGTTGATTCCAGAGATGAGGGGCTTAGACTATGAGGAGAGATTGAGTCACCTGGGACTGTACTCGCTGGAATTCAGAAGAATGAGAGATCTTATAGAAACATGTAAAATTATGAAAGGGATACATAAGATAGGGGCAGGGAAGTAGTTTCCACTGGTAGGTGAGAATAGAACTAGGGGACATAGCCTCAAGATTCAGGGAGTAGATTTAGGATGGAGGTGAGGAGGAAATGCTTTTCCCCAGAGGGTGGTGAATCTGTGGAATTCCTTGCCAAATGAAGCAGTGGAGGCTACCTCAGTAAATATATTTAAGACTTGCATAGTACAGGAATTAAGGGTTATGGGGGAAAGGCAGGTAGGTGGAGATGACTCCATGGCCAAATCAGCCATGATCTTATTGAAAGGCAGAGCAGGCTCAACAGGCCAGATGGCCTACTACTGCTCCTATTTCTTACGCTCATACGCCTACTGGTGCTTTAGAAGGAGTACTCTTTATTTACAAATTCAAAACTGATGACTGCTTGCAATTTAAATTAAGAACTGTAGTTTTCCTTTGAATCAATGCCTAGTATAATTCACACCTTGCAACTATGCTCAATAAATAACTAGGAAAGGGGCTACAAATCGAACAGAGTTTCATATGTATTTAAAAAATATCACAGGAGCATTTAAAAAAGATTTTTGAAAAATCAAGTCACTTCCAATGCTTCACAATGAAATTGTTATCTGGACTTGTACGTCAAGCATGGACCATCTACAGTAGGTACCTCAGAGCCCTACAACAACTCCACTAAAGATCCTTATTATTGAGGATCAGCTACAGGACAGACACACTAATGCCAGTGTACTGGAGGAGGCCAACATGAACAGCATCTCCACCACGATAAAGCAACACCAACTCCGACGGATCGGTCGTGTCATTCAGATGCCCAACTCTCGTCTCCCCCCACAGATGCTTTACTCCCAGCTGAAGGAAGGTCAGTCAGCTTCAAAGATAACATCAAAATCTGCCTGAAGAGATTCAACATTCAACATCTTAAAAACAGGAATACATTGCACTCAGTAGATACACCTGAAGGAAATCTGTTCTGTGCCTACACGAGAGCAACCTCTGCTATACAGCAGAGAACAAGTGGCAGCTGTGAGAAGAGGAACTGAACAACTACTAACCACAGCCACCCCTTACTCTTGCCCACTCTGCACCAAAATATCTGGATCCTGGATCGGCCTCCACAGCCGCCTGAGGACCCACCAATGGACAACCTTAGAACATCATACTGGCTCGAGTGATCATACTACTACAATCTGCCTACTAAGCTGACTGTGCTGTGCAGAGGATCAAACTTCCAAAAGGTTGGCATAGCTCACTCATACGTGTGAACTTGCTGCAGTCCACGTGGCTCATTCCCACAGCAGGTTTCAGTCTTTGCCAATTCACCTTTTGGATACCACTCCTGCCATTGTTTTGGTTAACATTTATTTCTTCTTGGAAACCCTTCAGACATTCTGATTATAACATGCAGTCAAAGTTAACTGGGCTATGGGTAAGCCTAGGTAGTTCTAAGGTAAGAACATATTCAGCACAGCTTTGTGGGCCGAAGGACCTGTTTTGTGCTGTAGGTTTCCTGTGTTTCTTTATGTTTAACAGAACACAAGGCTCTCCAAAGAAAGTGATTCAAAATTCAGCTTGTGATGGAGATCAGAGACCTTTCACCTTAACAGAACACAAGGCTCTCCAAAGAAAGTGATTCAAAATTCAGCTTGTGATGGAGATCAGAGAAAAGAGACCTTTCACCTTAACAGAACACAAGGCTCTCCAAAGAAAGTGATTCAAAATTCAGCTTGTGATGGACATCAGAGAAAAGTGAAATCTCACCTTAACACTCTCTTGGAAATGTGCCTGTTTACCAACTAGAAAGATTGTTGGCTTCATTAACGATATCCTCCTATAGCCTGATGTAACTATAATGATGTATACTCAGTCATCTATTTTTGTCTTAAGATGTCAGAAACCAAGAAAGTTCCTTCTTTGGGATTAATAGAAAAACTAATCTTAGGTGATATCCAGCAAAGTCTGTCAGAGGAGACAAATCAACTGGGTGGGGAATCAGCGATAAGCTATCTGCAGAGACAAACCAGATGAACTGATGTTTACATACAAGCAAGTGCACAACAGGGGTACACAAGGACCAAGGATCAACTTTATTTGCCATATACATTTACATGTATTAGGAATTTGCTGATGGTGTGTTGATCAGGGTGTGAACTGCAACATAAAACAACATTCAACAATTATAAAGAATAAAGAATTGTATGAAACTAAAGTGAGAGGTTAAAGTACTGATAGGGAATAAACTGTGCATAAATACCAGCATGTGTTTACAATGTAAAGAGCATTATAAAAAGTGGTTTAAAGTGTAATAGATTGGGGGGGGGGGGGGGGCTAACTAGAATAGTTAAGCAGATTAACTGCCCGGGGGAAGAAACTTCTAAAACGGCATTAAATTTAATTTTGTCTCAATAGCCCTACAGCGCCTTCCAGAAGGGAGGTTTGGCAAAAAGCAGTTTGCAGAGTGGGTAGTGCCTGCAAGTAGGGGAAGTCTGAACGTAACTGCTTTGTTTAATTACTGACTGCACGTTTGCAATCTAAAAAATGGAAATGTAGTTTGAAATGCAAATCTTTTTAACTTTCTGCACTGATTTAAAGGACCAATGGATCACCGGTTCGATAAGATTGTTAACCTCACAATTTACCTGTTCACAGCCCTTACACCGTACCGGCTGCCTGCACTGCATTTTCTCTGCAATTCTGACACAAGGTTCTGTATCCTGTCATTGCTTTCTCTTGTACCACCTCAACGCACTGACGCAAAAGTCTTTCACTCTACCTCCGTACACATGACATAATAAGCCAAGTTAACTTTAAATGATCTGCTTGAACCAAGTTTGAGATCCCTTCTCATTTAGATCATTCTATAATAAATTAAAGTTGTCAGCTGGACATCAGCTAATTATGACTTTTCCAATTTAGCCATCATCAGACTTCATTTCTGAGCCTTCACCAAAGAATTCTAGCACACATCAGGCTCCTAAATTAACAATCAACATCAAAAACACCCAATACACAGTACTGTGCAAAAGTCTTAGCACAGATTGCAGAGTACTGTAGTAATGAGTTGCATGATACTGCTGCAACAAAAAAAGAACTAATTTCATGACATGTGAGTAATGATAAACCTGATTCTGATATGGGTGTCTACTGTGGACTGAGTGGGAAGGGGGAAGGTAGAGGAAGCACCAGAAAGACTTCCTGTAATGACCAATAAACCGGTTGTTTGGAATCAAATGACCTTGTCTGGTGTCTCAAGGCTGGGTGTGTCTACACTTGCGCCACCCCCTGCCCCGGCACTCCTTCTCTGCCACCTGTTCCACACCCACCCTCACCATTCCCAACATCCTTTGCTCCTGCCAGATTTACAAACTCGCTCTCCGCTCCACGTTGACAAATACAATACTGTGCAAAAGCCTTAGGTGCCGTAGCTATATGCGCCTAAAGCTTTTGCACAGTACTGTATTTCAAAAATGAACCATGACCGAAATTGAAAGCTTGATAGAATTTGAACCATTAAAATCAGAACCCGTTTATTCTCAAAAATCAAGCAAAATACAAATGAAATAGAAGTAGAAACTGCTGAAGATATCCAGCATATCAAACAGTATCTGCAGAAAAATCCAACAGATTTTTCTGCTTGAAAATCTTGCATTGTAAATTTCATCTAATGTCAGATCTTGAACCCGAGTCCTCTTGTCTCGTCCCACAGATGCTACCTGACTGGCAAAGTATCTCCAGCATTTTCTATTCTTATCTCAGATTTCCAGCACCTGCAACATTTTATCTTTAGATATTAAGAAGGGACCCGATTCTTACCTATACCATGGGTGCACAAAGTTTTCAATCACCAGCTCCAGAATCTGCAGAAGGTAAAATTCTATGGTTAGTACAAAACCAATTTGTCTAGACACACATTTCCTTCTGCACCTCTCAAAAATGCTTTTGGGTATGACCTGACTAGCCTAATGTAAAAAGTACTTACCCCCCCCAGTTCTTCATGAGAGGCGGGTGTCACTGGCAAGTAAAATACGAATGACCCACCCAGAAATGCCCTTGGAAAGATGGTGGTGAGATACAACATACCATCTATTCAGCAATGAAGGCACTGCAACGTATTTCCAACCCAAGACAGTATTCAATTAGAGAACTCGAGAGATGGCTTTCCGATATCCTTGTCACTTAGATATTTCGAAGGCATCTCTGAGGGAAACCTGACCGCAGTTATTTTGTAGATGGTTCTCATTGCAGTCTATAGATACACAGCCAGGTAGCCAGGATTCCCTTTGTTTAGTGAGACATTATATCAGTTAATTGGGGCAGGAGGCAGCTACCAGACAGGTACTAACTAGTGACAGTCATGCTCACTTGTGTGGTCATTGGACACTACACCGTATTTAGAATGAACAGTTTTTAAATAGTGTCAGTTGTACATTTGAGTTCAAAACCCAGTGACTTTTGTATGGATGGTTGGTGAGAAATATGCAGTAGGACAATTCAGAACTGTTTGCTCACTGTGGTTTCAAGCATTCAGGCTTGGAGATGCATGAAACGCCTGGGAGTGAAAATGAAATAATTTCACTACTTCAGCAAGTTAGGAATTACAAAAATTTGAAGGTATTGACAATCATCTTGAATGTAACAATCAAAATGAAGAATTGGAGGATACAATCGTCAAAGCATTGTAAGTAGGCAATCCATTACCGGTGTCTGTGCTGATTTGTTCCTTACTTTCAATGAAAACAACAATGCAACAAATACTGGGTGAATTCCTCTGTCGATGACTGGTAGTGTTCCAATTTGTACTACTATCCATTTAAATACATAATTTATTACTCAGTCTGTCTTTTTTCTTACACCTTTTTAACTATTTCCATGAAACTTCAGCTAATTGGGGCAGCCCACTTAATTGACCCAAAATGTACTGGTCCCAATGTGTCCCAAATATTGTGTTTGGTTGTGTTGGTGTGCACGCTATATGTATACAAAGTCTGTCAAAATAAACTTTATTCATAATAAAAATTATTTATACAAATAAACCATACACTGACTTTCATTTTTACATTCACAGTCAATTCATTACATAGTGTTCTGTTACATTCCTTAAAACCAACGGGACTGTTGCAACTCATGTGGCCCCCTGGGGTAGTACACTACTACATGTAACTGAAGGACTTCCTCAACCAACCTACCCCTCTCCGTGTCCAGTTGTGGAAGAACCCATACAGTGGGCCTCCCGCACTGAGGTGGCTGCACCAAGCTTCAGTGCATGCCTCAGCCCATACTCCGGCAGCCTAGAATGTGCCAGTTGGCAGTACTTTTTCCATGGACATCTCAGTCTGCTGGGAGAACACCAGGTTTTGGGCAGAGCAAGAGGCGTCTTTCACAGAGTTGAAGATCTGTCATAAACACTTGAAGCTCATCTGTGTGTGTGTGTGTGTGTGTTCCTGGGAACAGCCTGTAGTTCAGAGTCCTCTGTCATGCAGTTGCTCAAGATAAACCGGACACATCTTTCTCCACACCTTCTTCACACACAGTACTCTCCATCGTCATTCCATTGGTGGAGCAAATTAATGTTTGGACAGGGCACTGAATTGGATGTTCTCTGATGTTGATGAAGCTTTGAGACTGAGGAGGGTATCAGGCTTCCTCTTGCTGCCACAGCAGACTCAGTTAGGTTACTAATGAACACTGAATCCCCTCACCAATCCTCTCCAGACTGTGTTTCCCCAAGCTAAATGTCAAGTGGTTAGATTCTTCCACCGGGAATGGTAACCGCAGGGCATTGACATGAGACTGTCTCCTTACCAGCTTACTCCTGTCTACTCATTTTCTGAAAAGTTGAGAACAAAACCAAACCTTTCATGAAACTCCCCACTTCTGTTGCTACAAGAGGGCGGACCAGTGATGAGGAAGCTGAAGAAGCCAAGAGACTGGAGCAAAATCAAACTGCTGGAAGACTCAAAGTGCAAAATTCAAAGTAAATTTATTATCAAAAAGTATGTATCATTAAGTATTACCCCAAGATTCATTTTCTTGCAGGCATTCACTGCAAATACAAAGTGCATAATATGAACAAACAACCAATGTGCAAAAGACAACAAATTGTGCAAATGCAACAAAGAAAAAAAATGACAATAATAAATAAACAAGTACTGAAAACAAGAGCTGTAGTGTCCTTGACAGTGTGTCCATAGGTCGTGGTATCAGTTCAGTGTTGGGGTGAGTGAAGTTATCCACGCCGGTTCAAGAGTCTGACAGTTGAGGGGTAATAACTATTCTTGAACCTGGTGGTGTGGCTTCCGTACCTCCACCCTGATGGCAGCAGCAAGAAGAAAGCAATCTGTGGAGGCAGAAGGTAAGGCCTTGCACTCAGACCCAAGAGACCCCATGAAGAATTCCTGCAATGATGTCCTGGAGCTGGCAACAAATCCCCCAATATGCAGGACACACCCACAACATGTAGAAAGCCACACTGAGAATTGAGCCATCTTCCATGGCTAAATACTGTTTTGATGTTAAGAATAGCAGTGATGTGCAGTCAGAAAAGACAGTACCTGCTTATGAAAAGAATGACTCTGAAGTGTGTTGATTGTTTAATGGTTTACAATGTACAATATATATTTTATACCTGCAGTTTCTGGTTGAGACAATATTATGTAACTACAATATTACCCTATAACAACAAAGCTAAAGCAGCTAGAGGCAGTGATCAAATTTGCACCTGATGCACATCCAGGTCTCAGTAATACCACCTTCCCTCCTTCCTTCAATTGCAATCAGATCACACATATGCAGTGAGGATCCTGGATTAAAATGCCATCTTTATATATGCCAAGAAACCTATGGGAACAGTAAAATCTACTGCTGCTTGCAGCATGACTACAAGTCATTGGCAAGCAGAACTAAAGGCCTGGTCTATTGAAGTCTTGCAGGTAACTTTGGATGTTATTCCTTTCTCTCACCCCACTTTAAACCCTTGATAAGCTTCCTTCAGTTAATGTGGCATTGCTCTGTTGGCAAAAAATGAAATCAAATCATTAGAAATCACAGCATGTGCACTTTCAACATTGTGTGTCAGACAGAGTTGTCAGCAGCACTGGGGCTCCACAGGGGACTGTCCTGTCTTCCTTTCTCTTCACCATCTACACCTTGGACTTCAACTACAACACAGAGTCTTGCCATCTTCAGAAGTTTTCTGATGACTCTGCCATAGTTGGATACATCAGCAAGGGAGATGAGGCTGAGTACAGGGCTATGGTGGGAAACTTTGTCACATGGTGCGAGCAGAATCATCTGCAGCTTAATGTGAAAAAAACTAAGGAGCTGGTGGTGGACCTGAGGAGGGCTAAGGCACCGGTGACCCCTGTTTCCATCCAAGGAGTCAGTGCGGACATGGTGGAGGATTACAAATACCTGGGGATACGAATGGACAATAAACTGGACTGGTCAAAGAACACTGAGGCTGTCTACAAGAAGGGTCAGAGCCGTCTCTATTTCCTGAGGAGACTGAGGTCCTTTAACATCTGCCGGACGATGCTGAGGATGTTCTACGAGTCTGTGGTGGCCAGTGCTATCATGTTTGCTGTTGTGTGCTGGGGCAGCAGGCTGAGGGTAGCAGACACCAACAGAATCAACAATCTCATTCGTAAGGCCAGTGATGTTGTGGGGGTGGAACTGGACTCTCTGACGGTGGTGTCTGAAAAGAGGATGCTGTCCAAGTTGCATGCCATCTTGGACAATGACTCCCATCCACTCCATAATGTACTGGTTCGGCACAGGAGTACATTCAGCCAGAGACTCATTCCACCGAGATGTAACACTGAGCGTCATAGGAAGTCATTCCTATCTGTGGCCATCAAACTTTACAACTCCTCCCTCGGAGTGTCAGACACCCTGAGCCAATAGGCTGGGCCTGGACTTATCTCCACTTGCATGATTACCGTAGATTTCGCACTACAGAGCGCACCTGATTAAAAGCCGCTGGCTCTAATTTTAGAAAGAAAATCAATTTTGTACTTGTACAAGCCGCACCGGATTTTAGGCCGCAGGTGTCCCACGTTGTAATATGAAATATTTACACAGAAAGATATTACACGTGAGGATTTTTTAACTTTTAATTAAATCCATATGGTAACATAAACAAATACATATTGCAAATGCTTTTTTTCGAACCGTGCCTCTAACACGGCTACTTTTAAATATACATACGTATCGGTAACACACAAATTACGTTGCGTATACATTCCAATATCTCCTAACGACTGGTAAAAAAATATATACTGCAGCCTACCAGGAAAAGTTATTGATCGCCTTTAACTTAAAAGCAGTGTTTCGCGCGGGTCTAATGCCCCCACCTTCCCGTTTATCGCAAACCGGTATTTCCCACAAGACGCGGCAAAACCGGATGTGACGTCATAGTATCCCGGGATGTAGTACTTCTAACTTTAACTAGAAAATACTAACAAATGAATTACTAAGCGAAAATATTATAAACTAAATAACTGCCATAAAGGCAGCACAATGCTTTTCTTCGAGTGTTTTCCATGTTGATGAGGGTGAGTACAAATGACTGATTTACAATAATTTAATTGTGAAAGTGCGCTTGATTTATCGTACAATTTCATTGGACCTCTGTGAACTACTCATCAATTTTATTGGTCTACTGTTACGAGGCAAAATGTTTTTGGCAGCATGAAAAAAAATCATGCATTAGCCGCACCGTAGTAAAAGCCGCAGTGTTCAAAGCTGTTCAAAATGTGGGAAAAAAGTAGCGGCTTATAATCCGACATCTACGGTAACTTATTATTATTTAATTATTTATGGTTTTATATTGCTATATTTCTTCACTATTCTTGGTTGGTGCGGCTGTAAAGAAACCCAATTTCCCTCGGGATCAATAAAGTATGTCTGTCTGTCTGTCTGTCTTAGAAAGAGGTGACATGGGGTCAGAAGTTGTTGAATCGTTGTGGATAGAGCTAAGGAACTGCAAGGGTAAAAAAACCCTGATGGGAGCGGTTTACTGAGTCCCAAACAGTAGTGAGTAGCAGTCTACAAGTTACAACAGGAAATAGAAAATGCAGGAGAGGGGGCAATGTTACAATAGTCATGGGAGATTTCAATACGCAAGTAAATTGGGAAAATCAGGTTATTGCTGGACTCCAAAAGGGCTAATTTCTTGAATGCCTATGAGATGGCTTAATAGAGCAGCTCGTGGCTGAGACCACTAGGGAATCAGCTATTCTGGATTGGGTGTTGTGCAATGAACCGGAATTGATTAGAGAGCTTAAGGTTAAAGAACCCTTGGGGGCAGGCAATTATAATATGATCAAATTCAGCCTGAAATTTGAGAAGGATAAGCTAAGGTCAGATGTCTCAGTATTACAGTGGGGTAAAGAGCACCGGCAGGGGTGACAGAAGAGCAGCAATGGCTCAGATATATACATCCCAGGGAGGAAGAAGTATTCTAAAGGTAAGATGACACTACTGTGGCTAACAAATCAAAGCCAACAAAAAGCCAAAGAGAAGGCATATGATAGAACAAAAATTAGTGAGAACTTGGGAGGATTGGGGAGCATTTAAAAACCAACAGAAGGCAACTAAAAATGTCATTAAGAAGGTAAAGATGGAATACAAAAGTAAGCTAGCCAATAATATTAAACAGGATACCAAACATTTCTTCAGAATCTTAAAGTGTAAAAGAGAGGAACGAATGGATATCGGACTGTGAAAAATGATGCTGGAGAGGTAGTAATGGGGGACAAGGAAATGGCAAATGAACTGAATAAGTATTTTGCATCATTATTCACTGTGGAAGACACTAGCAGTATGGTGGAAGTTCCAGGTGTCAGGGTCATGGAAACATAGAAAACCTACAGCACAATATAGGCCCTTCGGCCCACAATGCTGTGCCTAACATGTACTTACTTGAGAAATTACCAAGGGTTACCCATAGCCCTCTATTTTTCTATGTTCCATCTACTGTATCTATCCAGGAGTCTCTTAAAGACCTTATCGTATCCGCCTCCACCACCATTGTCAGCAGCCCATTCCACGCACTCGCCAGTCTCTGTGTAAAAAACCTCCTCTGTACCTACCTCCAAGCACCTTTAAAACTGTGCCCTCTCGTGATAGCCATTTCAGCCCTGGGAAAAAGCCTCTGACTATCCACACAATAATCATGAAGTGTGTGTGAAGTTACCATTTCTAGGGAGAAAGTTCTTGGGTTCTGTAAGTAGATAAATCACTTGGACCAGATGGTGCACACACACCCCAAGGTTCTGAAAGAGGCAGCTGAAGAGATTGTGGAGGAATTAGTATTGAACTTTCAAGAATCACTAGATTCTGGAATGGTTCCGGATGACTGGAAAATTGCAAATGTCAATTCACTCTTCAAGAAGGGAGAGAGGCAGAAGAAAGAAAAACTATAGGCCAGTTAGTCTGACCTCAGTGGTTGGGAAGAAATTGGAGTCTTTTGTTAAGGATGTGGTTTCGGGATATTTGGAGGCACGTGATAAAATAGGCCACAGTCAGAATGGTTTCCTCAAGGGAAAATCTTGTAAGCTAGACATAAGAAAAATTGGTTGATGTTGTGTACTTGGATTTTAAAATGGCCTTTAACAAGGTGCCACACATGCTTAGCAAGCTACGAGCCCATGGTATTACAGGAAAGATTATAGCATGGATAAAGCAGTGGCTGGATGGCAGGAGGCAAAGAGAGGGAATAAAGGGAGCCTTTTCTGGCTGGCTGCCAGTGACTAGTGGTGTTCCACAGGGGTCTGTGTTGGGACCGATTCCTTTTACGTTATACGTTAATGATTTGGATGATGAAATTGATGGCTTTGGTGCAAAGTTTGCAGACAATATGAAGATCGGTGGAGGGACAGGTAGTTTTGAAGAAGTAGAGAGACTACAGAAGGACTTAAAGACAGTTTAGGAGGATGGGTGAAGAAGTGGCTGATGGAATATAGTGTTTGGAAGTGTATGTCAATGCACTTTGGTAAAAGAAATGAAAGGGTTCACTATTTTCTAAATGGAGAGGAAATACAAAATTCTGAGGTGCAAAGGGACTTGGGAGTCCTTGTGCAGGATTTGTTAAAGGTTAATTTGCAGGTTGCTTCTGTGTGACGAAGGCAAATACGATGCTGGCATTCATTTGAAGAGGACTAGAATATAAAAGCAAGGATGTAATGTTGAGGCTTTATAAAGCACTGGTGAGGCCTCACTTGGAGTATTGTGAGCAGTTTTGGGCCCCTTATCTTAGAAAGGCTGTGCTGACACTAGAGAAGTTTCAAAGGAGGTTCACAAAAATTATTCCAGGATTAAATGGTTTGTCATATGAAGAGTGTTTAATGGCTCTGGGCCTGTATTCACCAGAATTCAGAATAAAGGGTAATCTAATTGAAACCTAACAGATGGTGAAAAGCCTTGATGGAGAGGATGATTCCTGTGGTAGGAGTGTATGACCAAAGGGCACAGCCTCAGTATCAAGGAGCGTCCTTTTAGAACGGCGATAAGGAGGAATTTCTTAACCAGAGAGTGGTGAATCTGTGAAATTCGTTGCATGGGCAGCTATGGAGGCCAGGTCTTTATGTATATTTAGGACAGAGGTTGATAGATTCTTGATTGGTCAGGGAATGAAGGGATACGAGGTGAAAGGCAGAAAATTGGGGCTGAGAGAAAAAAATGGATCAGCCATGATAAAATGGCAGAGTAGACAAATTTTGCTGCTCTATCTTATGTGACTCCCAGGGAGGATTCAGTTGATCCTGATTGAGAATGATCCCTAGGATGTGTGAATGGGAAAGACACAAATGTCCATATTGAGCTTGGCATCCTTCATCAACCAATGGCCACAGTGGATGGAGCACTGTCAGATCAGCTGATGACCTTTGGGCTTTGAAGGAGTGATGGTTTGGAGGCCTGAGTAGATCCAGGCAGCCAAGAGGGAGGGGGCCAGAAGGGCAGTACTGCTTTTCCAACGGGCAGGCTGATCCCTAATACAGCCATTAATTGATGATGAGTGGTGGGCCAGGAACTGGGGTGAGGACGAGTTAATGAAAGTGGAAGGTACTGATGAGGGTGAGGTGATTATAATTTGCTATTAAGCAGCTAATGCATGAATTTGTGAATTATTATAATCTAAACATAGATAGGATGTAATGTTTGTTAATATTAAATTTAACATACAACACCATTCAAATTACAACATTATTATGACACAGATGTTTTAATACCGACTGAGTGAAATGCCTCCCTTATCGCTTCCCCTTCTCCCATTCCATAAAGACTGTGGCTGACTAACCTTGGACAGAATGCAATGTTGACTCTATTCTGGAGTCATGACATTACGGATATCATAATTATGTATGGATAAACTAAAATGAGAACCAGTCTTTAGGAAATAAAACATGTACACAATTTAACTTCCAACTGATACTTTTGTAGCTGCTCAAACCTATAATGTGGGGATGGGACATTCTCTATCCCACTGAAACGATATTGGGGAAAGACAATGTTACCACATTGTTAAAGATGTATCCCTACCACTTAATCCACAGTTGAGGACCTATCTATTGTCACCTAGCCATCTGTTTTAGTTACAATTTCATGGCACCAGCCCTCAAAACTGAAACAAAAGGGTTATATTTTGGGTGTCCAGCCTTAGGGACATACACCAGCATTGAATATTTAAAGTATTCTGCTAGCTGGAATGCATTACCATTGTAAATATATTGGTATATAAATTTACCCAACTATATTCAAAATGATAAAATTAAGTAGGTGAAACCTTAGTTAATTGTTTATTGCTATCATTGTGTTGAAGTATAAAGCGTTGTGGTAGGAGAGTGAGATTCTCTGAACTCTCCCTGTGGGAGGTTTGCTGTGCTAACAAAGACTGTGATATTTCCCAATTACAGCTTCTGTGCAGCTCAGTTTTAGTCAGTCACAACAGACTCGACTCCTCACCTCACTCTCTTGTGCTTCAATCATCTGTCAAATCTTATTCCATGGAATATTTTGGCATTTGTTAACAACTTTGATGCCAACGTAAGTAGTAACCACTGCAAAATTTCTGTATACATCAAGTGTAATCAAATTCAAAAACAGACAAAATGCTAACATTATCAAGAATAAATCAAGTTCAAGTTCAGTTGTCATACGCCCACGCACACATAAATACAGCCAAATGAAACAGCATTATTCTGGAGCCAAGGTGCAAAACACAGAACCACAGTCACTAATAATCACAGAAGCACATGTAATTATTATAGCAGAAAACATACAACTTCAAAAAAGTAACAATAATCTAGCCCAAGTCCCTGAGTGTCATGGCCTGCAGACTAATGGAGCATGGGATGTTGTCCCAGAGACAGATTTCTGCATGAACGCAGCAGTTCCTCATTTTGCGCTGTGCGATCTTTGAAAATGAAATTGTAACCAAAATAATAAAAGGAACTTGAGTATGTTTTCATAATGTGGTTATCTGAAAACCCAAACGATTCTGTTGAATGTAAGCAAAGATGAAACAACTTACTTCAGATAGAGATGCATCCACCTTTGAACTAATTGTCAAACCCAGCCAAGGTTGGTAGTTTTCCAACAACAGCGTGGCCCTGTTAACAGAAAATACATATTTGAAAGTATCTTATCCACAAACATTTCTTGCAGCTTCTTTTTTGATAGAATATGCAGAAGGCGAGAGCAATGAAAAAGAAACTGAACAGTTCGAACTGATAATTATTATGTCATGGGGAATCAAATGCAAATTCAGCATTACGATTGAAGCGTGCTGTGTAAAGTGAAATAATTATGCACTTCATCCCTGCCCTTAACAGAATCATAGAAAACAGCAATCCATAGCAACTCCCAAACTGGAGACCCAATTCAATGAAACGACTCTTACACCACAGTTATAAACGGTCTTGTTTTATTGACAATTTATCTGTCCTCTGTATGTTTCAATCTATTCGGTCTGTGCAGAGGTGCATAGTCTGTTGTAAACAAGAGCAGGCAAGGCAACTTTATTTGCAGGGCTGAGTGCAATCCATTGAAAGAACAACTATAATGATTTATATCAACACAGTTCTGCTGCACAACCAGGTGCTGAAGGCAGTGGCAGAAATATCCCCTCAGCTATTAACCTTTGCCAATCCAGAGAGCCGGAGACCAACCACAGCCTCGGCCCAGCACCAGATAACCAGCTGGCTTCTTTACCACAGCATCTGACTGGGAACTGAAAGTTAATCTTCGTAAGCGATTAAAGGTCCCTAGCTTCATCATGTCATCATCTGTGAGGCCTGAGATGGTAATTCTGTCAGAAACCTCAAAGTAGGCAGTCAAAGTAGAATTGACAGTTCCTTAAGAAGACCAGATTAAGAAAGCCAAATACCAGCAGTGGTAAAGAAGTGCCAGAGAGACAGGGGTGGAGGGCACCATGTAAGCCTCAAGGTAGGATGTAGAGGTTTTGTTGGGCGCTTGTCCTGCAGAACCTACTGTTTCTTTGTGACTACGGGGATGGCAAAGAAAAGAGCCATCAGGACCATCATAGAGGCTGCTGAGCGAGCTTCCAGATAGTTATGGATCAAGAGGTGTGACCCATGACCAGGGCTGATCAACCCTGGTTGGGTGTCTGATGTTGAAAGGCTCGAAACACCTGAAGACCCCAGGTTACAACACTGAAGATGCATATCTCAGCATCATACCCATTCAGCTTTTTCTTTCTTTGAATTACTCACTGTTTTGCATTCAAGCGACAGGCAATTTACCACCATTGCACATTTTCCCTCAAATCAATGGCTTTCTTCAAGCTGGACAAAGCAATACAACATGAGGGCCCAATCTTCAGTTTGCACTCACAGCTTGTCTAGATTCACGTTTCACCTCAGGCAAAAGTCCTTCAGTCCCAATGAACTTACTTATGTCGTTTGCACTTGACTTTCCCACAGACAGCACAACTGTGACCTTGAGGAAATAGCTCCTGTTGTTCCAGCTGTTACAAATACAAAAAAAAGTAAAATTAGTGATCCTTGTTTGAAAGTTGAAACAGAAAATAGATGCACTTACCAATCCAATAATTAAAGGAGCAACAAGAGCCTAAAAGAACAAAGGCAGGAGTTTTGCAAATACACTGGTCACGGGCATCACTGACAGAGTTATGATTTACTGTTCATTACTAACTGCCCACAACGTGAATAACTGCAGCTCATGACTTGACTTGGAGGATTTTCCCCAGTAACCATCACAGAACATTGATCACCTCAATGACCTTGGGGTATGCGTTTACACATCTGTAAGGGTTAAGTCAGTAAAGGATTTCAAGGATAGCACACAATCTTTGTGACTGGAAGGCGATATGTCTCAGCGTGCCTTCTGCCCATGGTTGAGAATTTAGAAGAGCTGTCATCTTATTGCATTTCATCTTCTCAGTGGCAGATACCGCCGCTACAGCGTGGAGGGAGGCACATTTTATATCATGGCTGAGAGGCAGATCAAGGGACGGCCCTGCCCTGGTTGGTGTAGTTTCTTTAACGGTTGCAATTACATCTATCCAGGCAAGCAGACAGCATTCTCTCTCACTGCAGATCTGTGTCGTATGTACGTTCAGGAATTGTGACATTTTAAATTGCATATTGATGGATGCACTAAAATGAGAACCAGTCTTCATATAACCATATAACAATCACAGCACGGAAACAGGCCATCTCAGCCCTTCTAGTCCGTGCCGAACTCTTAATCTCACCTAATCCCACCTACCCGCACTCAGCCCATAACCCTCCACTCCTTTCCTGTCCATATACCTATCCAATTTTACCTTAAATGACACAACTGAACTGGCCTCTACTACTTCTACAGGAAGCTCATTCCACACAGCTATCACTCTCTGAGTAAAGAAATATCCCCTCGTGTTTCCCTTAAACTTTTGCCCCCTAACTCTCAAATCATGTCCTCTCGTTTGAATCTCCCCTACTCTCAATGGAAACAGCCTATTCACGTCAACTCTATCTATCCCTCTCAAAATTTCAAATACCTCGATCAAATCCCCCCTCAACCTTCTACGCTCCAATGAATAGAGACCTAACTTGTTCAACCTTTCTCTGTAACTTAAGTGCTGAAACCCAGGTAACATCCTAGTAAATCGTCTCTGCACTCTCTCTAATTTATTGATATCTTTCCTATAATTCGGTGACCAGAACGGTACACAATATTCCAAATTTGGCCTTACCAATGCCTTGCACAATTTTAACATTACATCCCAACTTCTGTACTCAATACTCTGATTTATCAAGGCCAGCGTTCCAAAAGCCTTCTTCACCACCCTATCTACATGAGACTCCACCTTCAGGGAACTATGCACTGTTATTCCTAGATCTCTCTGTTCCACTGCATTCCTCAATGCCCTACCATTTACCCTGTATGTTCTATTTGGACTATTCCTGCCAAAATGTAGAACCTCACACTTCTCAGCATTAAACTCCATCTGCCAACATTCAGCCCATTCTTCAAACCGGCATAAATCTCCCTGCAAGCTTTGAAAACCCACCTCATTATCCACAACACCTCCTACCTTAGTATCATCGGCATACTTACTAATCCAATTTACCACCCCATCATCCAGATCATTTATGTATATTACAAACAACATTGGGCCCAAAACAGATCCCTGAGGCACCCCGCTAGTCACCGGCCTCCATCCCGATAAACAATTATCCACCACTACTCTCTGGCATCTCCCATCTAGCCACTGTTGAATCCATTTTATTACTCCAGCATTAATACCTAACGACTGAACCTTCTTAACTAACCTTCCATGTGGAACTTTGTCAAAGACCTTGCTGAAGTCCATATAGACTACATCCACTGCCTTACCCTCGTCAACATTCCTCGTAACTACTTCAAAAAATTCAATAAGGTTTGTCAAACATGACCTTCCACGCACAAATCCATGCTGGCTACTCCTAATCAGATCCTGTCTATCCAGATAATTATAAATACTATCTCTAAGAATACTTTCCATTAATTTACCCACCACTGATGTCAAACTGACAGGTCTATAATTGCTAGGCTTACTTCTAGAACCCTTTTTAAACAATGGAACCACATGAGCAATACGCCAATCCTCCGGCACAATCCCCGTTTCTAATGACATCTGAAAGATCTCCGTCAGAGCTCCTGCTATCTCTACACAAACTTCCCTCAAGGTCCTGGGGAATATCCTGTCAGGACCCGGAGATTTATTCACTTTTAAATTTCTTAAAAGTGCCAGTACTTCCACCTCTTTAATTGTCATAAGTTCCATAACTTCCTTACTTGTTTCCCACACCTTACACAATTCAATATCCTTCTCCTTAGTGAATACCGAAGAGAAGAAATCGTTCAAAATCTCTCCCATCTCCCTCGGCTCCACACATAGCTGACCACCCTGATTCTCTAAGGGACCAATTTTATCCTTCACTATCCTCTTGCTTTTAATATAACTGTAGAAACCTTTCGGATTTACTTCCACCTTATTTGCCAAACCAACTTGACTTAATCCACTCTCTCTAAATCCCTTCGCATCTCCTCAAAGTTAGCCTTTCTCCAATCAAAAATCTCAACTCTAGGTCCAGTCCTGTCCTTCTCCATAATTATATTGAAGCTAATGCTATTGTGATCACTGGACCCGAAGTGCTCCCCAACACATACATCTGTCAGCTGACCTATCGCATTCCCTAACAGGGGATCTAACACTGCCCCATCTCTAGTCGGTACTTCTATGTATTGTTGCAAAAAACTATCCTGCACACATTTCACAAACTCTAAACCATCCAGCCCTTTTACAGAATGAGCTTCCCAATCTATGTGTGGAAAATTAAAATCTCCCACAATCACCACCTTGTGTTTACTACAAATATCTGCTATCTCCTTACACATTTGCTCTTCCAACTCACGCTCCCCATTAGATGGCCTATAATACACTCCTATCAGTGTTACTACACCTTTCCCATTCCTCAATTCCATCCAAATAGCCTCCCTAGAGGAGCTCTCTAATCTATCCTTCCAAAGCACCACCGTAAGATTTTCTCGGACAAACAATGCAACACCTCCTCCTCTGGCCCCTCCTACTCTATCACACCTGAAGCAACTAAATCCAGGAATATTTAGTTGCCAATCACACCCTTCCTGCAACCATGTTTCACTAATAGCACGTTTCAGAAAATAAAAGCTGTGCACAGACCTCATTCTCTCTGGGTAGCCTCCAACCTAACAGCACGAACATAGACTTCTCCGATTTCTGGTCATTTTTTCCCCTCCCCCTTCTCTCATCTTCATTCCCCCACTCTGGCCTTTTACCTCTTCTCCTCACCTGTCTACACCTCCCCCTGATGCCCCTCCTCCCATGATACACTCTCCCCTCCTATCAGATTCCTCTTTCTCTAGCCCTTTGCCTTTTCCACCAACCACCTCCAAGCTTCTTTCTTCATCCATCCTCCCCCACAAACCTGGCTCCACCTATCACCTTCTAGCACATCCCCCCTCCCCATCTACCCGCCTTCCTTTCCAGGGCTGATGATGGGTCTCTGTCCAAGACATCGACTGCTTATTCATTTCCATAGATACTGCCTGACCTGCTGAGCTCCTCCAGCGTTTTGTGTGCGTTGCTCTGGATTTGCAGCATCTGCAGAATCTCTTGTGTTCACAAACTAACTAGCAACTGATAACTCTGTGGCTAGTAAAGCCAATGTGGGTCATTCAGATTCTGTCCTACTGGACATCGTCTGGAGCCTTAGTGCCTAGGTGGTACACGGGGCCTCATCCCACTGGAAGCACTGAGGAAAAGACAACAGATGACCGTTGCTGCTGTTAGCACGTTTGTTAAAGGTGTATCCCTGCCTGCCACTGAATGAACAATTCAGGATTCTGGCTAGTTGTATATTCATTGCATCATCCTGCAACACTGTGGCAAAAGGGTATTTGGAGTTTGTAGTAGGCAGAGGCTTTCTGCACAGCATCAATATTGAATATTCAAAGGGCTCCTACTTCACTATTATAAATATGTAATTCTGTACATTTAGCCACATTAAGTAGGCAATTATAGCATTTCAAACTGTAGTCATTTATTCTTAACTTTATGCTAAAGTACAAAATATTACGTCAAGAGTGAGATTCTCTTCATGAGCTGCATCTTGCAGACACCCACAAAACAAAGAAAGACAAAAGAATACTTTAAAAAAAACACATGCAATGAAGAATATCCATGTGCAAAGGAGGATAAATTGTGAAAATTAAAAAGAAAAAAAAAACAGGATGTGAGATGCAATGGTGCCAAAAGTGAGCGTACGAGCTGCGAAGCCAGGCCAGCACTGAGGCGAGGGAAGACAGGCCAGCACTGAGGCGAGGGAAGCCGGGCCAGCACTGAGGCGAGGGAAGCCGGGCCAGCACTGAGGCGAGGGAAGCCGGGCCAGCACTGAGGCGAGGGAAGCCGGGCCAGCACTGAGGCGAGGGAAGACGGGCCAGCACTGAGGCGAGGGAAGACGGGCCAGCACTGAGGCGAGGGAAGACGGGCCAGCACTGAGGCGAGGGAAGCCGGGCCAGCACTGAGGCGAGGGAAGCCGGGCCAGCACTGAGGCGAGGGAAGCCGGGCCAGCACTGAGGCGAGGGAAGACGGGCCAGCACTGAGGCGAGGGAAGACGGGCCAGCACTGAGGCGAGGGAAGACGGGCCAGCACTGAGGCGAGGGAAGCCGGGCCAGCACTGAGGCGAGGGAAGCCGGGCCAGCACTGAGGCGAGGGAAGCCGGGCCAGCACGGAGGCGAGGGAAGCCGGGCCAGCACGGAGGCGAGGGAAGCCGGGCCAGCACTGAGGCGAGGGAAGCCGGGCCAGCACTGAGGCGAGGGAAGCCGGGCCAGCACTGAGGCGAGGGAAGACAGGCCAGCACTGAGGCGAGGGAAGCCAGGCCAGCACTGAGGCGAGGGAAGCCGGGCCAGAAGCCCGACGGCTACAGGGCAACAACTGCTCTTGAACTTGGCTGCATGGGAGCCGAGACTCCTGTCCCTCGCATCCGACGGTAGTGATGAGAAGAGGGGTCAAACGCAAGCAGACGATTCAGGCTCAGGTGGGGAATCTCGGCTGGCACGGAGAATTACACCTGGTTGTTTTCCACTCTCGGGCCTCAATGCTTTTAATCTAGTTTGACGCTTTAATTGGTATGGAGTAATGGGGCCGAACACTGGTTCGTTTTCCATTTTAATCTGGCCTTAAGTTTGCCCCAGTGTTGGCCAACCTTCATGTTCAAAAGAGTCAAGTTCACCAAGTCCTTCAAGAGACTGTAAAATCTTTTGGATTCTCTTAAGACTACTTCTAGATTTCCCAGTTAGCTTCCACTTGGTTTAGTTTTAGTTAGTTACAACATTTGCAGGCTCATTCAGGATATGATTATAAATCATGGGAACAGAATTAGACCATTCTGCCCATCGAATCCGCTCTGCCATTACATCATAGCTGATCTATTATCCTTCTCAACTCCATTCTCCTGCCTTCTCTCTGTAACCTTTAGCACCCTGACCAATCAAGAAGTAGGTGCCCTGTCTAAGAAGGTGGGTAGCACCCCATGCTTATACTTGTTCTGGCCAATGACCACGGATCAAAGAACACAGTGGAAAGCTGAACTGGTAGATATCAAAGTGTGTGTGCGTGTGCAAGAGACCAGCTATCATGCAGTATATCTACGTTCGATGCTGTCCTCACCCATATCTCCTCCATTTCCCAGACTGAGCCCTACCCTATTTTCCTGTCGCCATAATAGGGATAGAGTTCCCCTTGTCCTTTCCTACCACCCCATGAGCATCTGCATCCAGCACATAATTCTCTATAGCTTCCGCCATTTTCAACAGGATCCTATCACTAAACCAATCTTTACTTACCACCTCCATTCTCTGCTTTCGGCAGGGATCACTCTCCATGATTCCCTTTTCCCTTCTCACTGATCTCCCTCCTGGCACTTATCTCTGCAAGCTGAACAAGTCCTACACCTTCCCATTTACCTCATCCTTCACCACCGTTCTGAGCTCCAAACAATCCACCTGCAAGTCTCATCTACTGCATCCAGTGCTCCCAGTCTAAAGTACTATAGACACCCTAGCTATAAACATGTGCCTAAAAGACTTTTGCACAGTACTGTACAACTGAGAGACGGCTTCGTCAAGCATCTTCACTCTGCCTGCCGCAATAGCGGCATTTCCCAGTGCTCAACCATTTTAATTCTATTTCCCATTCAGACATGTTTGTTCATGCCGCCATAATGAGGACACTCTCAGGCTAGAGGAGCAACACCTCATATTCCATCTGGGCAGCCTCCAACCTGATGGCATGAAGACAGATATCTCCAACTTCTGGTTATTTCTCTCCCTTCCCCTTCTCTCTTTTTTCCATTCAGACAGACAGACAGACATACTTTATTGATCCCGAGGGAAATTGGGTTTCATTACAGTCGCGCCAACCAGTTCCTCTCTTACCCATTCTCTTCTCTTCACCTCCCTCTGGTGTCACTCCTCCTTCCCTTTCACCATCGTTCACTCTCCGATCAGACTCCTCTTTTTTCAGCTCTTTACTTTGTTATGAGTGCTGAACAGACCTGATGGAAATGGGGTCCAGAGTTACCCCCCCTCCCTTGGGAACTATGCTGCTAATGAGAGAGAGAGAGATGAAGAACAGAGGTAGAGACATCTGCTACAGATAAGAGAGAGAGCGACAGTTGATTTATGTATTATGGCTCTTTACTGATTATTTACCTTTCGCTGCAAGGACGTTTCTTTGCTCGTTAACATTCCTGAGGAGACAGCAGGAGTGGCCTAGTTTGATGGACATATACATGTGGAGTTGATGGATGGCTGATACCGTCCATGGGGATAAAAGCCAGGTCTGGGGAGACACCCCTCAGACACACCAGTGGACGCTGAAAGAGTGTTGTGCGCCCACAGGAAGGTGGGGGCTTAGAGGACTGAACCAGGAGATCAGTCAATAAAGCTCTCAGTGTGACGGCAGGGCCTGTGGGGGCTTGTGTCTGTGTCCACTCATGCCAGAGTGACGAGCCCACCACGGAAGAACGGTCTAGCCGGGAACGGAAGGGTCATAACCGAATGACCACACCGGTACAATGGAATAAGAAGACAACAGTAGGTTTGCTGGCTGCAGCTGCTCAATCTCTTGCTCGCTCTCTCTCTCTCCAACAATTGCAACACAACAGCTACCTCAGCCCGAACTGAACTGACCTTTATATTCTTCTATGACAATTCATTTACCCCTAGACATTGATAGAGCTTGTTTCTTATTATTTATTATTATTCCTACACTTCTGTTTTTATTATTGCTAACCTGTTTTATATGTATATTTGCATTATTGATACTGTATTGCTTAGTTTACTAATAAACACCTTTAGTTACAGTACCACCAGACTCCAACATATCAGTCCATTTCTGCTGATCTATTAACCCAGTTACGGGGTATGTAATAACTTTTTCTACCCAGCTTCTCAATTCAACCCCCTCCTACACCCGCCCACCGTTTGCAGGTAATACAGGAATCAGTGTGGAGATATCAAGAGGATAATACAGGTGTGCACCGCTTAATGTCCATTCGGACAACGTCCGATCACATATATGTCTGTAGTCCCAATTGGAGAATATGACACGGCAGATGTAACCAATCTCATGTATCGCGCGTCTCTTGAGTGTAGTAACGTTATCTCTGTGTTTAATTTTCTTTCGAAAATATTACCGTAAAATGCATCATGGCTTCCAAACACAGCAAAACCACTCTTAGTGACAGCAGCAGCAAGAGGCAAAGGAAAAGTATTGATTTGGAAGTGAAGCAAAAGGTTATTAAACAATATGAAGGTAGAAAACTAGTGAATGCTATTGTTTGGGATTTAGGCATGTCACACTCGACAATCACGACAACCCTGAAAAACAAAGAAAAAATTCTCAACGGTATTAAAGGATCGGCTTCACTGAAAAAGGCTCACGAAAATGCGAGAAGGACCTATATCAGATATGGAGAAATTGCTAATGACGTGGATTGAGGACCAAACACAAAAGAGGATCCCTCTCAACACGTTGACGATCATTGCTTGTTTGAAATGCTTAAAGAGAAAGCAGGACCAGACTACGATACGAGTTTAGTGCTAGTTCTGGGTGGTTCAAGAGCTTCGAGCAACGTTTTTCACTGCATTATGTGAAATTTAGCAGTGAGTCTCCGAGTGCTGATGATGAAAAAGCAAACTAGGCAAACAACACTGGACATACTCCTGAAACCAACACCTCCTGAGGAAGTGGAACACTGTGAGCAAGTTGAGAACAGTGATGTGGATGATCCTGATCCTCTTCTGTCAAGGCTGAGGAAAGTCCATCTCCCACCCCCCCATCCTCATCACATTCTACAGGGGTTGTATTGAGAGCATCCTGAGCAGCTGCATCACTGCCTGGTTCAGGAATTGCACTGTCTCGGATCGCAAGACCCTGCAGTGGATAGTGAGGTCAGCTGAGAAGATCATCGGGGTCTCTCTTCCTGCCATTACAGACATTTACACCACACGCTGCATCTGCAAAGCAAACAGCATTATGAAGGACACCACACACCCCTTATACAAACTCTTCTTCCTCTTGCCATCGGGGAAAAGGTACCAGAGCATTCGGGCTCTCACGACCAGACTATGTAACAGTTTCTTCCCCCAAGCTATCAGACTCCTCAATACCCAGAGTCTGGACTGACACCAACTTACTGCCCTCTACTGTGCCTATTGTCTTGTTTATTATTTATTGTAATGCCTGCACTGTTTTGTGCACTTTATGCAGTCCTGGGTAGGTCTGTAGTTGAGTGTAGTTTTTTTTCTTTGTTGTTTTTACATAGTTCAGTGTAGTTTTTGTATTGTTTCATGTAGCACCATGGTCCTGAAAAACGTTGTCTCGTTTTTACTGTGCACTGTACCAGCAGTTATGGTCGAAATGACTACGAAATGAAGCATCTGTTTTTCAGCTTTCTACCTGACTCCCTATTCTTCTTTCAGCATTGATTCTGTGATGCCTACGATATCATGCAAACTCTCCCACAAGGACCATACCTATCCTCATCTACAGCTATTCTGAAAGTTAAGGAGTTGTGGTCACTGTTCCCTAACTGCTCACCCTCGGAAAGGTCGGCCAGGCTCATTACCCAGCACCAGGTCAGTACAGACTCTTCTCTCGTTGGACAATCTACATTTTAATTAAGACACCTTCCTGGATACACTTAAATTCTGCCCCATCTAAACCCCTTGGACTAAGAAGGTCCAGTTTATATTGGAGGGAGGGGGTTGAAACCATGGCAACAACCCAATTCTCATTGGCACATTTCCTTTATCCGATTCTGTTCCTCAAAGCCCCATTGGCTATTAGGAGGTCTGTAGTACAGTCCCATCAGGGTGACCGTACCTTTCCTTTTCCTGAGTTCCACCCAAATGGACTCAGTGTCTGACCCCTCCATTACGTCACCCGAGTGCAGCTCTGATACTGTCCCTGATTAGTAGTTCAACTCCCCCCTCTTTTATCTCTTCCTCTATCTTTTCTAAAAACTTCTAAAACCTGGTACATTAACCTCCCACTCCCGCCCCTTGCTCAACCAAATTTCAGTAATGGCTACAATGTCATAGTTCCATGCACTGATCCACACTCAAAGTTCATCACCCTCACCCATAATACTCCTAGCATTAAAATACATACATTTCAAACTATCCAACACATTATACTTGTTATTTTAATTTTGTCTTTCAATACTTTCCTTGACATCTACCATCCAGACGAATCTTTCCCTTACTGACCTAGGGCTCCAGTTCCCCACCCCCTACAAAACTAGTTTAAACTCTAAGTAGTATCAGCAAACCTCCTGGCCAGGATATTGGTTCCCCTCCAGTTCAGATGCAACCTGTCCCTCCTATGCAGGTCCACCCTTCCCCAGAGAAGGTTCGAGTGATCCAATGACTTGAAACCCTGTCTGCCACACCATCTCCTCAGCCACTCATTCATCTGTGTTATCACCCCATTCTTACCTGTACTAGCCCGTGGCACAGGGAGTAATCTGGAGATTACGACCTTCAAGGTCCTTCTCTTCAACCTCTTTCCTAGCTCTATATACTCACTGTATAGAAACTCTTCTCCTTTACTGCCCGTGTCACTGGTGCCAATATGTACCAGGACCTCTGGCTGCTCCCCCTCCCCTTGAGAATAATCCTGCAGCTGCTCCAATACATCAGAGACCCTAGCACCTGGGAGGCAACACACCATTCTGGTATCTCTTTTGCAGCCACAGATTCTCCTTTCTGTCCCCATAACTACCGCACTGAATTTACCCTTCCCTGTTGAGCCTCAGGGCAGGCCACTGTGCCACCAGCCTGGCTGCTGGTGCTGCGATGTGGTGGATCACCCCCACCTCCCGCACTATCCAAAGAGGTATACTTGTTGCTGAAGGAATGGCCACAGGAGAAACCTGTGCTGACTTCTTAATCCCCTTTCTTCTGAAGGTCACCCATCCACTGTCCAAAGCCTGTACTCTGGGCGGGATTTCCTCAAAAGTCTCATTTATAATATCTCAGCCTCCCGAATGATCCTGAATACACCCAATTCCAGCTCCAACTCCTTGACCCAACAGTCAAGAGCAGAAGATGGCTGTAGACTACATCCCCATTGATGTAGTCATCAGGGAAACAGTCAGGTATCCTGAATTCCCACATCTGACAGCAGAATTCCATCCTATCTACTCTATACTAAAAAAAGAAAAAGGCTTGCCTCTTGTTAATCGTGCCTTTGCCGGTTCACACTGAAACCTGTAAAGCCAAAGCCCTCACACTCCAACAATGGCTGCTCTGCCTGAGCCTACCCTGACGGCAGAGTACAAAATTAATGGGAGGATTCTTCGCAATAGAGTGAACTCATTAGCGATGCCCGTCGGAGGAATAGAGTGATCTTGGTGTCCAGCTCCAAAGATGAACTAAATCAGATGAAGAGCCTGTTTCTGTGCTGTAGGGGTTAAGAAGGTGAAGTTGAAGAGCCCCTAGGTAATATTACAACTCTATAAAACACGGATTAGACCACACTTGGAGTAATATGTTCAGTTTTGGTCAGCTCATTAATTGAAGGATATGGAGGTCTTAGAGAGCAAGCGCAGTAGAGGCTTACCTTCCAGGATTCTCACTGGATTAGAGCCTCATGGGGAAAGGTTGAATGAGTTAGGGCTATTCTTTTTGGAGGGAAGAAGGTTAAGGAAGAATTTCATAAAGGTGCATAAGATCATAAGAGGCATAGATAAAGTGAACAGCCAGTGTCTTTTATCTCAGGGTGACAATGGTTAATACTAACAGGCATTAGTAACAGACTCTCAGTACTTGGATTCAAGTGGAGATTTTCTGTTGAAGGGAAGGATTAGATTGATCTTGGAGTAGGATAAAAGGTTGTCATGGTTTAATCATCCTCCAACCCCTAAATATCACAGCAGAGGTTCCTCAGGACTATATCATAACTGCAAACATCTCCAGCTACTTCAGTGGTGACCTGCTTCCATCATAAAATGTGATGTTGAGGTTTTTGCTAAGGATTGCACAAAGATTAATTTCATTCAAAACTCTTCAGGAAATGAAGCAGCCCATATGAGCACATCTTACCACAAGACATAGGAGCAAAGTTAAACCATTCAGCCCATCGAGTCTGCTCTTCATGATAGTGCATGACAATTCAACATTAAACCGCATGGCACAGGAACAGGCCCAAGAGGAGATCCAGTGCTGGTGATCCTGTGGTCAATGTGTCACCTCCCGACACTCCAAAGATTTTTCACTGGTCAGGAGTCTAATGTAATTATCTCCAATTCCCTGGACAAGTACAGACCAAACTCTAAGATGCTCAACATATCCAACGTGAAGCTGCTCATTTCATTGACAACCTTTTCAACGCCCTGAACATTTCTTCCTTCCAACACCAGTGTACAGTGTCTGCAAAGTAATCTACAAAATAACTTGTGGCTACTCCCAGGCCTCTGTGATAGCATGTCCTCAAACCCACAACTACTCTCATCAAGAACAAGTGCAGCAGGCGCGTGGGAACCACCATTTTCCAAATCAAGCGCTATTCTGCCCTGAAAATATATCACTAGTGGGTCTAAGTCTTTAAACCATAGCCATACCATCACCAATAAAATGTCCGTTTTTCAAGATGGCAGTGCTCAGATCATGAGAATAAATGAGTTATGAAAATAAAAACTTAGATTTACCTTTGGCTTGCGCTCAATAGTGAAGAGAATATTGGGTACAAGTGAGGCCGGTCCAAGTGAGCAGTAGAAAGTGACGACTCCAGCAAGGAATGACCAGAAGATCATGAGAATATGCAGGTACCTTTAGGTAGAAAACAGAGTTATCATGGGATTGACCAACTTACATTCAAACTGTTAAGTAAATGTGGTAAATTTATTCTAATATTGGCTTCATTAAAAAAAATCTCAGAACAACTTGCTTTAATAAGACCTTAACGGCTAAAAAAAATCACTATTGAACCAAAACAAACAATGCTGGAAGCACTCAGCAAGACAAGCAGCTTCTGTGGTGACAGGAAAAGAGTTAAAGTGGCAGCCACTTGAACAAACCAACGCCACTTAGAAACTAAACACGGGGCCGGGGGGGGGATGAATCCTGTACAATCTGCCTTCCATCAATCCAAACACAAGGCTCCAAAGCTGAAGAATATATTCAATCCTTTACTAAAAAACTAGTAGAACAATTTTGAAGCAATAGAAACTAATGAAACTAAACTGAAGCGATATAACAAATAAAACAGTCTTAGCATATTAAACGTACTTAAGATTTCTCCAACGCAATTAAGCTACCAAACTAACTAAGCAATTTTAAATGTAATGAAGCAGTTTTAAGTGGTCAGCGAAAAAGATATCATTCTGGCTCACACCCTAGCTTTAGACTCTGCGTGAACTTCCGACGACAAAAGCATGAATACGTAACTAAAACTCTTTGCTTCTCCATGCTCCCACCCATGTGACTAACTACCATAACAAAAATAAACACAACAAAAATACAATGCAGATGGAAAATAGATAGATGGCTCATACAGGCCAATTGTTGCTCTCTAGGGTTAACGTTCTAGGAAGTAACAATTCCAGCATAATTCCTTTCTTTTGTAAATTTTAGATTAAACACTAAACACTTTAAAATTCAGAGATTTCGTAGATTTTTAAATAATGCAAATTATGTATAAAGTAAAAAATGGACAGCTACTACAAAGTATCCAAAGGTTGTTTAAAATGAGAGAAAGTCAACATGATTTGAGATGAACATGTATATTTCAAAAGCAAAGGATAAGAACAAATGTAAAAAATCACCGTATTTCAGTCAGAGGGGTGAATCTACGGAACAGTTGTAGTAAGAATTTAAAAACATGCACCACACTTAACAAGTTTTAAAAATTATTTAATGAACAAATATAAAATACTTGATTTAAAATTAATGGCAGTAATGTAAATAAATGATATTTGGAATTGGATTTTGTGTTAAAAGATTACAAAATTTTTTTGTTTTTGATGTGATGATTGACGTCAACAATGTTGTTGTATAAGTGAGGGGGTAGGCAATATAGCTGTAGCTTCAGCCTACACCCTTTTGGTCTGTTTTAAAGAATATCTATGTTTTTAGTTGTAATTTTGTCCTATGAAATCATCATTATGAAATCATTGTTGTAAATTATGCTTTTTGTTATGTTTGTACAGACTGAAATAAATTAATTTCATTCATTCATTTTCAGATGTGGTTTTTTACTTCACACTACCTCCAAATCAATTTCATGGCATGAGAAACACATTGAAAGTCAATAACGTCAGTACACCTAATTAACTGACATTCATTGCTGTTGACACAAATATTAAAAATGCACACTTAAAACTGCACTACACTTTCTCCAGAGTTCTCAAGGATATATCTGCATCACAAAACCAATATACTGCATGGACAGCATTATTTTTTTCCCTTGCAGCAAATCTCAATCTATCATCAGTTGGAAGTGCAAAATCACCGATACCATTCGACAACGAGAAACAAGAGACTAGGTCATTCAGCCCTTTGACCTCGTTCCACCTTTCCTCAAAGCTTATCAAGATTCTCTCGCCTGGGTTCATTGTTCTACCTCACTGAACCCTGCCTTTTCGTACCTTCCCATCCAATCGCAGGAAATGTGACACCTGTCTCTTCACCTCTTCACTTTTAACCTCCCAGCACGACAATATGTCCTTCCAGGTGAAACAGTGATTCACCCGCACTGAGTACTGCATTCAGAATGCATCACCCCAGCCCAGGAGAAATGAAACACAGATTAGCTGATTGTTCAAGTTTGTTGTCACGTGACTGCGCATATATACAAACAAACAAAACAAAGTTCCTCTGGACCACGGTGCCTATCACACACCGCATATTACCACAAATAAGGTAACAAAGTATAATTCAAAATCCATGTGAAGTGTACAGCAGAGGAAAACAGTAAACAGCTTGCCATCCTAGTGACAAGACCTTGGTGACAGCATTAGCCTCACAGCCTAAGGGATGAAGCTGTTACCCAGCCTGGCAGTCTTAGTCCTGGTGCTTCTGTGCCTCAATTCTTTCAGTAGTGGGTCAAAGAGATTGTGCAATGGGTGGTAGGGATCCTCATCAATGCTTCAGGACCTTTGCATAGAAAAATGTCACACGTAGGGGGAAGGGAGGCTCCAGTGATCCAGTCAGCACTTTTTAATATCTTCTGTAGAGTCTTTATTTTTTCATTAACTTATTTATTCAGAGATACAGAACAATAAAAAGCTCTTCCGGCCCAATTACATCCATGACAAGACAATGAATATTGGGGCCATCGTCAAGAGGTTTGGGTTCACCACGATTGGCTGTTCAAAGGTCTTACAGTAATGATTGAATATTTAACTACTTTCTGGTGGGTCAACAAATGAAGTATGAGTGGTCTCACAAGGACAACACAACACCAAGGAAGAAGCTGCTGATTGAAGAAGTGCCTGTGATTGCAACTCGAAACAACATTTGACCACAGTGAGGTGACCCAGAGGTAAAGGCATTCTGAGCCCAGGGCAAGTAATTGTCAATACTTTATGAATGTCCGTGTTAGAGGCATCACTTGGACAGTGATTTGGCCATCTCAGAAGTGGTTTACTCACCAAGCAGCTCAAGAGGAAAAGCTGGCAATCAGCTTGAACAGTATCACATGAGTATCTGGACAATGGGAGGCTCACTGGAAGACAGGAAGTAAAAATCCCAGCACGACACTACAGGTGATGCGGAGACTAGGGGCATTCTGGGGAAGAGTTTAGTATCTACAACTTGTTTTCAGATTTTATAAAAAAGGGCACAAATCAAGCTCAAACCGAGTTGGATGCTTCGAGAAGTAGTGCATTGCAACATGAAGCTTGTCTAAAGTTCTGAAAAATCCCATTCAGAGAGTTTCAACAGATTCTGATTAGATTATTGTGGTATACATACACCAGACTATTTTCCCTGCATGCATGAAGCTCAGAGTAAATTGCATACGTGCATGCTAATAACAAATAATTATATAGAGATGAGTGCAAAAGAGAATGGTTGAAAGAAGGCAGTGCAAAAGTATAGTGCAATGGTTATAGTTGTACTTGCTGAGGGTTGTCCAATACCACACTGTCGTCTGAAAACAGTGATAAAAGATTCCAAAGCCTTGAAAACAATCCAGCAAAGGAACATCAGAAGAAATAATTCTGCGACTTTAAAAAGTCCAGAAGAAGAAAAAAAAGGGGAAGCAGAGTGGGAGTCAAGATGCAAGATATTGCAAAAGCAACAATACGAAGATGGGGAGCCTTAGCAATCAAAGCAGGTACTGCTGCTAATGAGTTCAACGTACTAAATAGAATGGGTAACTGAGTGTTAACATCTATGCCTCTCAAAGTCCAACAATACATCCCCGCCATGAGAAGTGGGAACAGGTAAGGCCGGCCAGCAGGGCTCCGGTGATGTTGTGTCAGCCAATCCCTTGTACAATAGATTACAGAAACATTGATGAACTACAACTACAGCTTCGACTTGGGACGATGGAGACAGGAGGTCATCAGTGGGATGTGCTCCACTGAGGGCTAAGGGCCCAAGAAGAAATACCTATATTTATAAGTAAGAGTCTTTCTTTTCTGGTAAGCTTTTTGTGAAAAGTTTAGTGCATTGAGGTGACACCAAGAACAGAGCAGCCAGGAATGTATGGTACTTAAATCAGTATGAACATAATTACCTTAAAACAATTGCTGAAAAAGGTTGAGAGACCAAATGTATATAGAACTAGCTGGCTGTGTAATTCCTTGAAACTGCTGGTGACTGGAACGGATATTTTAGAGAGAACAAGTGCAGGTTGTGGTGGGGAGGTTAGTGCATGATAAGAACAAGGGGTCATGTGCATTGTCGACCGAACAAGTATTTGTAAGTGTGCTTTTAAGATAAGTTTGCCACGTGATTTGACTAGCAACAAGAAGTGCACCCAACGATGTAGGTTACACGGGACATACATTCCGTGTATCTGTTAGCGTGTCCACTGGGTGTGTGCTCGTGGTCTTCCGCCGTTGTAGCCCATCCACTCCAAGATTCAACATATTATGAGTTCATAAAATGCTCTTCTGCACACCACCGTTGTAACGCGCGGTGATTTGAGTTACTGTCGCCTGTCTGGCCATTCTCCTCTGACCTCGCTCATTAACAAGGTATCTTCGCCCACAGACCTGCCACTTGGTTTCACTGTTTTTGGTACTTTCACTGTACGGAGACCATGAAACCCCCATCCTCACCACGATGAAGCTGCTGATTTACTGCCCTGTAGTAACACCAATCCTGCCTGATACCCTGACAAAAATCACTGAACTCCTTGGCTTGTTCCCCGCCTACCCCATCCTGTAAATACCTGACAGACCATCTCCCACCCCACCCCCAACACCAGGCGTCCCACCGAACCCCAGTGTCCGTCACCACTTACCTGTTGAGCAGCAGGGTACAGGAGGTGAGAAGCAGGAAAATGCCACAGAAGACCGGATATTGGCGGCTAATGTCGCGAATGAGGTGAATGCGCAGCCTGAGACCCAGACGCTGCAGCGCCCGGGGCACGGCCGGCATGTTGGGCCCGCACTCGGAGCCCGGCCCGCGGACACCCGCCCCTTCCGGTTCGCCCTCCGCCTAATGCGTCACTTCCGGCACCTAACGGGAGTCCGGGGCGGCTGGTTTTGCGGATGTAACTGAAGCCAAGTTCTCTGATATGAATGGAGTAAATCAGCTGCTTCAACTTTTTTTTTTAAAAAGCGTAGCATTTCGTTGTATGTTGCTTTTTGGAAATAGCGGTCTCGAATGATGATGCTGATCGCGAACCTGATGGTGTCAGGGTCCATCTTTTCAAGGCTTTGTCTAAATGCTCGAGCCAAATCTTTCGCTATGAATTTTTTTTGGTGGTTGAACGTAAACCCCCGCAGCAGTATGTAGATCTTAATTAAAAGTGTGTAACAAAATTAACACAAAACCGAGTTTTTCTTAAAGTCATATATATGTCCGGCAGTTCGATGTGCATATCCTCGTGAAAGTACCTGCAAGTATAGGACTCTGGACTCTTGAGACACTGCCCAAGTTAAATGCAGCGAAGGTTTAATAGACTAATATTTGGTATTGAATGTTTGGTTATGGTTGCTCAAGTCAGAGAAAGACATTTAGATGTTAAAAAAAATCAACGGATATGGGATAGTGCAAGAGGGTAATGCTGAGGGTAGAGCAACCATTTGGCCCTCTACATCGAAAGTATTATCCATCAAGGACCCGTCCATCCAGGTTACACTCTTTTCTCATTTCTGCCATCAGGAAGAACTACAGGAGTCTCAAGGCCACACTACGAGGTTCGGGTACATTTATCCCCTCTGGTTCAAGAGGCCGATGGTTGAGGGGTAATAACTTCACTTTCTCCATCACTGAACTGTTCCCACAACTTACAGACTTACTTTCAACATCCTCGATAGTTATTGCTTATTCATTTATTTGTGTTTGCATAGTTCGTTGTTTTTTGCACATTGGTTGTCTTGTCTGTTGAAGTATTCTATTGTTTTCTTTGTATTTACTGTGAATGCCGTGACAAATATATACTTTAATAAATCTGCTTTTAACTTCGATCTCTCTGAATAGCAGAGTGGAGCACAGAGGAGCTGGCCAACTTTATGAATGGGATTCCAAAGTTTACAGCATTGACAATTGAAGGCAAAGCCAGTACAGATCTTGAGTTACAAGCACAAAATCTGTTAGGTGGGCATAACATTGTCTGAGAAAGATCTTTCCCAGCTGTCATTAGCCATTCTTCTCCCTCCTGTTTCAAATCCCGAAACTGATAGCTGCACTACCTGTACCCACCCGCTCTGTACGTTCAATATGCTCCTTTCAACTGCAGCAAATCTGAAGATCTGACTTCACAACTTAAGGATGCACAGCCCTCAGACCATCATGCCTATACCCTTCTCTCCAAAAGCCTTGTATTTCATCTCTTGGTCAGAGGCCCACCTAGAGATTCTTGTTTGCCATACAGGTCTCTTTCTCCCACAGCAAGGTGGCATCTTGAAATCATAAATAGCATCAATTGATTGTGGCAAAGCTCATTTCCCCTTCATTCTTCAGAACCAGATTGCCAACTTTGACGATGGCCCATACCATTATCTTCCAAAGCCTACTGAGTAGGATACTGTATGCCCACTCAAATCAATTCACATTTAGCAAGTAGCAAACTTGAACCAACAGGGGCAGGCCTCTTGACCTATATAGCCTGTTCCATCATTAAGATCAGGCCCAATCTGATTGCACCCTCAATTCCTACTCTATCCACCCTTCTTTGCCTATCAGAAATCTATCTACCTCTGCCTATGAATTATTTAACTACCCTCTAAGAGTTGCTAACAATTGACTCATTTTTTTGTTTCATCTCTGCCTTAATCTTTAATCTTATGGCAGCCCATAATCTTTAAAAACAGTGAGTAATATGGAACTTCGTCATTGCTCAAGACAAGATTGCAGTGCTACTCCAGTCCACGCAAAAGTCAGCAAAGGAAACAGCAGCCTTCTGCATCCTTCATCACACTATCAAGATTTTATCCTTTAATCAAGTCCCCTACTTCTAAACTCCTATAGATGCAAGCCTCACCTGTCTGAATGTTCCTCACAACCTCTCATTCCAGGTACTCGACTGGTATGGCTTCATTGAAATGTTTCCATTGCATTAACATCCATCCTTAAATAAGACCAATACTGTACAAAATACAACAGTTGTGGTCTTACCAATACAAGCACAACCTCTGCCTTTGTAAACACAAAGTACACTGCAGATGCTGTGTCAAATCAAGACATACAAAAAAGCTGGATGAACTCAGCAGGTCCGGCAGCATCCGTTGAAAGAAGCTGTCAACGTTTCGGGTTGGGACCCTTCGTCAGGACTAAAGAAGGAGGGGACAGGGGCCCTTCTACTACCCATAGTGCTTTCCCCTTAGATTCCTTCTTCACCTCTCCTGCCTATCCCCTTCCCCCACCTTCTTTATAGGGCCCCTGCCCCCTATATAGGACCAAAAGCTTTTTCAGATATTTGGAATAAAACAGGTGAACATGGGATATTGAACCACTGGAAAATTACACTGGAGAAGTAATAATGGGGGACAAAAATTGCAGATGAGTACTTTGTGTCAGTCTTCGCTGTGGAAGGCACCAACAGTATGCTAGTGTCGGGGGCACTAACAACTGCTGTATATTAGTGATTTAGATAATGGAATAGATGGCTGTGTTGCCAATTTGCAGATACAAAGATTAATGGGGGAGCAGATACTGTTGAGGAAACAGGTAGGTAGGCTGCATAAGGACTTGGATTTGGAGAATGGGCAGGAAAGTGGCAAATTAAATACAATTCACTTTGATAGTAGAAACAAATGTTAACAGAAAGAACATCCAAAAATCTGAGATGCAAAGGGATTTGGGAGCCCTTGTGCATAACACCCTAAAGGTTAACTTGCAGGTAGAGTTGGTGGTGAGGAAGGCAAATGCAAGTTTAGCATTCATTTTAAGAGATCTAGAATATGTATTGTGTGAGTATTCGTAGGTCAGAGTGCATATGATGTGAGGACGGGGGTTAAGAAAAATGGAAGTCTGTTGAATAAACGTGGTTGTTCAATTTACAGCGGTGTTCGAGTCACATTAATACTACGTGGTGTCAGAAGAAATCGTGGAAAAAAAGTTAGAGAAGACACGTAAAAGATGTCACAGTTACAACCACCGTCAAGTTTAAGCCTACGAGGTAATCTTGCTGAGAACTGGAAAATATGGATCCAGAAGTTTGAGCTGTTCTGCACCACTAGTGGCATAGCTGAAAAGATGGAGAAAGTGCAATGTGCAACGTTTCTGCATATGGCAGGGGAAGAGGCAATAAAGGTTTGCAACACATTTGTCTTCCAAGATGGTGAGCAAGATAAAATTGAAGTGTTGAAGAAAAAGTTTCACGATTACTGCGAACCGAGAAAAAACCTACCGTACATCCGACACATATTTTTCACGAGGGCTCAAGGACCAAGAGCCCATAGACACCTATGTAACAGATTTGAAGAACAAGGCAAAAGACCGAGAGTTCGGACAACTGCATGATTCTTTAGTATGTGACAGGATTGTATGCGGCATACAAGATGATCAAGTGAGAGGCAGAGCTTACATTAGAAAAGGCAATTGATGTTTGCCGTGCCAGCGAGATCAGTTCAAGTCAGGTTAAAGTGCTCAATGAAGAGATTGAAGTGTACAAAATAAAAACTGAAAACTGAACAAAAGTAAATGTAAGATCAGAACTAGAGAGATCAAATATATAGGTCACGTACTCAGCGCTGATGGGCTAAAACCAGATAATGAAAAGGTCAGGGCTGTAGTACAACTACCACCACCTGAAGACAAGCAAGACTATTGAGGTTCATGGGCATGATACAGTATCTTGCCAAATTCATTCCCAACTTATCAGAGGTCAGCACTCCACTTTGAAAGCTACTAGAGACCAACACTGAATGGCATTGGGAAGATGAACAAAAGAAAAGTTTTGACACATTGAATCAGTTGGTTACCAATGCACCAGCACTCAAGTTCTATGATGTCAATAAACCGGTGATGATGTCTGTGGATGCCAGTTCGGAGGGAATAGGAACTGTTATTTAGGATAATAGGATGAGAGGCCTGTGGCGTATGGATCACGAGCACTTACGGACTGTCAACGCCGATATGCTCAAATCGAGAAGGAATCACTCGCCATAGTTTATGGGTGTGAGAAGTTCCACCAGTATGTAAATGGCAAAGAAATCCAGGTTGAGAGTGATCACAAACCACTTCAGAGCATCTTCAAAAAGCCACTCCACCAAGCTCCTGAGGCTGCAAAGGATGCTTCTCAGGCTACAGAGGTACACTCTCACAGTCACCTATAAGCCAGGAAAGGAACTGCACATTGCTGATGCTTTGAGCCATGCTTACCTCAAAGAGCAAAAGGAAGAGTTGCTAGGAAGAGAGCTGAAGGTCAACTGGGTTACACCTCATCTACCCATCTCTGAGGAGAAGTTGAACATGTTCAGGAAAGCGACTGTAGATGATCTTGAAATGCAAATGCTAAGAGACATTACAATGAATGGATGGCCAACAGAAAAAGATGTTCCAAAGAAAATGCAGAAATACCGGACACTTAAAGAGGAAATCAGCTATGCATCAGGACTAATGTTCAAAGCGGCAAAACTCATCGTGCCAAACCAAATGAGACAGGAAATGCTCAACAGAATTCATGAGTCATATCTGAGGATAGTGAAATGTAAAGAAAGAGCAAGGGACATTCTCTATTGGCCAGGCATGTCAACTCAGATAGAGGACATTGTGTCTCAGTGTGCTGTCTGTAATGAAAACAAAAACAGCAATCCAAGAGAGCCTCTGCTTCCCCACCCACTACCAGGAAGACCATGGGAGAAGATTGGCACAGATCTCTTTCACTACAATGGTACAGAGTATCTGCTTTGTGTGGACTACTATTCAAAATATCCGGAGATCACCCATTTGAGTGACACATCTAGTCAAGGTGTCATTACCGCAATGAAGTCGACATTCGCAAGACTTGGTATTCCAGATATTGTCGTTAATGACAATGGTCCACAATTGCCAGTGGTGAGTTCAGAGGGTTCTCAGAAAGCTGGGAATTTCAACATGTTACTTCCCGTCCAGGGCACACTCGGTCTAATGGACAAGCAGAGAGAACTGTACAAACTGTCAAGAACATGCTCAAGAAGGCACAAAGCAGCAACGGTGACCCTTACATCGCTCTGCTTGAATACCGCTGTTACGAAGGATGAACAACTCTGATGGGCAGAAAGGTACAGAGTTGCCCATGTCCCCCTCCCCTGGGAGAATCACAAACTGTTACTGTTACCACGCTGCTCATGAGAGAGAGACACAGATAAGAGGAAAACAAGTTGGAACATCTGCTGCTGATAAGAGGGAGGAGAGGAGCCATTGATTTACTGTTATGTCTTTTGGAGAGGGCTGTTTACTTGGTACCATTCTGTTCATTAAAATTCCTCAGTGGACAGCCGGAGTGGGCTGGTTTGATGGGCTAAGCCATTCAAAACTGATTGACACCTGAGACCCCGTGAGTAGGGATAAAAGTGAGGTCTGGGGAGACACCCCTCGGACACACCGAGATGTACCAGGAGACACACCAAGAGACACACTAGTGAGCACTGCTTAAGTGTTGGAACCCACGAGAAAGTGTGGGGCATCGGAGACCAAACGAAGGATTGGTCAATTTTAACTCAGTGTTTATAGTGAGGCCAGTGGGGGGCTTGTGTGTGTGTCCACCCTTGCCTGGGTGACAAGTCCACCATAGAAGAACGGTCTAGCTAAAGGACAGAGGGGTCATACCTGAATGGCCACAACAACACATCGACGGATCAAGAAAGTAAAGGAAGGTTTGAATGACTGTAGCTGTCACTGTTTGCTCACCCTCTCTCCCCCCCCCCCCCCAACGGTCACAACAAAAGAACCAACTACCTCAGCCTACATGAACTGAACTTTATACTTTTCCATGATAATTCCTTATCCCCTAGACAACGATAGAGCTTACTTATTATTGATTATTATTATACCCACACTTTTAGGTTTAGTATTGCTAACGTGTATTATCTGTATATTTGCATTGGTGATATTGATTTGTATATTTTACTAATAAACAGTTTTGAAAATAGTACTAGACTCCAATGGATACTTCTATCTTTGCTGGTAAGACACCCAGTTACGGGGTACGTAACACCGCAACACACCGATTGAGGGCGTGGGGTTCTCTCCTGCGCAGCTGTTGATGGGACGTCATCTGAAATCCAAACTCCCAACATCCACAACTCTACTGACTCCTGAAGGTAATGCTCAAGTACATGACAAGCAGAAGTACAAGGAAATAAAGCAAAAGAGCTACTATGACAGACATACAAGACAGTTGCCAGATCTGCATACAGGTGAAAATGTCAGAATACAGAGAGGAGACACTTGGCAACCAGCTGTGGTTGTGAACAGACATCAGCAACCAAGATCCTTCATAGTTTGCACGCCGGATGGAAGTCTACAGGAGGAACAGGAAGCATCTGCTGAAGACAGGCGAGAGGGAATTTCCACGTACAGATGCACAGGACATTTCCACAGATACAGATATGGAAACAAACGACACCAAGAGTGAGGGGCACGACGAAACCCCACGACACAAAGGTGAAGGTTCGGTGTGGGCCGACCAAGGTGGGAATGCAAACCGCAAAGACACAAGAGGTCACTCGAGAGACTGACACTGATGAAGGACAAGTACAGCCACAGTTGTGTTACACACGGTCTGGGAGACAAGTCAAACTTCCAGCTAGAGACTAGATCTACCTAGTCTCACACAGTTTGAGGCAAAGTCACACGTTATAAGGTGTGAAATAAAAGGTTTATTAGTTTATGTTGGTAAAAGAAAATATACTGCTGTTAGTATTGTAAGATACAATGTAGAATACAGCATGTTAAGATTTTTTTTAGTTTATGTCATGGCTGTTGCAATGCAAGAAAGGCATACCTAGAAGCATTGTTTTGGTAATTCAGTGTTGTTAAAAAAAATCTTGAGGAGGATGTAACGTATTGTGTGAGTATTTGTAGGTCAGAGTGTGTATGATGTGAAGATGGGGGTTAAGAAAAATGGAAGTCTGTTGAATAAACATGGTTGTTCAATCTACAGCGGCATCCGAGTCACATCAATACTACAGAATACAAGGAGGGATGTGATTCTTTATAAGGCACTGGTGAGGCTTTACCTTGAGGATTGTGAACAGTTTTGGCCTCCTCATCCAAGAAAAGATGTCCTGGCATTGGAAAGGGTTCAGAGGAGATTCACAAGGTTGATTTCAGGAATGAAAGGGTATCATACAAGAAACATTTGATAGTTTTGGGTCTGTACTTGCTGGAATCTATAGGGATGATGGGGGATTTAATTGAAACCTTTTGAATGTTGAAAGGAGTAGACATGGGAACGTTTCCCAAGGTAGTAGTTGGGGGGGGGGGGGGGGTATATGGCAGAGGGCACTGCCTCAGCATAAAGGGGCTTCCATTTAAAACTGATGTGCAGAGAAATTTCTTTAGCCAATGAATTTGCGGTATTTGCTACCACAGGGGCAGCTATGGAGGCCAGGTCTTCAGTTGTATTTAAGGCAGAGCTTGATAGGTTCTTGATTGAACGTAGCATCAAAGGTTAGAGGGGTAAGGCCAGGTAGTGAGGCTGAGGATTGGGAAAAGTAGTATCAGTCATGATTAAATGGTGGTGCGGACTCAATGGGCCAAATGGCCTAATTTTGCTTGAAAGTTATCAATGTGCAAAAGACACCTAGACCAGATAACTCTCCTCTTCTTATATTTATCCATGGAGTCTTGTGTTGTCACCTTTACCAAATTTCCTATGATTCTGCAATTTATTTTAAAAAATCTATTTTCTTTCCAAGTTCTATTTGTAGACCCAAATCAGATATCCCATCCAATATTATTTAAGATCTATACTTAAATCTCTATCGCCTACATTTTCTCTACTTTGATTTGCTGTTCACCCCATTACATTAGGACAAGTATCATTTTTTGTCACTCAATACCTTGAGAAAAGCTTGCCTAAATGGCCAAGGTAACTACCTTGGCATTAACTTTAGTTGGGACAGGGCTCCAGTATTAAAATACAAGCAGCGGTGACAGCAGTTGGTAGATCTATCAAAATGAAAAGGACACTAAAGCTATTGTTTCTGCAAGAATCCACACTTTGAATCAGTGGATTACACAGAATAATAGAGCACGCTGCCAGCTTAATTACAAGTGTCACTAGCATATTTAAATTTGACCCATTTGCTATCCATTGATGGGAGTCACAGGTAATGCAAAATTAGTCTTAAGGTCATGTAATTATTAAATCGTAAGGAAAACATCAAATCTCTGTATTGGAGATTCCCAATCAAAGGACCTATAATTATTAGAATCTTGTAAGAATCGTGATCAACAAGGTCCTTGGGGTAGAGAAAACTGTCAAGTGTATTCACTAGCTCTGAAAGGTATGTTCTTTCTCCAAGAAAATGGACCTCTACGTAATTTGATTGCTATCTGATAATGCATGAACAGATTTGCATCACTGAAATATTTTCAAACTAGATATGTGATTGTTCTGTCACCAAGTGGACAACCAAAGAAATCCTCCATTAGGAAAACATGCTTAAAAATCAAAATCTTTATTACAAAAATAAGTTACACTCACCTCCAGCTTACAGTATAAAACAATGTTTATCTGCAGGAATGAAGCGATGATGATCAATGCCAATGAAATCTTGCTGTACTTAACAGCAAGGTCCTTTCAGGACAAGTAACATCTCCAGTTTCCATAGGTAGATGAAGGCAATAATTGATCAGGTAGTTTTTGCCAAGATTTACCAATTCACATCCAGATATTAACCTTTCATCTAGTTGCAAACTTTGGGGTAAACTTAAAACTACAATATCCCTTTTAATCAAACACATTTGAATTCCAAAAATTTAAAAAATCTTTCACATATCTTACCCTTCTGTTCTTATTGTTACCTGAACTTTTGCTCAATTTTCTTGGTCCCATCCATCTATCTACATGGTTTTGATCCACTTACAAGTTTCCATAAACCTGGTCAGTGCAAGATAGAACACCATGGTGTAGGTACTGACCTGCCCTCACATCTTTTACAAATGCAATGCCACTGACATTAAGCCTACAATGTCACTTGTTAAATATATAAACTACAACAGTGAAACATGATTATAGCAACAATTTACAAGAAATGCAGCATTCGATCCCAACAGAATGGAATATTGTCAATACTGGATAAAATACATCAGTATAAAATAACCTGAAGTCTGATTTTTATAGGCACGGTAGGACTGATGCAAATACAGTCATGTTAATTTAAAATCCGATGCCTCAACATCTAGGTAGTTATTTCTGCAAGGATTTTTTTCTTAAATATCTGCACCAACTCTAGTCTCTATCTCCCTTGAAGTTCTGAATCACTCAAGGCAGTTATGCACATCCTCTAGAATGACAAACATTCACAAATCTCAGTGAAGGCAGACAGGTTTACTAACCATAAAACTATGCACTTTCTTCAGCAGGGAATGCTAGACCAGCCTTGCTAATCCTTCTTTATTACACAATGCAACCCAAATGAAATCAGCACAAAGACTAAACATAAAATTAGTTAGATAAACTTGGCCATTTCTAATGACCTATAGTGAGGAATATTATAACCTATTGAACAAGCTGTTCAAAACCAAAACAAGGCACCATAGTGCTAGGATAATTCTTAGGTAAACCACAACCACTGTTCCAGTTCTGAGTTTAACCAAAATACATCTCATTTTAAACTATCCTATGGTACAAACTTCTAAAATGCGTAAGTGGCTCAAGGGTCAATTTATATGAATTAAGAATTCTCAACAAATATATGCTTACTCTTTTATTACTCAAGTTCAAAGAACCACTAAAGCATTATACCATGTAACTTAAAGTATCTTAAGTCATTCAACCATCCTAATATACCAAGAGCAAATATCTTAAGATAACTTTAAGAGGTAATAAAATGTTGCGCATCTAATCTCTGTAGTTGTACAAATTAGCATCCTATCCTTTCTAAACATGGTAATTATGGTCATGGGGCTATCACTTTTGGAACCAGGGAACAAATTGGAAAAAATTCTAGGTCAAAAGGTTAGACATTTGTGAAAGGTATTTACAAAAGAAACTTGCCACTGAGTCATGGGGGCAACTTATGAAAAAGTGTGCTTACTAGAGAACAGTACACACATCAAATCCAAACTAACAAAGTATTAACTTCATTAGAACACAAAGATATGTGCAATTCCATACATTGCTAAAACTAACCCATACAAAACTATTTAAAGGGATATTGTAATTTAAACATTACAGTTTGCTGTCATTGAATTTTCAATTTCCAACATCTCAGTACTTACAAAAGTAACAGCTCCTTCAACTATAATACAACCTAAGGTTAACTATAGTATCTGAAAAAGCAACACAGCAATTTCAGTTTAATAGAGACAAGAGCAAGGTTTGTTATGGTCATTTGTAATAAAGATAGGGTACCACTACAATTCTCAATACACTAATTTAGCCTGAATTAAAAAGGGTACTGAATAAAAACAAAAAAAAACTAAGCAGGCAATAAAAGGTTTTCTTTGTGGCAGATACAGCAAAACAAATCTTGCTCTTGTTTACAGTTCTCTATATATACAGTACACAAAGGGTAGTTTTATCCTCGTTTACCGAGGTAAGTTAACAACCCCTTTTTTAAAGTTAGGTTCAGAAAAGAACCATTCTTCTGGAATGCTCAACTACCTGAAATATTGGTGATTAATTACACTTCCATCTGCAAGCAGTCCTCTTCAGGAGTAATGAGTTCTCGAACTGCAGTGTGAGGTAGTGATGAGGAATAACACAAGAACTACAATCAGCTGGACGTGAATGCAATGGCTTGGACATAATGTTTTCTGAGCAGGTCTGGTATTTGTACGAATACCATGGCCATTATGAAATCATCCAACAAAGCAATGGTCATCACCCACCACTACCCCTGTATATTACAAAAAAGGTAAATTTGCTATACAAAATTTAAAAATTACAGTCCATATACATTGACATCTGAAGCTTTTCTCCTTGGCTGTTCCTGGTCTCCATTTGGCGTCATCATCTGGAATCTTACCATCATCTCTTAGCAGCTTCCAGTGTAACTTCAGCAAGTCAGTCGTCATCAAAACAGGTCAGGACCGGCCTCGACCTCGTTTTCCTGCTAGTCAGGCAACAAAAGGAAGCCAGTAAGAATTTAAGAAAAATGTTACTCAATAATCCATATTTAATGCTTCAGTATAGTAACTATCTGAACCCAAAATACAACAAACGAGCTATTGTTACTGCCCAGGTGAATTCATCTTAAAAACTGAGTATACCATTTAATTTAAATATTTTCAGCTTTCCAAACAATTCTTCAGAGCTTTCAGCATATTTACATTAATCCATATACACACCCTGGTGGTTCAATGTAATTTTTCAATGTAAAAATATATTCACAGCATTGTTTATCTGGATTAAGCTCAAAGGTACACAATTTGTGTTTGAAGTCAATATGGATTTCTGAATTTAATTCTTAGAATATAAGTGGTACACTCCTGTTTCCAAAGAGAATTTGATCAAAATATGTCACCATATTTTGAGAACATAGCTTGGTTAAGCAAACATCAGTTATTTCACAACACAGTAAGCATTTTAGGTGTTAAGCAAAGCACATATTAAGCATTTAATGCCGAAAATTAATAGCAGCTAGATTTTTTGTGATTTGTACTTTAGAAATGTACTTCTGACTTCCTTTAAAAATTCATCTTCAGGAATAAACTATTTGGAAAAAAACGTACTGTACAAAAAGCACAAACACATCTGAGGTATCCTTTGGCATCATCCCCACAGTACTTCCATGACATAAGATCAGTGCTTTATTAAAAGTCAAAAAGCAATGCAGCAACTCAGTTAGATAACTTAATGCAAAGCAAATGTGCCTCAATAATATGCCCTAGTTCACCCAATCAATTTTACAAAACTGCAAGACTCTGCTACTGATGTATCACATGCTACCTTAAAAGAATCTCCTTCTCTATGTTAAATATCATTCACATACAAGAAATACATAAATAAAACTGTGCAAATGCTAAAACACGCTTCTAGTACTTCCTTCCATAACCATTCTGACCAAGGATTTCCATTATAAATTCATTGGAGAATTTGGATCAGCTTTTGCGATTGAAAAATGTCAAAGGAAAATGACTGCAACAAAACGGTATTTGGTTAAATCCATGCGGCTTGAGAATTTTGAAATTTTATAGTAGATAGTAACAGTAGAAAATACAAGCAAGACTTGACAAAGTGTCACTTCTGGAATAGCCAAACCAAAGGAATGTAGTAATGTTAAATTGGACAAAAGCAAATAAATTTATCTAGGTTCAACTTGCCTACTCCTGGTAGTAATGTACAAAAACATCAGTTATTTCAATTAAAAGAAATTCAGTTGGGGGGGGGGGGGGGGGAACTGTTTGAAAATTTATTCATTTAGCTTGAAAACGTCAAGGAAACAGAACTACCAGTAATATGCATACAGTGAAGCCATGTTGAAATGATAAGCCAGATTTTTTAAAAAAGTCAAAAACATGATGAATTATGTCGAACCTCTGCTAAACTTTCTGGAATGCTTTTATCAAAGCAGCCAAATTTCCAAAAAAAAAAAGCCATTCCCAGTCATTGCAGACAGTGCCATCCTCTATTTGGTAAAAATATATACAGAGATTTGCACATATGGGATTCTTGCCAGATGTCACCAATTAACTAGCGGCAGCCAATCAGATTTAAGGCCAATTGGATTTTTGAAGTCAGTTCAAACAAGCTATCAGTCACGTTATAAACCCTAATGGCTTATTTCCACTGTTGCCCACAAGTAGCCTGGTTGTTCTCAGATTTGTAACCATAGTTACCAGAATAATCACCACCTTGGAGCGGTTGCTGAGCAATAGGTTGGGAGCCCCAGTTCTGATTATTGGTCTGGCGCCGCTTCGAATCTGGCTGGTTGTACCCATCAGCTTTTCGTTTGCCTCCTACATTTCCACCGCGGCCACCCCTCACACCACGTACCCCGCGGGTTCTCTGTGTCTGGGGACCCCCTCTTGCACCACGAGCACCTCTCCCTGCCATTTGACCACGTTGTGTGAATCCAGATCTTCCACGTGGTTGGGGAACTCCACGACCTCTGATAAGAGGAGCACCTCTCCCACTTCTGCCACTTCGTCCTCTAGCAGTCGTTTGATAATCATCGTAACCATAATATGGATCTTCATATCCTCCACGATAATCATGGTAATCGTAGCCATAATAATCGTAGTAATCTTCGTAACTATAGTAATCTAATGAGTAACTGTAACCTCCTCTGGCTCCACGATTTCTGCCTCGTGCTGGAGGGGGCATGCGGGGAGGAGGGTAGTAATAATAATCCTCATACCTGGAGTTAAAAAGACATTTGATTTGTTTAAGACATTAGTTCAGTTACAATGATAAATGTTCTTTCAAGTTAAAGCAAAGACCTACTCTTAATAAATTAAAACCAAAGTATTCATGGATATCAAATGGAACATTTGAACTGTCAGCAAGAAGATTGGGTGATGTTTTCATTTCTCAATCCTTAAAAGAACTACCATGTCTTCATGAGCCACCATTCTTAATACTGATTACCACAGGCAACATGATCACATCTCCCTGGTCATCAATATTAGGTACAACAGAACTGAAAGAAAACTGTAATAGATGCCATCAAAATAAAGCAGACTACATTACAAGAACATCTGCACCTGTACAAGATAACCTAAATGAACAGGTAAAACTGAAGGATGTAACGTACATTTACTATTTTAATTCATTAGGAGGGCAGGGGTATAGTACATTTCAGGCGGATCAACCTGTACAGTTGTACATAGCCTATCTGACCTACAATTGTAAAAACTAAATTCAGTTTTGGACAAAATAGGAAACTAAGTTAAAGGAAATAAGGCAATCGTCCGTGATTGAACTAAATGGCACAACAGTTTCAATCTAAACTAAACGCCAACAAATCTAGTGGGAGATTCCCACAATACTACATTACATAGTCTGCTCTTCTGGTTTAACTGAGGGCAAGATTGAGGAAACAAAAATCAGCACCTAACAGAGGAACCTAGCATTCTGTAAACAGCTTAACCTCAACCACGAATACAATGGGAGTTCAAAAAAGTAGCCTTTTAAAGGTATATTTCTGATACATAATATACATTTTTAGCTAGATCCATCACCAATTAATATCATTTACTTCCATCTGCTGGCCAAACACCAGTTATCAGATAATAAGCAAAAAGTTCCAAATTTCAAAGGCATCAGGAGTTGAATACACCAGATTTGTCCTGAAAGGATTCATGCTTATATGACTTAAACAAATAATTGTTGTGCAATTGGCCAAAGTAGAAGTGCTGTTGAACAGATCTGCTGATGCACCAACAGCTTGTCTTACAGCTGGACATTCCCACTAGGCTGGAATCTGACCTAGACTCCATGCATCACCAAAAGCAATACTTTTTAACTGGAACAGTTTCTTGGGAAAAAAAACTGTTGACTATAATTAACCAGACTTGAAATAAGATTAAAAATATTGAACCATCAAGATATACTCACAGCTGAGATCTAGCAGCTTGCCTCTGAGCTTGACGTTCTTTTTTCTTCTTGTCTGGTGGCTTAGCAAGAACAATTTCAATATTTTCCCCTTCTAGATCTTTCCCATTCATTTCATCCATTGCCTGGAACAAAGTAGTAAATATAGCAGTTTTACATAATTATTTGCCCAGATAAACAATTAAACAAACAAGCTGAGCCAAATAATCAGTAGCATGGATTATGACAAACTCATGCCTTTCACTTGATGCTGCATAGCACTACATTGAAACTTTCTTTACCTTTACTGCACCATCTCTCTCATCAAAATGAATGAATGCATAATCTTTAAGTTTCTTCACCCGCTCCAGTTTGCCAAAGTGACTGAAAGTCTTTTCTAGTAATTCTTCTGTTACTGTACTGGCCAAATTGCGAACAAACAGCACTTTTACCTGCAATCAAGATGTATATATATCAATTATTTATAAAGAAAAATATTAAGAACATTAAATAATTTTATTTGTATCTCTATTTATGCAGTAGACAAGAGTCTATAGAAGTGAGGCAAAGTGGCATCAACTTCACGGACCCTATACAGATTACAGGAGATGGTTGCCATGCTGAGGCAATTAGGGTGGATAAATCCCCAGGGCCTGACAAGATGCTCCATTGGACCCAGTGAGAGGCAAGTGCAGAAATTGACGGGACCCTAGCAGACATTTAAAACATCAAGCAACAGGTGAGCACTGCATAGACCACTGTTTAACAAAGGCTCTCAAAATAAACCAGGAAATGATAGGCCGGTGTGCCTGACATCAGTTATTGAAAGGAATTCTGAGGGACCAGATATACCAGAATTTGGATAGGCAAGTCAGCATGGCTTCCTGCCTGGTAGATCATGTCTACCCAATCTTACATTTTTTTTCAAGGAAGTTATCAGGAATGTTGTTGAAGGCAAGGCAGTAGACAGTTGACGAGGTTGGCAACCGGATCATGAAATTTGTGGATGACACCAAGATTGGGGGTATAGTGTACAACAAGGAAGGCTATCATGGCTTGCAGCAGAATCTGGACCAGCTGGAAAAATGGATTGAAGATGGCAGGTGGAATTTAATGCAGACAAGTACAAGATATTGCATTTCAGTAGGACCAACCAGGTCTGTATTTCGTTGAAAGTGGTGTCACAAAGAAAGCTTTTGGTACAATGACCTTCAAAAATCAAAATAGTACAAGAGATGGGATGTTATGTTGAAGTTATACAAGATATTGGTGAAGCCTAATTTGAATTATTGTGTTCAGTTTTGCTCATCTACCCACACGAAAAGATGTAAATAAGTACAGAGAAAAGTTACAAGGATGTTGGCTGGGTCTACAAGACCTGAGTTATAAGGAAAGATTGAATAGATTGGGAGTTTAATCCTTGGTGCACTGAACATTGAGATTTAATCGAGGTACACAAAATTATGATGAGTATAGATAAAATGCAAGGAGGGATCCCCCCCCCCCCCCAGAGGTTCAGTGGGACAACAACCAGAGGTATATGGGGTATATGGGGTAAGACAAAGTTTAAAGGGAACATGAGGGCAAACATCTTCACTCAAGAGGGTTATGAGAGTGTGGAATAAGTCTCCAGCACAAGTGGTGCATGTGAGATCGATTTCAATGTTTCAATGTATTGATAGGCACGTGGACATAGGGGTATGGAAGGCTATGGTCGTGGTGCAGATCAATGGGAGTAGGCAGCTTAAATGGTTCAGCACAGACTAGCTGGAGCGAACCTGTTTCTGTGCTGTACTTTCCTATGACTACTTTCTTTCCATTGATCACTGTGACCAAAAGTAAAAATGAGTAAAAAGATGAGAAGCCTTGAAGTGAAAGTATACAGCCCAAGATGCAAGCTAGACTTTGGTGTACATTGTCTGGAAGGCCAGTATTACATGTACTACTTATCCTTGAAATAGGTAGTGAGCTATCGTCTAAGAGGTGAGATTAGGTACTTCACACGAGTTTCATGATGCCTAATCAGCCACAACGAAATGCTGGCAATATATGGTAAGATTTGTACAAAAGAGACAAGTGACATCTGACCAATATACTCATGGGCAGGCTTTCTAGAGCCATTGCAGAGATTGGCGAGGGGTAAGAGAAAGTGATAAAACAGAGGACGGAGCAGTTGGTGGAAAGTTAGATGCAATGTGTAGAGACTAAGAGGAAGGATAGGCAGCAGATAAGATTATTCATGCAGTTGGATAGGTTTACTGTGAGAAGTATCAGAAACAGAGGTGATGAACTTCTGAGCATGGATTTGTACACAGAACTTGTCACAGGTTACAAAGTCGTCCTAATGAAGGGTCTCAGCCTGAAAAGTCGGCTATATTCTTCTCCGTAGATGCTGCCTGACCCGTTGAGTTTCTCCACCATTTTGTGTGCTACAACGGGATAAGTTGCAGAGCTGGGTTGAGAAGTAGCATAGAATTCAATTGGAAAAGCACAAAATGATATAGTTTGAAAGGTCAAACTTTTAACACTGAGAACAGGATTAACAGCAAGATTCTCCTGCCCCTCAATGTAGAGTAACAGAAGGATGTTGAGGTTCACATCCACAGATCATTTAAAATTGCTTTAAGAAGGCACATGGTGTCATAGCCTTCGTTAGTCGGGGGTTTAAGATCTAGAGCTGCAAGATAATGTTGCAACTCTATCAAACTCTGGTTAGACCACACTTAGGAGTGTCATGTTCCGTTCCAGTCACCTCATAAAAAGGATATGGAATCTTTATAGGGTGGCAAAGGAGATTTACCTGGTTTAGAGAATGTCTTGTGAGGAAAGGTTGAGTGAGCTTGGGCTTCTCTTTAGAGAGAAGATAGATCAGAGGTCACTTGATAGTCTATGATGGTAAGAGGCAGAGATAGAGTTAAGTGAGTTAAGTATATGGGGGATGTCAAAGATAGACTTCTTTTTCCCACAATGCATCAAATGTGCTGCCAGGTGGTGGTAAAGGCACATCTATTAGAGGCATCCAAGATTTGTTAATAGGCACATGGATGGAAAAAAAATGGTGGGTTATGTGGGAGGGAAGCATTAGATTGATCTTGCACTAGATTAAATGTTCTGTACTATTTTATTATATTCTATATTTCAAAACTAGGATAATGTGAGACATTGCTGATGGTGAACTGCTCGTACATGCTATTGCCTGCCTTGTTAGTAAGAGAAGCCTGAGTTTGGGAAATGCTGTTTTAACAACCCATGTAAAGTAGGTATCTCAAACCCAAGACAAACTTCATGCTAACAATGTGAGATTCTGTGGATATTCCATATGTGGATAGCTTCCCTGTAGCAGCCATGATCAAGACCTGATTGGTGCAAATAAAACTTGCTATTATCAGCTCAGAACAAAAGATTACCAAGAACTTGATTCGTGAGGGGTAAACTCCAGTATCTGTGAATGTTCAAGGTGGCAAATTTTGTAACACTCAATTAATGCATCCTTTCAGATGTTATACCAAATCTTCAAAGAGAAAACTTAGAATTTAGGCAAACACAGGGATTTTAAAAAAGTAGGTAGTTTTATCTCAAATCACATGAAACTCGTCAACTGCTGAAGTTACATCTAATAGAGACTATACAACTGCACTCTGGTGCCTAAGGAAATGTGAGCCATTCACTACTGAACATATACTGGAAGCTGCTACATATATGACATGGAGTCTCAAGCACTATTGAGAATTTCACAATGGCATTCCATTTCAGAGTGCACTCCAAAATCGGCAGGTAATGTAGCGATCCTGATAATTATCACTAGGGGTGACTGCAGCACTAATTGTTCATAGTGAAATTATGGATTTGAAATACCATACCAATAAATGTGGAAAATATTTAAAACATTCAAGAAGCATTACCTTTGACATGACCTCTGGATCGGGATCTTCAATGGGGTCTGCCCATTCCACCGTGACAACATTACCCCAGACCTTCACTTTTCCACTCATAAGCCTGCGCCTGGCCTGGGCAGCAGATTTATGATCTTCAAACTCCAAGAAGCAGAAACCCCTATTCTTCTTCTTGTCATCCGGTTGGTGATACAGTATCACATCTGTGAGCCCCTCTGACAAAATAAATAAAATACTATTTAGCATCTACTCTCTACATTTATCTACTTACTGATAAAGCAGTTTCCTTCAGGGTTGAAATACATGAAGATGCAACATCAATAATATCCCCAAAATTTCTCCTATCCTAACAAAATACAAAAACTGATTACCCTACAAATTGATCAGGATACCAATAATCTTCAAAAGAAAAAGGGTATTTTGTTCTGAGCTACTTTCCTGTTTCCTACTTTTCAATGAAAGACCAGGTTCCACTGAATTACAAGCCTAGCAATCTATCCACCGGCTGTCAAGCGAGTGAGACTGCCAGCTTACAACTTAAATTTACAGTAGGATCATGATTGCCAGATCATGAAAAAAATGGCCAAGATGAATGTAGAAATTAATAGGGCAGTTTGGGGCTCACACGAATAGGTCAAAATACAACATTCTATTAACCCGAGCTCCCATAACACATTCTCTTGGTCTTACACTAAAAATTACCTCAGCCTACACGTATGATCGTAGTGTGCAACTATAGGTCTCATTGAAATGAATGGGAATAAAATTACAGAAATGAAATGAGACCTCCTCACTAAAGTCAATATGCAGTGCTTTATTCAGCATTGCATTTCATATCACCTTTCAGTAGTTCCCATTTTTTTTGACAATGAATAGCAAAACAATTAGAATATTTCAGTGGCAAGGTCTCATTAGATATCAGTCATTCTGGGACTGCTGGAAGAGATCCTGCACTGAGTCTCTGCCCCAATGAAAGGTAGGGCAAAAATCTATGTTGAGTGAAAGGAATACAGTAGGGTTCAGGAAGCACACAAATTATGTGCTCTGGAGCTTGAGCATTCAGCCAGGAAAGAGCACCAACCAGAGCAAGCACACCTTTATTATCCTCAGCCCAATGCTTGGAAGAAAGAGAATATCTGTACCAGAGTAACTCATTCAAACATACAATGTGCCTTCAAACTTAACAAATACCTTTTTATGTCAAGTATACATTTCACTAAGACTTTTGCTATATTTTAGGAGGATGAGATAAGGCACTAGCATTGATCATACAATTTGACAGACATCTTAAATTTCAAGAGCAAACACGAGGAAATCTACAGATGCTGGAAATTTAAACACCACACACAAAATGCTGGTGGAACATAACAGGCCAGGCAGCATCTATAGGGAGAAGCACTGTTGATGTTTCAGGCCGAGACCCTTCCTCAGGACTAACTGAAAGGAAAGATAGTAAGAGATTTGAAAGTAGTGGGGGGGGGGGGGAGGGGGAAATGCAAAATGATAGAAGACTGGAGGGGGTGGGATGAAGCTTCAATAGCTGGAAAGATGACTGGCAAAAGTGATACAGAGCTGGAGAAGGGAAAGGATCATGGGACGGGAGGCCTCAGGAGAAAGGGGGGGGGGGGGAAGCACCAGAGGGAGATGGAGAACAGGCAGAGAGAGAAAAAAAACAATTAAATATTGTCAGGGATGGGGTAAGGGGAGGAAACCATTCAGGGTCCCAGACAGTCCTTCCAGGTGAGGCGACACTTCACCTGTGAGTCGGCTGGTGTGGTATACTGTGTCCGGTGTGGCCTTTTATATATCGGTGAGACCCGACGCAGACTGGGAGACCGTTTCGCTGAACACCTACGCTCGGTCTGCCAGAGAAAGCAGGATCTCCCGGTGGCCACACATTTTAATTCCATGTCCCATTCCCATTCTGATATGTCTATCCATGGCCTCCTCTACTGTCAAGATGAAGCCACACTCAGGTTGGAGGAACACCTTATATACCGGCTGGGTAGCCTCCAACCTGATGGCATGAACATTGACTTCTCTAACTTCTGTTAATGCCCCTCCTCCCCTTCTTACCCCATCCCTGACAATATTTAGTTGTTAGTTGTTTTTTTTCTCTCTGCCCATTCTCCCTCTCCCTCTGGTGCTTCCCCCCCCCCTTCCCCTTTCTTTCTCCCGAGGCCTCCCGTCCCAAGATCATTTCCCTTCTCCAGCTCTGTATCCCTTTTGCCAATCACCTTTCCAGCTCTTAGCTTCATCCCACCTCCTCCGGTCTTCTATCATTTCGCATTTCCCCCTCCCCCCACTACTTTCAAATCTTTTACTATCTTTCCTTTCAGTTAGTCCTGAGGAAGGGTTTCGGCCTGAAACGTCGACAGTGCTTCTCCCTATAGATGCTGCCTGGCCTGCTGTGTTCCACCAACATTTTGTGTGTTCTTAAATTTCAAGTCTTGCACACCCAGGTCACTGGATAGACATATCACTAAAAGGAATTAATTTCTCAACACAGGATAAGAAAATAACTGAATGGGAATATTATAGACTAATCTTACAGTTATCAATGAAAGTGGGACAAACTTGCACAATTATGTGATTCAATAACTAATGACAGACTTAAATCCAACCACACCACAAACTGCATGTGTTATTTCATAACAAATCAGACTTTTTTTGGTTAGCAATGAAATCATTTGTTGCAGAACTTGCTGTCAATTTAACCCAATTATTTGCAGCACAGGGAATTTGCTTGATCCACCACACATGCCACAGTAATTGAATGGATAGTATGCATGAATTGAACCAACAGAATGAAATCAAATCAATTTTACCTGTAACCTTTCTGAATTCATCCATAATTTGTTCTTTCGTCTTGCTTTTTGGAATGGATCCCACGAAAAGTCTGTTGTTTGCCACAGAAATGCAAACACCAATGTGTTTACCAGGCCGAATTTCATGGTTATCGCACTGAAAATTGATAACTGGGTCAATTAATGAGCCTTAATTAAAAAGGAATCGATTATAGCATACGTAACCATTGCAGAATCTCACCAATTTTACTGCCTCCTGTGCTGCATCTTTGGAGCAAAATGTGACGAAAGCATACCCCCGATTTAAACCAGTTAGTGGATCCATCATCAGGCGTAAATCCCAAATTGGGCCAGCTTTCTCAAAAAGGGGAACAAGTTCATCTTCGAAGAGATCTCTTGGTATTTTTCCTACAAATATCTTTGACAAAAATGTACTGATTTAATAAAAACAAACAGCAACTACTTTTAACCTTTACATCAACAAACTGGTAGTAATGGCTCTCTATACTATCAAAGGGATATTCTAAGAAATTCACATTCAACTTCCACTGAATACACAATGTCATTCAAAGGCTCATTTAAAATTCTCTGCATATGAGATTAAAGATCAGCTATATTTGTCACACATATTGAAGCAAAGTGAAATGCATCGTTTGCATCAACAGCTGACAGTCCATGGGTGTTCAGGGAGCAGCCCACAAGTGCATCCACGCTTCTAATAGCAACACAGCATGCCCACATTCATCCCTTTGGAATGTGGGATAAACCGAAGCACACTGAGGAAATCCACGTAGCTACGGGGAGAACGTACAGACTCGGGCAGCTGCAGCAATTGAACTTCAATCATTAAAGCTATATCACATTACGCTCTTTTAAGGTGCACATCACTTTTTCTGATCTTGAGCAACCATTCACATGACAAGTTTATCATTAACTTATTCAGACTATGAAACATCCATCCTTTGTAAACACTACTGCTTACCTCAGTACCAATGTTTGGTTGAGGACCTGAATGAACTGTATCAGGTGGGGGACCACCATATTTTCTCTGCCCTGTGGTAACATCAAGCGTATAACCTGTTCTTTCTAAGAGAGCCTGAGGGAATAAAAACAAAATTAAAATCAAAAATCAGCAATGGTAGGTTTGAGGAGTTGAATTTACTTATATTATTACAGGCAACTCTCTCAATCCCAGTAAAATAAACAATGGGACAATCTTTAACACAGATAGTAAAAGGTCAGTTTATTTGGATGGAGTAATTTTCTACAGTGCCAAGGATGGTCTGTGAACCTTCTGCTCCAGTATCTAATACCATTTATTCACATAGGGAAGTTTTGGATAGCCGTTATTCAAGCCCATCAAGCTATTTGCTAATACACAATCATCCAGACCAACAGAGACAGGTAATTTGAAAACATCAGATAAGAAAGATGTTGGCAAGGCATCAAGCATAAAGCACAGATAAAGTCAAACTATAACTGTAATTTTCTGAAAACGGCATATCTTCTAAGTAGACCACCACCAACTTTTTGACATCAACATTTACTGGAAGGCACCATCCCACTGAGTTCCTCACTTATTGGTTCTGATCCAGAAAGGAGAGATGACAAGAGCAATGCAGTTGTCAAACATGCAAAAAGACCGTTGTGCACAGGTCAACAATCAGGGCAGAAAAAGTGTAAATACAAGTGCCGGCTGTGGAGGGAGAAATACCTCAGCTGGACCAATACCCACCAACTCCAGTCCACCTGTATTGAGTGCCAACTATTCCCCAACGCTGATTATGCTGAAGGATAAAGCCTAACAGTTAATGACAACAGCTGGTTAGACTGATCTGATTGCAACTTCACCCATTCCTACCTTAAGAACATAAGGACGGTGGAAGCAAATTTTGAAAATGTACGTAAGCCCAGTTAGTAGAGCTGCTGCCTCAGCTTTCCAGCAAACCAAGTTTCATCCTCATTGCTGATACTGAGCAGTTAGCACTCCCCCAGTGACAGCATGGCTTTCCTCCCACATCCCAATGACAGGAGTATGGTGCAAATACAATGGGATTCTGTAAATGTGTGGCTAATGGTCGCCAGACTCAGTGGTCCAAACTGCTCTATGCTGGTTAATTATGCCTCAATACAAAGAGCTCAGAATACTCAAATCTCAAAAAGATGTACTCTCCATTCTCTTCAATGGACAATCCATTATAGCCTAGATTGGGGTTTCCAAACTTTAAGCCATGGACTCCCTACCATTAACCAAGGGGTCCATGGACACCCCAGTGAGAACCCCTGTCTAAATTATCCAAGAAATATATCCTCCACGTCCATCCTGTGGATATTCAAATTGAAAGACCCTTTAAATTTCAATAAACCCCTTCACCTGTTCAACTTCTTGACGTTAACAGAAGACATTATTCCTGTTTTGCCTGCAACTTAATATAGGCCTAACTATTAAGAGCACTAAAAGGCAAGAACTCAATTTTGATATCCATTGACATAGTCAGCCAGTTAGGTAACACAAGCTAAAATTAGTACCCCACCAGTATTTAGCATGGAAATCTGCCACCAAAGCAGTCATGCTGAACTTTGTCCAATATCTGAAATAAATACTACCAAAAAGGGACAGCTTTTTTGCTAAACTGTCCCATTCTTAGCCAAATATACCCACGGCCATCTGACAAAAGCAATCCCCCTCAACATCCCTAAGTCAAGAAAAACTGTTGCCAACTGTCTCTCACCAATCTTAAATATTGCAAACTGACTTTAGTTGATGAAATATGACCAATTGAGATACCAAAGTTAGTTTAATTCCCAGCACCTCTGAAAGTGTTAAGTCACCAAAATTACAACAGCTCCCTTCCCCAATCAAACTACGGCTCTAAAAGCAGCACTTTTTCCAGACATACACAGGCAGTAAAATTCAAAGAGCAATGTATTGTGATCATTGTAATATTGGAACTGTACCTTAATTTTTGTCTCATCAGGACCTTTATTAGCATCTGTCACCTTAGATCCTTGCTTTTCTCTTTGTCTGTACGTCTTCATTACACCACATAGAAAGGCACTTTTATTCTTCAGGAAAATAAAATAGATTAAATCAGTCACAAAGGACATTCTAACCAATAAAACTTAATATTGACCACTACTTATAGCATCGTATCAACAACTAGCATCACCCAGATGCACCCTGAACAAGTGTCATAGACTGCAAATAAATGAGAGGAGTAAGGGAAAAGAAACTGGTTCTGCTGTTCACAACATGCAAGGATGTCCATAAGTTGTTTGTCCATAACCCCAGGATGGCCCTCATTTTGGACAGTGCAACAAAAACCTCAACTTATACTCTCAAAACAACTAATTTTAGCCTGACTATAACGTAGCTCCAAGAGTACAAGGAAGACAGATTTCTACACCTGCTGCAAAACTGCAGCAACTTCCTATCGTTTAAGTTCCAATTATAAACCTCCCCAGAAACTGAAAAATATTAACATATCAGAAATTCCTATAAAACATCACCACAATCTGTACTTGTGGAAGATGAAAACAATGATTACCTGAACATGTGAAAGATCACTTTCCTTAAACTGCTGTAGCACTGACAATGCACCTTCTTCATTGAACTCCCTCAAAGCATCAATCGCTCTCTCATCTAAATCACTATGGGACACCAAGCCTACAGGAAAAAAGACCTGGAATTTAGTAACACCCTCTGAAGAATTGTAATTCAGTATTGTTCACCTTGTAAAATTGCTCACTTTATCACACTTTCAACTCTGCTGAAATAAAATATACAGTAGTTAGAATTATTCTTTTTCCACAATGGCTTCAAAAGATCTTACAAAAATTACCATTTATCATTTAAGGCAAACGGTACATTGCCCTTCATTGGAATAGGATTTTACTGCAGGAGCAAGGATGTTATGCTACAATTATTTTGGACTATTGCTAGAGTAGTCTGTGCAACGCTTGACTCAGTATTTAAGAAATTGTACACTTGAGGGGGAGCAAAAGGTGATTCCTCGATTGAAAAAAGATCTTGTTAAAATACACAAAATTCTGATGCATCTTGACAGGCCAGATACCAAGGCACCTCTTTCTTGTAGGGAAGTGGGGTTGTTGTTCATGATTTCAGGATACTAGGCCACACATTTAAGACCGAAATGAAGAGTAACACTTTCAAAGAGCCTACAACCTTGAAATCTCATTCACTGAAAGCTGTGGAAGTCAAGTCATTAAGTAGAGTGGGAATAGAGTACCTAGATAAAGTCAGCCAGGAGTTGAATGGCAGAGTAGGCTTGAAGGGCTGAATGGCCGGTTCCTACTATACTTGTTTGTAATGAAAGTCAACAAAAAAAAAATCAGTGATAGCATTTATAGCTTCTCCTCTTCCTAGATGCTTACACTGTAAAACAACTTTAACTTTGAATAAAAGGCACAGAAAACTCTCAACATTAACTTCCCAAATACCAGTCAGGTTTGTGAACTCACCAAGTTTTCAGGGAAGTCTAATGGGTAATCATAAATGCAGAAAGATAGGTAGCAGCATTCAGGGAGAAATTTCAGCCAATGAAAACCAAAGGTGAGATCAAGCTCCACTGGACTAAAAGATAACGTATATTCACTGAGTTTTTATCTGTGCTCCAGCTGAGAAGACATGAGGTGAGACTCAGACTAAGAAAGTATTATTGGATGGTCAAGCTAGAGAAAAACAAATGTATGGAGATATCATTTGCTGAAACACCTTAGCCTGGGTCCATCAGAGATTAGCTTTTTATCAGTGGTCACAGAACCTGAGGGAGGGCAGATCTGTACAATATTTTTCATTTCAAAAATAATCAACAGCCCCACAGAAGGACACCTTCACCTCCTTAGGAGTTTTTAATCATGACATGTAGATTTCAGCATGAATAAAACTAAAAAGAAAATGGGTCACCCCTGAACTTTCAGTACGGACACCAGAAAAGTGACAAATTCAAACTCTGAAATACTAACACTAGTAAGGAATCTCCTCCCCCCCCCCCACAAAGTGATATATCAGTTGTCCTTTGAAATTAAGGCACTCGTATAAAGTTCATTGATAAATGTACTCAAATAACAGTAGCAAATTCACTGTAAAATAGTCAAATAGCGTCAAAATTGTACTTTTCCCCCCCAAAATAGAATATTACAACAATTAATTTTGCTGTAACTCTAAGCAATGGCCATTTTGTGAGGTTAACCCACTAGGTCAACAGGGATCAAATCAATGGATCACAGGCTACTCGAGTACTGCACTGTCATGACTCAGCTCCATCCCTGGCTGAGACTGTTCAGCTGACAAACCAGGAACTGAAACGTGGTTTACTTCATGCCTGGCAATGCACTAAAAACAAATTGCATTACTAGACCACACAATGAATTTCCAAGGATTCAGCTCTTCCTTCAGGTGTAAACGGGCAGACTGCAGCTTCATTGATCTGAAACACAAACTTGTCTATAAATAGGCACATTTCTTACATCAGTAGGCATTCATCTTGCCTTGCTGCTGAAGGAAGGGCTGCAATGTGGACAATTATCCTGCGTGAGATGTTCAGCTGTACTGAGGTTGAGCTCATTTTAAAATTAAGAACAGGGGCCCATTATGAACCTGAACCACAACAGCAAATGGGTGTACTTTAACCGTACTATACACAACAGTTTTGATTAGGCTATACAATACATACCTGCTAAATAAATTTCATCTAATTTGTCTGCAACCTTTCGTGGTAAGCCAGCCGTTAATAAAGTCTGGTAGTGTTCAGACCGAGGACTGGTAGTGGAAGTTTCCATGGGCTCCTCTATCCCATTCCCATTCATGTGCTCGGTCGCCATTGCTTCAGTGGACATCTGTACACGTGGACAGAAGGAAGTCAGAACATGTGTAGAGCCGCCGCTCAGTGCTGACAGCCGTGCGGACAGAAAAACGGGTACAGACAGGCTCGGCGTGGCCGGCACCGGGCACCACCCTATACTGGCCTAGATCAACTACAGCCCCAGGCCCAAGAGCTTCCGCGGACCCGGGCCTTCCCGCCCTTTTCATACGGTCCGAGGGCGCGGCGGGAAAGACACCGACATGTGCCCGGTTCGGGGATGAGTCTCCCGGGCCAGGCGGCCCGGGCCCGGACCAGGCGGCCCGGGCCCGGACCCGGACCACCACCTCCTTCAGCCCGGAGGCCGGGCCAAGCCACGCCGTCACCGGCCATGTGGGCCGGACAAAAGCCCGGAGCCGGCTCGTCCACCCCCACCCCCCACTCACTGCGGCGCCCGGCTGGCACCTCCCAACACCCCGGCAGTGGCTGGCAGCCCGACCCCGGCCAGCGCGGACTAACAATGCGCCCTGACACACCTCGAGTTTGGCGGTCGGCCCCCTCCTCCCCGACAGCCCGGACCCTGCTCCCCATGGACCAGCAAGGCGGCAGTTCAGTCCGACGGGAGCGCCGGGCCGGGCTGGTGGGCGGGATGCCGGCCGGTGCTCACCTGGCTACCGGTGTGCGGCGGTAGCGGTGCGAACTCGGCTGGTTCGGCCCCTCCGCTGGCGCTGGTGCTTCACAAAATGGCGGCTGCGCGCGGCTCCCCCAACCCCGAGTCCGTCCGCTTTCTCACTCACGCGCTCGCCGCCTGGCTTCGCGGGGTCTCCCGATCTACCCCGCAAGGACACTGTCAATGGAAAGCACGGCGTCACGCCTCCCCGCCCCACCATTGGGCAAGGTCCCCAGACTGGACCCGCCCCTTCCCCACGTGACGGCTGATTGACAGAGGGTGTCTGCCAGCTGCATGGGCGCGGACTGTCTCCGCCCTGTTCTGCCACTGGCGCGCCTTTGGGTGCTGTCCTGGACACAAGGGGAGAAGGTGTAATGTACATAGGAACAAAAGAATACATGAATCGGAACATTCAATGATAGTTATAAACTGCAAGTGCTGGAAATCCGACCTAAAGACAAGAAATGCTGGAAACACTAAGCGCTTCTTGCAACATCTGCGCAAAGGGAAACAGTAATGGTTCAGGTGAAGGAACGGAGACACAAGATGGTGCAGAAATATACCAATAGTGTGAATACCTGCAAGAAAATGAATCTCGGGGTAGTATTCGGTGACAAATTGTATACTTTGATAATAAATTTACTTTGAACTTTGAAATAGACTGTGGACATTTAAGGGTCTTATCAGAAATGTGGATTGTTTCTTTCCCGTCACAGATATTGCCTAACCAGCTGAGTGTTTCCAGATGTTTATTCTGCTGTTCAATAATGAAGTGACTCAAGTCTCATCCCCAGCGTTTTATTGGTTCTTTTGTGTTTCAACTGTCAAAGGTCTCAATCTCCACGTCCAAAGTAGAGAATTGCAAAGAGATAAGAATTTCTTCATCACCAACACACACACACACACACAAAATGCTGGAGGAACTCAGCAAGCCAGGCAGCATCTGTGGAAAAGAGTGAACGGTTGACGTTTTGGGCCAAGACCGGACTGGAAAGGAAGGGGAGAAGTCAAAATAAGGAGGGCGGAGGGGAGGAAGGTGGTAGGTGATAGGGGGGTGGTGAAGTAAAGAGCTGGGAAGCTGATGATGAAAGAAAGGTCTGAAGAAAGGGAGAGAATCGGAGGCCAAGTCAGAAAGGGAAGGGGGAGGAGCAGCAGAGGGAGATGATAAGGTGAGAGAGGGAAGTGGGAATGGGGAATGGTGGAGGAGAAGGGGTGCAGCGATTACCAGTAGTTCAAGAAATCAGTATTCATTCAGTCAGGTTGGAGGCTCCCCAGACAGAATATAAGATGTTGCTCCTCCAACCCGTGTGTGGACTCATCATGGCAGAATAGGGGGGAATGGGAATGGGAAGCAGAATTGAAATGGGAGGCCACCGGGTGATCCCACATTTTGTGGCAGATGGAGCAAATGTGCACGACAAAGTGGTCTCCCAATCTCAGTCAGGACTTGCTAATATTCAGCAGGCCACACTGGGAGTACCGCATAGAGTAGATGACCCCAGTGGACTTGCAGGTAAAGTGACCTCACCTGGCAGGACTACTTGGGGCCTTGAATGGTAGTGAGGGAGGAGGAGTAGGGGCAAGGATGGGCCTCATCAGCAAGAATGGCTAGTCAGCATACAGAGAGGAGGTGCAGCGGCTAACAGACTGGTGCAGAGCCAACAACCTGTCTCCGAATGTGAACAAAACAAAAGAGATGGTTGTTGACTTCAGGAGGGCACGGAGCAACCACTCCCCGCTGAACATCGACGGCTCCTCGGTAGAGATTGTTAAGATTTCTTGGTGTTCACCTGGCGGAGAATCTCACCTGGTCCCTCAACACCAGCTCCATAGCAAAGAAAGCCCAGCAGCATCTCTACTTTCTGCGAAGGCTGAGGAAAGTCCATCTCCCACACCCCATTCTCCTCACATTCTACAGGGGTTGTATTGAGAGCATCCTGAGCAGCTGCATCACCACCTGGTTCGGAAATTGCGCCATCTCGGATCACAAGACCCTGCAGCGGATAGTGAGGTCAGCTGAGAAGATCATCGGGGTCTCTCTTCCCGCTATTACAGACATTTACACTACAAGCTGCATCCGCAAAGGAAACAGCATTATGAAGTACCCCATGCACCCCTCATACAAACTCTTCTCCCTCCTGCCATCTGGGAAAAGGCACCAAAGCATTCGGGCTCTCACGACCAGACTATGTAACAGTTTCCATCAGACTTCTCAATACCCAGAGTCTGGACTGACACCAACTTACTGCCCTCTACTGTGCCTATTGTCTTGTTTATTATTTATTGTAATGTCTGCACTGTTTTGTGCACTTTATGCAGTCCTGGGTAGGTCTGTAGACTAGTGTAGTTTTTTTCTGTGTTGTTTTTACATAGTTCAGTGTAGTTTTTGTATTGTTTCATGTAGCACCATGGTCCTGAAAAACGTCTTGTTTTTACTATGCACTGTACCAGCAGTTATGGTTGAAATGACAATAAAAAGTGACTTGATATTGTTTCACTTGCAAGGATAAGGGCCAGGAGGGAGATCAGTCGAGAGGTACGAGTGGACAAGGGAGTCACGTAGGGAGCAATCCCTGCAGAAAGTTAGGGGAGGGAAAGACGTGCTCGGTGGTGGGATCCCATTGGAGATGGCGGAAGTTCCGGAGAATTAGGTGCTGGACTCAGAGGCTGATAGGGTGGTAGGAGAGGACAAGAGGAACCTTATCCCTGGTGTAGTGGTGGGAGGATGGGGTGAGGGCAGACGTGCGTGAAATGGAAGAGATGCGGGTGAGGGCAGTGTTGATGGTGGAGGAAGGGAAGCCCCTTCCTTTGAAGGAGGAGGACACCTCCGTTGTTCTGGAATGAAAAGCCTCATCCTGAGAGCCAATGCGGCAAAGAAATTCTTCATTTCACTTTGATTTATTCAAAACTTAATCTTCCCAATTATCGATATCCTAGCAAGAGGAAATATAATCTCAGCATTAACCCTGTCAGTCCTACATGGAATATTTTACAGTTCAGTGAGTTTACATCTTCTAACTTCCAATGAGCATCTGGTCAATGTCTCTTTGTAAAGGTTTTATGAAAAATCCTTTATGTCAGTAATCAACCTTCTCTGCATTACCCTCTATGCAAGAGGGACCCTCCTAAATAATGGAGTGCACAACTCCATGCAGTCCTCCGGGTAACTAAATAAATAAATACATTGATTAATTAATTAAATAGATAGATCGCTGGTTATTTGGGGAAAGAAATATATATACTAAAGCTATTATGAACTCCATGGAGCATGTGGGGATCTTCCGATATCCAGGCATTCTTTCTTTCTTTCTTTTTTACTTCTTTTTTTTCTTTCTTTCTATAGGGATATGTTGAGGGAGGGGTTAAGGGGGGGAAGGGTTGATATTTTTTTTCTTTTCTTCTGTAATCATTGAAAACTCAATAAAAAAAATTTTTTTAAAAAATTAATTAAAGGTGATTGCACACAGCAAACTGCTCATCAGAGATTCTATTATTGTTTGGCAATAGGGCATAGCGTGTCAGCCTCGGTGTTTGTGGAGTTTGGCATTATATTATCATGCAACATCATCCATCAAAATGAAATTCAAATGCGCTTTAACACTGGAGATTAATTGTGATATCAACCATTGTTAACATACTCAATGTGCATTTTGATTATCCCTGCAAATAAAGTTATTTGTTCATTCATGACAAAAAAAAATTCTTCGCCTCTTTTATATCACAACCCCCTGCAATAAAGAATAACAGTCCCTTATGATTTACTATATGTACATTTAATGTCACCCAACTTCACTTGCCCCATCACTGAACCATTTCCACAACTTATGGACTAACTTTCAAGGATTCTTCCTCCCATTTTCTCAATATTTATTGCCTATTTTTTTTCTCTTTTCTGTTTGCACAGTCTGTTGCCTTTTGCATGTTGGTTGTCCCCTCTGTTGGGTGTGGTCTTTCGCAGATTCTATTATGGTTCTTGGAAGTACTGAGTATGCCTGCAAGAAAATGAATCTCAGGGTTGTATAAGGTGAAAATATGTGCTTTGACAATAAGTTGACTTTGAACTTTGTTAATGTTGTTTGTTTCATGCACACAGCCAACTCCGTACTCGCTAATGTTGTCCACATCCTTTGCAGGTACTCCATCTTCTCCTCAGCCTAACTAAGAATCAATAGCAAATTTGGCTATTGTATGCATGGCATCTTCAACCTGACCATAATTAAGTTGAGGCTCTAACGTTAATCCCTGTTGCACCCAGTTGCTGAAGGCTAATTTGGAAATAGCTCACTTATCCAAAAGCAACACGCACAAAATGCTTGGAGGAACTCAGAAGGTCGGGCAGCGTCTATAGAAATGAATAAGGAGTCGACGTTTCGGCCCGAGACCCTTCATCAGGTCTGGAAAGGAAGGGGTAAGATGCTAGAATAAAGGGTGGAGGGAGGGGAAGGAGTGCAAGCTGGTAGGTGAAACCAGGTTAGGGAGAGGGAAGGTGGGCAGATGAATTAAGAAGCTAGAAGGTGACAGGTGGAAGAGGTAGGAAGGAATCTAATCTGCTCTGTCTCACTCAGCCTATCCTCATAAAAAAGAGCTCTCTAAACCAGGCGGCATTCTGGCAAGCCTCTTTTGCACAAGCTTTAAAGGATGTGGGAAACATGAGTGAGTATGGAGTATCAGAGGGAAATTTGAGATCATCCAATTTGGAAGGGAGGGGAAGCAAACAAACTCTTATTGGAATGTGTCGGATTCAGAGCAGTTTATTGTCATATTGCCGTGACATTTCTTGCTCGCAGAGAGTGTGCACAACAATGGAGTGGTGCAAATAGTGTGAATATAAAAAACCTGAGTGACTGAGTGCACAAAACTAACAGAACTGGTATGTACCTTTGGTAAATCATGTTGGCCTTGATTGCACGGGGTCGGTGACTATTCCCTGCTCCTGAGGACCATCTACATCTATCCCATACATTTGTGATTCCAGCCTATTACCCTACCAATAGGTACTTTGTCCATTCCTCCCCAGCACCCGCAGACATTTGACCTTAACTCCATTCTGCTTAAATACTGCTCACCTCTTCTCTTTTGACGAAACACAGTCAATGTGAAATGTGGGGACAAATGAGCTGAAATGGAAGGTTACATTGGGCAAACTCAGGAAACGGACTCCAACCCATCAATTTCTGAATGTTACCGGCAGATTTATTTCAGTGTTACTGGCCACAGAGAGATTGGTTAAGTGATGTCAATACTTCAGTGAGTGAATTCCACAATGATTTAACTGGCATTTAGATTTGAAAATGTACATAAGGACTGTGCAAATCTTGTCACGGAAGCCAAGAATAGACCAAAATACAGCCCAAGTTCTCTCTAAAAGCCTGCAGTACCACAGCCCACGGTACTCACAACTTCCACCTGATGTTCCACCTTTGCTCAGAGTAGTAGTTGTACAGAGAGGTGCTCAGGATGAGGAAGGGGTGTGCGAGGGAACTGCCTGTCATTAGCCTTGGATGAATGATTAGGATGTGGCGTGGAGGGATTTGCATAGAGAAAGAGAGTAACGAGAAGCTGACATACTCTGTCACACAAGCTGGCAGCTCAGGACAAGGGCAACTGCACTAGCCACTGCACCTCATCAGGATTCAGCTCAGTGCCCTGAACTCCAGATCGTCCCGGATCCACCAAGTCTCTTCCAAATGAGAAATCGGGGCCAGCCACCGCGCATTGCCTCTCACAATGCCGCTCGGCTAGCTGGCTTTCTGCAGGCCTGGAGAACGGGCTGCACACGCGGAGATCCACACATCCCCGGATCGGTAACTGTCACTGCAAACCCAAGGGACCCAGATCCATCAACATTCAGCTGACGTGCAGTCACAAGGTTTATTCAGCTACCTACCAGATCTCAGGGGAGCCATTGTAATGTTTTTTTTTGTTCTCAGACTTGTCTGGGGTTAGGCCTGGAAATCATTCAAGTGTGGCTGGTGATAGTTGTGAGAGACCTGGAAACGGTAGCGCGGTAGTCACAGGACATCTAGGTGTTCCATAAAGCTTCTGAGCTGCAGAAGGTTCAAAGTTCAAAGTAAACTTATTATCAAAGTATGTACAGTACACCATATACAACCTTGAGATCCATCTTCCTGCAGGCAGCCACCGGAAAATAGTGAAATAATGAAAAACCCACACACAAAGAAAGACAACATCCCTGAATGTGAGTCACTTCAGAGCTGAGGTTGAGTGAGTTATCCATGTCAGTCCAGGAGCCCGATGGTTGTAGGACAACAGCTACTCCTGAGCCTGGTGGGCGTGGGACCCAAGTCTCTTGCACCTCCCACCCAATGGCGGAAATGAGAAGAGAGGGAGATCAGTCAAGCGCTGGGACATGGGATGTGCTCGGGTTGGGGATCTTGTCTGGCATGGAGTAGTGGGGCTAAACACTGGTTCATTTCCCAGTCTCGGGCCTCAATGCTATAATTTGGCTTGAAGTCCACCCCAGCGCTCTCTCTTCCAGCAATGGGTGACCTTCATCCATTTCATGGTCCTAGACCCCCAGTCTTGATTCATTTGCTGAATCCTTCAGGTGATCATAAAATCATCAGTTCTTTAGACAAAAGTTTGTTTCTTAAAGGGAAATTTCAAGCTGCGGATTGCAGTGATCGTAGTTCGGAAGAACATAAAGTATCTAGTAGTTTTGTAAGCTGCCCTCAAAATGTATGTTGCCAGTGCCACCTTGTACAAGGAGGGAGTTAGGAGCCTGGCTTATCTGGAGGGATCATTCCACCCTTCACCCTGAATTTTGAGAGGGTGAAGCTAAAAGTCAGATGTATCAGTATTACAGTGCAGTAAAGGGAATTACAGACGCATGAGAGAGGAGTTGGCCTGAATTGAATGGAAAAGAACACTGGCAAGGATAAAGGCAGAGCGGCAATGGCTGGAATAGCCACAAAAGGCCATTATGGGTGTGGCCACCACAGATTTTTGACAAGTGTACCACAGAGGTTCACTGCCTGAGCTGGTCAGCTGCCTGCTATATAACTTTGGGAGTGTGCTCCATGGTTGTGAGTGGCATCTTATTAAACATTAAACAGGAGCTTTATCTGTTCTCTCAGAGGACATAAAAGATACCTTATCACTGTTCAGAAGCTGCAGTCGCCAATCCTGTCTCAGCATCACTGAAATAATTTGCTCAAAGCGACACCACTGCTGAAGGATCTGGCGCTGTGCAAATCGATTGCTCCAGCACGTGTACTTAAAAGCGATCGCTTCAAAATAAGTGATTGAGTGCAAAGCATTCATGCCACACTGAATCCACAAAGGTGCTATATAATAGGCAAGTCTTCTGATTTGTCATTTAAAGTCTTATTGCATTGCATCCCCAAATAACACTCCTCCGCTGACCTCCTTTGCCAGCAGCTGTCACTTGCTCAGCAAACGGCTGCCCTTCTCCTCATGGCGTACTGGCAGAGACTAAAGGTCAAAGCACTAGAGGTAAGGACAACAACGAGGAGGTCATGGAGGCAGGAAAGTGCCTATGGGATTGGTTTGATCCAGTGGAATGGATCATGTTCAGCGACTCATCAGAGGACCTGACCGAATACACCACAGTTGTCCAGGACTCTTGTGGATAAGTGTGCCCCCACAAAATAATTCAGAGGCTCCCCCAACAAGAGGCCCAGGATGAACCTAGAGATTTACAATCTGCTAAGGGCTAGATTGGTGGCATTCAGGACTTGAGATCCAGGGAAGTACCAGAGGTCCAGGTATGGTCTCTGGAAAGCCACCTCACATGCAAAGTGGCAAGTCCGGACGAAAATGGAATCACAGAAGGAGGCTCAATGGCTGTGGTAGAACTTGAATACTATCACCTCCTACAAAGTAAAACCAAGCAACATACTTGATGGCAAGTTCTCACTCCTAGATGAGCTCAGTGCCGTTTATGCTCACTTTGACTGACAGGACATGGAGACAAACTCCCAGAACCTCGAAGACCTGTGATTTCAGTCTCTATTGCAGACATAAGGCCATCCTTCACAAACTCCCAGAACCTCGAAGACCTGTGATTTCAGTCTCTATTGCAGACATAAGGCCATCCTTCACAAACTCCCAGAACCTCAAAGACCTGTGATTTCAGCCTCTGATGTGGACATAAGACCATCCTTCAGGAGGGTGAACCAACAGAAAGCAATGGGCACAGATGGTTCACCTGGCCATATACTAAAGACCTGTGCTAATCAACTTGTTGGTGTGTTCACTGGGATATTTAACCTCTCAATTTCTCTGTCCAAGGTACCCAGAGGTATCAAGTAGGCTTCAATCATATTGGTGCTTAAGAAGAATATGGGGGGCTTCAATATGAAGGTAGATTGTGAAAATCAGGTTGGTGCAGGATCCCAAGATGGGGAGTTTCTAGAATGCCTACAGAATGGCTTTTTTACAGCAGCTCGTGGTTGAACCCACTGGAGGATCAGCTATTCTGGATTGGGTGTTGTGCAATGAACCAGAATTGATCAAAGCTTAAGGTAAAAGAACCCTTAGGGGCAAGAGGTCATAATATGACCAAATTCACCTGAATTTTGAGGAGATGCTAAAGTCAGATGTATCAGTATTACCGTGGAGTAAAAGGAATTACAGAGGCATGAGAGAGGAGTAGGCCAGAATTGAATGGAAAAGAACACTGGCAGGGATGACGGCAGAGCAGCAATGGCCGGAGTTTCTGTAAACAATTCAGGAGGCACAGGATAGATACATCCCAAAGAGGAAGAAGTATTCTAGAGGCAAGATGACACAACTGTGGCTAACAAGAGAAGTTAAAGCCAACATAAAAGCCAAAGAGAGGGCATGTGATAGAGCAAAAATTAGTAGGAAGTTCGAGGATCGGGAAGCTTTTAAAAACCAACACAAGACAAATAAAAAAGTTATTAAGAAGGTAAAAATGAAATATAAAAGTATGCGAGCCAATAATATTAAAGAGGATACCAAAAGTTTATTCAGATACATAAGGTGTAAAAGAAAGGTGAGAGTGGATATTGGACCATTGGAAACCAATGCTGGAGAGGTAGTAATGGGGGACAATGAAATGGCGGACAAACTGGATAAGTATTTTGCATCAGTCTTCACTGTGGAAGACACTAGCAGTATTGTGGAAGTTCCACGTGTCAGGGGTCATGAAGTGTGTGATGTTACCATTACTAGGGAGAAGGTTCTTGGGTTCGTGGGAAGCTGAAAGGTCTGAAGGCAGGTAAATCACCTGGACCAGATGGTGTACGCCCCAGGGTTCTGAAAGAGGTGGCTGAAGAGATCATGGAAGCATTAGTAATGATCTTTCAAGTATCACTAGATTCCGGAATGATTCTGGATGACTGGAAAATTGCAAATGTCACTTCACTCTTTAAGAAGGGAGAGAAACAGAAGAAAGGAAATTATAGGCCAGTTAGTCTGATCTCAGTGGTTGGGAAGGTGTTGGAGTGAATTATGAAGGATGAGATCCCTGGGTACTTGGAGGCACATGATAAAATAGGCCGTAGTATGGTTTCTTCAAGGGACAATCTTGCCTGACAAATCTGTTGGAATTCTTTGCAGAAGAAACAAGCAGGATAGACAAAGGGGAATTGGTTAACGTTGCATACTTGGATTTTCAGAAGGCCTTTGGTGAGGTGCCACACATGGGGCCGCTTAAAAAGCTACAAGCCCTTGATATTACAGGGAAGATTCTAGCATGGATAAAACAGTGGCTGATTGGCAGGAGGCAAAGAGTGGGAATAAAGGGAGCCTTTTCTGGCTGGCTGCTGGTGAGTGGTGGTGTTCCACAGGGATCTGTGTTAGGTCTGATTCTTTTTACATTATATGTCATTAATTTGGATGATGGAATTGAAGGCTTTGTTGCAAATTCTGCAGACGATGTGAAGATAGGTAGAGCAGCAGGTACTTTTGAGGAAGTAGAGAGAGGTTACAGAAGGACTTAGACAGATTAGGAGAATGGGCAAAGGAATGGCAGATGGAATACAATGGAAGTGAAAGGGTTTGACTATTTTCTAAATGGAGAGAAAATAAAAAAAAAACTGATCTGCCGTAAAGGGACCTGGGAGTCTCTGTGCAGAATTCCCTAAGGGTTAACTTGCAGATTGAGTCTATGGCGAGGAAGGCAAATGTAATGTTAGCATTCATTTCAAGAGGACTAGAATATAAAAGGAAGGATGTAATGTTAAGACTTTACAAAGCACTGGTGAGGCCTCACTTGAGTATTGTGAGCAGTTTTGGGCCCCTTATCTTAGAAAGAATATGTTGAAACTGGAGAGGGTTCACGAAAATGATTCCAGGATTAAATGGCTTGTCATATGAAGAGTGTTTGATGGCTCTGGGCCTGTATTCACTAGAATTCAGAAGAATGGAGGGTGACCTCATTGAAACCTATTGAATGGTGAAAGGCCTCATTAGAGTAGATGTGGACAGGATGTTTCCTATGGTGGGAGAGTCTAAGACTAGAGGACACAGCCTCAGAATTGAGGGGTGTCCTTTTAGAATGGAAATGAGGAGGAATTTCTTTCCCAGAGAGTGGTAAATCTGTAGAATTCTTTCCCACAGGCGGCTGTGGAGGCCAAGTCTTTATATATATTTAAGGCAAGGTTGTTAGATTTTTGATTGGTCAGAGCATGAAGGGATATGAGAAGAAGGAAGAAGATTGGGGCCAAGAGGAAAATTGGATCAGCCATGATAAAATGGTGGAACGTACTTGATGGGCCAAATGGCCTAATTCTGCTCCTATATCTTATGGTAAACTGCCGGCTCCAAGGGTAGTCATAGCCGAAGGGTGGTAGTGGGGACGAGCTCCCGCTGCTAAGCAAATGCTCTTCATGGCGTGCGTCCCATCAGCCTCTGACAACCAAGTCCAACTCCTGGCCTTCACGTGTGGCATAGTTCTTATGCCCGGCGGAGCTGTTCTCACTGACTGGAGAAGGGGCAAAGGTGGGCCACTGGCACCTTAAAACCAGTTTCTCCAGGCAGATTGGGGCTCGTTAACCACGGATGGTAGCTCAGCTAGGAGAGGGAAAACTCCGATATCAAACCTCCACTGCCTTGCGGCTACACCCGCTCACGGGAAAGGCTTTGGGAGTAAACCCCGAGGAAAAATCCGGAGTCGGAGTCCCGAAGACGGCTGACTGCTGTACCCAGCACCGGCACGGTAACTCCTGTGACGCTGCTGGCACCAAACTGTATCGACTTTCATCGTTCATTTGGACCTGTCATCAGCATGGAGAGGGGGGGTCCCACTGCATGGGCAACAGACGGATCTCCATATCAACTCTGCCCTGGACAGGCCACTCCCAGTGACTACCAGAGGCACAGTACCCATGGTCAACCACGACCGATGGAGGCCACACACACTATGGTAACCTGCCTCAATGTCTACCTCCAGTAGTACCTGCATGTACTATGGTGAAGTGCTTTCGGAGGTTGGTCATGAAGTACATCACCTGCTGCCTGTGGAGATATTTGGGTCCCCTCCGATTTGCCAGCTGCTGTAACAGGTCAACGGCAGGTGCCGTTTCATTGGCTCCTCACTCAGCTCTGAAACACCTGGCCAGTGAAGATGCATACACAAGGATGTTCTTCATTCATTACAGCTCAGCGTTCAACACCATCATCCCTTCAAAACTAATCACCAAGCTCCAAGAGCAACGCACAAAAGCAAATATCTACTTATTGAGATACCACGTGTGAATTGGCCCTTCAAGCTGCTCCACCTTCAATTCAACCTTAGCTTAATTATGGGACAATTTACAATGACCAATTAACCTACCAACTGGTACATTCCTGGACTGTGGGAGGAAACCCACACAGTCATGGGGAGAAGGTACTAACTCCTTACAGACAGCAGCAGGCATTGAACGTGAGTCACTGGTACTGTAAAGAGTTATGCTAACCACCATGCTGCCCTGGAGGGACTCAGCAGGTCAGGCAGCATCTATGGAACTGAATAAACAGTTGACATTTTGGGAAGAGATCTGTCATCAGGACTGGAAAAGAAGAGGGTAAAAGGTGGGGGAGAGGTGAAGGAGGGCAAAGTAATAGGGGAAGTGGTGGGTGGGGAGTGAAGTGAGAAGCTGGGAGGTGATAAGTAGAAAAGACAAAGGGCTGGAGAGGAAGGGATCTGATGGGATTATGAGAGAAAGGGAAGGCAGAGGGCCACCAGGGGGAGGTGATAGGTTGGTGAGGAGAAGAGATAAGATTCCAGAATAGGGAAATGAAGAGGGAAAGGGGAGGAAAAATAAATACCGGAAGTTGGAGAAATCAGCATTCATGCTATCATGTTGGAGGATATAAGACCATAAGAAATAGGGGCAGAATTAGGTCATCTGGCCCATCGAGTCTGCTCCACCATTCAATCATGGCTGATCCTTTTTTCTATCTCCTCCTCAACCCCAGTTCCCGGCCTTCTCCCCGTATCCTCCCCATATTCAGATGGAATAGGCCTCGATATCTCCTTGTGCAATTGGATCCTGGATTTCCTCACTTGCAGATACCAGTCATTTCGAACTGGCAACAACATCTCCTCCACAATCATCATCAGTACAGGTGCACCACAAGGCTGTGTGCTTAGCCCCCTGATCTACTCGCTTCGTACCTGTGGCTGTGAGGGTAAGCACAACTCCAATGGGTATATAAGTTTACTAATATCACTGTTATTGGTCGAATCAAAAGTGGTGATGAATCAGCATATAGGAGAGAGATTGAAAATCTGGGTGAGTGGTGCTACGACAACAACCTCTCACTCAACGTCAGCAAAATCGAAGAGCTAATTATTGACTACAGGAGGAAGAAATTGGAGGACCATGAGCCAGCCCTCCCTCATTAGGGAATTGGGGCTGGAGAGGGTCAGTAAGTTCAATTTCATTGGGATTGTCATATCAGAGGACGTGTCCTGTGACCAGCACAACGGCACCTCTACTTTCTAAAAAGTCTGTGCAGGTTCAGCAGGTGTTCTAAGACTTTGCAAAGTGGAGAACGTCCTGATTGATTGCAGCATGGCCTGGTGTCGAAACACAAAAGCCCAAGAATAAAATAATTATAAAAAGTGGTGGATACGGCCCGGTCCATCACAACCAAAGCCCTCTCAATCTTTGAGCACATCTGCAAGCAGCACTGCCATCATTAAGGCCACCCCACATCCAGGTAATGCTCCCTTCTCACTGCTATCGGGAAAGAGGTACAGAAGCACGAGGTCTGATACCACCAGGTTCGGGAACAATCGTCACTCTTCAATCATCAGATTCCTGAACCAATGTGGATAATCTCACTCTCCTCTACTCTGAACTGATTCATCCACATACCTATGGACTCACTTTCAAAGGCTCTACAACTCAAGTTCTCAGTTTTGTTAACAAATAAGTAAATAAACAAATGATTTTATTTATTGTATTTGCACAGTTTGTCTTTTGCACTTTGGTTGTTAATCTTTCTGTGTAGATTTTCAGTGATTATGGTATTTTTCTTTGTTCTACTGTGTTTGTAAGAACATGAATCTCAGGGTATTATATGGTGATATATACATTCTTGGATAAGAGATTTACTTTGAACTGGGGAGATGCAATAAAACCGTGTGCAGTGAGGAGTTGGAGAGTACCGCCACAGTGATAGAGTCATAGAGTCAAAGTGCAGCACAGTAACAGGCCCTTTGGCCCATCTAGTCTATATCAAAATCACTTAAACTGACTACTCCCATCAAACTGCACTGGGACCACAGCCCTCCATTGTCCTCCCATCCACCTACCTATCCAAAACTCCTCTTAGACATCGAAATCAAGCTCGCCTCCTCCACTTGCGCTGGCCGCTCGTTCCGCACTCTCACCACCCTCCGAGTGAAGAAGTTCCCCCTCAAGTTCCTCTTTAATTGTTCACCTTTCACCCTTAACTGATGACCTCTAGTTGTAGTCCCACCCAACTTCAGTGGAAAAAGCCTGCTTGCATTTACCCTATCTATACCCCTCATAATTTTATATACCTCTAACAAATCTCCCTTCAATCTTCTACATTTTAGAGGAAAAAATTAAGGAATAAAGTCCTGACCTATTCGATCTTTCCTTGTAACTCAGGTCCTCCAGATCCGGCAACATCCTTGTAAATTTTCTCTGTACTCTTTCAAACTTGTTTACATCTTTCCTATAGGTAGGTGACCAAGACTGCACACAATACACCAAATTAGGCCTCACCAACATCTTATACAACTTCAACATAACATCCCATCTTCTGTACTCAATACTTTGATTTATGAAGGCCATCATGTCAAAAACTTTCTTTACGACCCTATCTACCTGTACCACCACTCTCAATGAAATATGGACCCGTATCTCTAGATCCCCTTTGTTCACTGTGTAAGACTGCTTGGTCCTACCGAAGCGCAACAACTTACGTTTATCTGCGTTAAATTCCACCTGCCATTTTTCCGGCTGGTCCGGATCCCATTGCAAGCTCTGATAGTCTTCCTCAGTGTCTTCTACTACACCACTAATCTTGGTGTCAACCACAAATTTGCTGATCTAGTTTACCACGTTATCATCGTGTTAGGGTCCGGTCCGTAACCCGCCTTCCGGGTCTTGCTCCGGTCCGCAGACTCCGGACTCTGGGCCTTACAGCCAGCCCTCCTGTCACCTGGAGCTATTGGATCATCTTGGCTTAAGGAGGTACACCTGTCGCCTATTAGGGGGCAGGTGTTTATAAGGGGCTCGGGGACTGAGCCTAGGTGGGGTGGTTGTTTTGCTCCTTACCTGGTTTGTTTGTCTGCTCCGCTACCGGCTCTGCATTCCGCTCTGTACCTGTTCTGCCCGGTTCGTCTTGTTTTCCTGCTACTCTCAGGTGCACTGGTCCTGCTATTCTGCTGTATTTGTGCTGTCTGCTTGCTTCTCCCTATTTACTGGTGTATCCTGGTTGTCCTGCTGCTCACCTTGGACCCAGCTCCCTTCTGTTCCTTTGCCTCTGTTGGGTAAGCCAGGCTGCTGCTGTTACCTCTCAGGTGGTTCTGCCCCTTCCTGTTCCTTGCCTCTGTCAGGTAAGCCAGGCTGTCGCTGTTGCCCGGCAGAGGGACTCTGTTCCCTTCCTTACACCTCACCTCTGTTGCCTGGTGGAGGGACTCTGTTCCCTTCCTTACACCTCACCTCTGGTGGGTTGTGCCCTGCACCTACCCAGGTGTCCATGTTTCTGCCTGGGAGGCAGCCCTGCACAGGATCCATGCAGCCTGCCCTGAGGACTCCAACCCATTTCTCCCTACGGGTTGTGTCCGCACCTGCCCAGGTGTTCTGTGTCTTGCCCGGGCTTCTGTGTTCCTGCCTGGCAGGTGGCCCTGCCCAGGAATTATGTGCCTGCTCCAGGGGGCTCTCCTGCCCTGCCACGAATGCTGGGATCCTCCTGCCTGCCTGACCTCTGGGATCCAGGCCCCCCTGCATTACCCCTTAAATGCCATGGCATCCCCATCCTGTCCTACCCCTAGTACTTCAGTGCCTGTGTCCAGCATTTGGGTCCATTCCTGTCCCTGCTTGTGACACATTGAGAACATTGATATAGATGACAAACAACAAAGGACCCAGCACTGATCCTGTTGGCACACCACTTGTCAAAGGCCTCCAATCAGAGAGGCAACCATCTACTACGCAACTCTCTCTGGCTCCTCCCACAAAGCCAATGTCTAATCTACCTCATCTTGAATGCCAAGTGATGTGGGACCTTGTCACATGCCTTACTAAAGTCCTTGTAAATAACATCCACTGCCTTGCCTTCATCAACTTTCCTGGTAATTTCTTCAAGAAACTCTATAAGATTGGCTAGACATGACCTACCACACACAAATCCATGCTGACTATCCCTAATCAGTCCTTGTCAATCCAAATGCTCATGTTTCCGGTCCCTTAGAATATCTTCCAATAACTTTCCCACTACTGATGTTGGGCTCACCAGCCTATAATTTCCTGGTTTATTTTTAGTGCCTTTCTTAAGCAGCAAATAACATTAGCTAGGGCCCTTGTTGTTTCTGCACTTGCCTCCCACGGGGTCTGAGGGAACACCTTGTCAGGCCCTGGGGATTTATCCACCCTAATTTGCCTAAAGGTAGCAAACACCTCCTCCTCTGTAATCATGACCTCACTACTTCTTTGCCTCACTTCTATAGACTCAGTGTTGTTCTCCTGAGCAAATGCAGATGCAAAGAATCCATTTAAAATCTCCCCATCTATTTTGGCTCCATGTATAGATTGCCATTCTGGTCTCCAGAGGACCAATTTTGTCCCCTGCTCTTAACATATCTGCAGAAGCCCTTGGGACCCTCCGTTACCTTGACTGCTAGGGCAACCTCATGTCTTCTTTTACCCTCCTGATTTCTTTCTCAAGTGTTTTCTGGGACTTCTTATAATCCATAGGCACCTCATTTGTTTTTTTCCTGCCTATACCTGTTATGCACCTTCATCTTCCCTAAACCTGTTGTCTTTACCCTTTATTCTGACTGGCGTATACAAGCTTTGTACTCACAAAATTTCACTTTTAAAGGGCTCACACTTACCAAGCACACTTTTGCCAGAAAGCAGCCCAGTCCACACTAAGTGGATCTTTCCTGGTTTCATCAGAATTGGCCTTTCTTGAATTAAGAGTCTCAGCCCGCAGACCAGACCCATCTTTTTCCATATTTACTTTGAAACTGATGGTATTATGATCACTGGCTGCAAAGTGTTCCCCTGCACAGACTTGTGTCTCCTGCCCTGTCTCATTTCCTAATAGCAGAGCAAGTATTGCAGATTCTCTCGTGGGAATGTGTCAGTAAATCACAGTGCATGTCTCGCACATCCCAAATCCTTTCCCATATACAATCTGCTTATAATTCAGACCCCTAATGTCTCCCCACCCAGCCCACTATTTCACTGCCATTGTAGAAGTACTGTCACCCTAATCCCAGCTGTAACCGTATAGCCATATAACAATTACAACACGGAAACAGGCCATCTCGGCCCTTCTAGACTGTGCTGAACGCTTACTCTCACCTAGTCCCACTGACCCGCACTCAGCCCATAACCCTCCATTCCTTTCCTGCCCATATACCTATCCAATTTTACTTTAAATGACAATACCGAACCTGCCTCTACCACTTCTACTGGAAGCTCGTTCCACACAGCTACCACACTCTGAGTAAAGAAATTCCCCCTTGTGTTATCCCTAAACTCTTGCCCCTTAACTCTCAACTCATGTCCTCTTGTTTGAATCTCCCCTACTCTCAATGGAAAAAGCCTATCCACATCAACTCTATCTATCCCCCTCATAATTTTAAATACCTCTATCAAGTCGCCCCTCAACCTTCTACGCTCCAAAGGATAAAGACCTAACTTGTTCAACCTTTCTCTGTAACCCAGGTAACATTCTAATAAATCTTCTCTGTACTCTCTCTATTTTGTTGACATCTTTCCTATAATTCGGTGACCAGAACTGTACACAATACTCCAAATTTGGCCTCACCAATGCCTTGTACAATTTTAACATCACATCCCAACTCCTATACTCAATGCTCTGATTTGTAAAGGCCGGCATACCAAAAGCTTTCTTCACCACTCTATCCACATGAGATTCCACCTTCAGGGAACTATGCACCATTATTCCTAGATCACTCTGTTCTACTGCATTCTTCAATGCCCTACCATTTACCATGTATGTCCTATTTTGATTATTCCTACCAAAATGTAGCACCTCACACTTATCAGCATTAAATTCCATCTGCCATCTTTCAGCCCACTCTTCTAACTGGCCTAAATCTCTCTGCAAGCTTTGAAAACCTACTTCGTTATCCACAATGCCAGCTACCTTAGTATCATCTGCATACTTAATAATCCAATTTACCACCCCATCATCCTGTACCTGGTATTGGAACTGTAACTCAGCAGGGTCTACCTTGTGCTCTTTTACAGCCTCAGATAATAAAGGAAAGAATCCCTTTCAACTTTTCTTTAAACTCCCTTGTTGACCTATCCTCTATCTTGAAGGTTCTGTAAGCACGTTCTCCGGGGTCTCAGGTTTGCCATTGCTGTGTTATATTGTATCTGCACAGGCACATTATCTCACACTTCTCTGGATTAGTTCTATTCGTTATCGTTATGGGACACTGACCACAACACTTGTATTGTTCTGCAGTAAAAGGATTTCCTTCTCAACTGCAATCACACAAACATTTCATCGTCATCGGCGAGTCCTAGTCGATATCGAAGATCGAAGTGCACAGGTCGACTGGAAGTCAAGGCCCTAATGGCCCGAACCCTGAGTCTATAAATCTGCCGGGAAAGTTGAAGGCCCAATGTCTGTGAATCCACGAGATCGCTGGAAGGTGGAGGCTGAAGTCCTGGGGTTTGATGGCTGTGTATGCGTGTGGGTGGCTGGAAGGGAGGAACGGGGCTTGTTTTGCTATTGCTTCAACACTTGAATGTTGTGTTTTTCTGCTGGATGTGGTGGGCGTGCTATCTTGATGCCAGAATGTTCGATGACTCCAGCAGTCTGCCCTCAACCAATGCTTGGTGTGTTGGTTGATAACACGAATGACACGTTTCACCATGTGTTTCATTGTACACGTGATAAATAACCTTACAGAAAGCAAGCAACTGTTCCGAGCCCTGAAGACCATCACCGGTAACTTCCTTCCAGTCACACTGCATCAGTCATTGCTTTGTGTTACCTGCTGCTCAGTGAGCTAGACCCACCTGCCCTGGGTCCCATGGGTTTTCCTTTTCCTGACCAAACTATGGGACCTCGGTAAAACACCACACTGCCCTCTTACTCAACCTTACTGCCGTCTTGGACCTTTATCACCGCTCTAAAACAAAAACTCGGACAGCATACTCATGACCTTTCTCTTAAATCCATGCCAACACCCCAATGATTAGTCTGTGCTTTTCTACCAGCATGTTGATATTGCTCCTTAATGTGGCACAGTGGCGGCAGCCAGCATAATGCTTTTGCAGTGCCAGTGTCCTCCCTGTGACTGATTGGGATTCCTCCGTATGCTTCACTTTCAGAAGAGGTACGGGTAAATAGGTTCATTGCATTTTTTTACTGCCCGTTATGCTGCTGGCGTGAGGAGCGGCAATGAAGGTCCTTCATCTCCCTCTGTCCTTAGCCACTCAAATGTAGAAGGATTCTTCATTGCCGTCTCCGTAACAGCTTTGTTTTATCAGTCAGGGTTGGTAGCCCCGGAGTCTGGAGGACCAGTGGACCACTCTTAGTCTGTCCTCTATCCTTTGACCTGTTTGGCAAGGGTGACCCTATCAACAGCCAAAGCATAAGATCCCGTCTCCAGCCAACACGGCTCTCCGGGTCATCAAGGCACGCAAGCCTCCAAACCACGACGAGGTTGTGGTCCTCTTGGAGGAGGTTAATTGGTCTCTGGTAGAATTGGGCTAGTTACGAGGTTGTATCTGTAAATCTAAAATCTGCTTCACAACACTGCCCTGTAGTTGTTTGATTTATACGATCCTGTCCTTCTAAAACAACATCAGTGGTATTTCAGCCATCTGGCACCAACACTGCCCAAGAGGAAAAGGAAACTTTATGGTCAAGAGCTTCTGCGATTTCCAACAGGATTCCATCATGTCACACTTGTAAGTGATCAGTCCCTCTGCAACTCCCTCATCCACTCGTTTCCTCACCTGTCACATGGCATTCTAAATGGCTTCACTACTACCTGTTCTCCTTCCATGTGTCAAAATCAAAGTCATACGCACAAGTGCACGTATGAACAGATGAAATGAAAAGCTTGCACGCCACAGCTTCAATCCCTGAAATTCAATTCAGATCGCCCCCCCCAACCCAACACCCCACATTGGACTTCGACTAAAAATATTCTCTTCAATGCAATTTAGCGATTCTGTGCTCTCAAAACCTTTTACTGCATCCCAGTGAGTAGTAGAGGAATTATAATCTCCCACTATTACCACACTTGAGTTTTTGTACTTGTCAGCAGCTTGATGTGCCAACTCCTCTAGACTGTGAGGTCTCCCTGAGATGATACTGCCCATTGGAACATCCTATGAAGCATGAATGATGCTGTTTCTCAAATGTGGCTCTTTCTCAGTGTGATTTCTTTACTAATGCCAGCTCCATCATGGGCACTAGCGTCCCCGGCACTGAGGACCTCTTCAAAAGCCGATGCCTCAGAAAGGCATCATCCATTATTAAAGACCGCATCACACAGGACTTGCCCTCTTCTCATTGCTACCACCAGGGAGGAGGTACAGGTAACATGACGGCACAATGTTTTAGGAACAGCTTCTTCCCCTCAGCCAACAGATCTGCCAATGGACAATGAATCAATTCATCAACACTACCTCACTATTCTTGCTCTCTTTTGCCACTACTTAGTCAACTGAATTTTATATCTACAACACTGTGCAAGTATATCTTAGGCACATATACATTGCTAGGGTGCTTAAGACTTTTGCACTGTACTGTATTTGTCAACGTGGAGCAGATAACGAGTTTGTAAAAGTGGCTGGAGCAAAGGATGTGGGGAAAGGCGAGGATGGAGCGTCACGTGAAGGTTGTGGGACAGGTGGCTGGGAAAGGGTGCAGACACACCCAGCCTTGAGTCGCCAGGCAAGGTCATTAGATTCCAGACAATTGATTTATTGATCATTACAGAATGTCTCTCTGGTGCTTCCCACTCCCTTCCTTTCCCCTTTTCCCAGCCATGATTCCCTTCTCCCTGCCTCCTTCCCACTCTCAGTCCACAATCGAGACCCATATCAGAACCAGGTATATCATCACTCACGTACTTCATGAAATGTGCTATTTTTTGTGTGGGAGCAGTACACAAAATACATAAAATTACTACAGTACAGTGCAGTACATAAAATTACTACAGTACTGTGCCATACATAAAATTACTACAGTACAGTGCAGTACATAAAATTACTACAGTACTGTGCCATACATAAAATTACTACAGTACAGTGCAGTACATAAAATTACTACAGTACTGTGCCATACATAAAATTACTACAGTACTGTGCAAAAGTCTTAGCACCTAGCAAATATATGTGCCTAAGACATTTTTTACAGTATTATATACTGTATGTGTGTGCAAGTATATAAAATGTATACATATATTCTTACTGTAATGTATAGTTTGTTTATATATATTGCACTATACTCCTGCCGCAAAACAATAGATTTCATGACGTATGTCAATGATATTAAACCTGAGTCTGATTATAAGGTGTCAAGCAAGGCCATATCACTGCCCAATACTTCTCAATCTTTCCCATGGTGGTGTTACAACTCTCCTCCAATGAGCATCCCATGGGAATAGAGCAAATCTTCAGAACGACTGGGAAGCCATTCAATCCACAGCAACCTCCCAAACCTCAGCGTTGGAGCCTGACTTCACACACTCAGACCAAGCCTAGATTTCTTCACAAGCCTCCTGGAGAGTAAGTCTTACACTCAATGCCTGCGAGGCCAGAGTCTTCTACAGACCCGTTCCCATCAAATGATGCTCTCTGATAACAAGTCCCTGGAAAACATGGAGCACTTTCCCTATTTCAGGTGTTAAAGTCGAATCTGAATAAAACTCTGGAGGCCAGCTTCTTATAGTTACAACAGTTTATTTGCGCACCCTCCTGCAGGAGTTAGAGACCCAGTCGTCAGAGGGAAGGTACGTAAGTACTGCCACCGTCCGACAAGTGGGCCCCCTATCTCTGGTTACAGCCGTATATTTATACGTAGTAAGCCCCATACATTACCGTTGCAAGATGTCATTTGAACTGGTACGCCCACCAAGTCTGTTGGTGAGAAACTTAGTTACAGATAAGAGAGTCCACTAGATTAAGGCTTAATTACAGATGGATGTGCTGTCCAGTCCTTATCAGTTATTCCCTTTGCTAGGCCCTGACTTAATTACAGAAGGATGTTCATTCCTGTCCTTATCGATGAGTCCTCCTCCCCTACTCAAACCAGGGTACAATGTACAATGTTATCAATGTCTCTCTGCAAACCAAGGGAGAACTGGTATAAGCCGGTTTTAGCTATCTGCTGAAGACAGAGTTCACTTCAGTTCAAACATTCCTATTCAGTCCCGATTATTCTTTTAGCCAGAGCTTACATAGGTTGAAAATGATGTTTTTATATCCCTGATACCTCACAAGCACCACCTGTCAGTGGAGGCAGACCTTCCTATCAGCCTCAATGTGCCGGCAAAGACTTGGTCAGTTGAGGAAACTGATGACAACCAAGACTCAGACGGCTCAAAACTCATGGTCTGCTGGGCAGTGTGATCCCTGTCCCCCTCTACACTTCTGAGCGCTGGAAACCGGCAGCAGACACCTTGAGAATCTGGAAAGATGCCAATGTTCTCTCAGCATTTTCAGCGCCCCGGTTCAACACCTTCGGCGTAGGCTTGAGATACACTCACTTGGGCAAGCCAGGCTGCTTCTCTGAATGGTCCAGAAATGGACAGCGTATTTCAAGCTGTCGCAGAAAGGAATTCACAGGTGGACAGAGCAAAAGATTAAAGGATATACTCCAAGCCTGCTAGAGGAACTGAAATGTCCACGTTTACTCCTAGTGCTCCTGTGGCCACACAGGTAGACAGTGCAGTTAGGGTGATGGTCACACTTGTGTTCACTGGTCGACGCACTGAGTACAGGAGTTGAGGTGTGACAATTAGACAAGTCAATGATGAGATTGTGCACAGGTCTGATCTCCCAGCTACATGATAGATTTGATGAAGCAAGAGAAGAAGTAGAAATGGTTCACAAGGATGTTGCCGGGATTGGAGATACAGAGACTGGATAGGCTGGGACTGTTTTCCCTGGAAGGGTGATTTATAGAGGCGCACTGTATATAATCCCAGGAAGCACAGGTAGAGTCAGTCTGCTATAGAGTAACCCAAAACTAGAGGGTGTGGATTTAAAGTGAGAGGGGAAAGGTTTAAAGGGGACCTGAGGGGAAACTTTCTTTCCAAGTGTGGATAACAGGTATATGGAACAAACCACAGAGAAAGTGGTGGAGGTTTAGAAGGAAATGGACCCGATGCAGGCAAGTGGGAGGCACCTTGGCTAGCATGAGTCAAAGGGTGTTTCCACGTTCTGTGACTGTAATCCCCAGGCAGCCAACATTCAAAGTGGAGTAGGAGCATTTGTGATGACCTTCACTGGGAGCAGAAAGTCTACCGAGAGCAAGAGCACCCTACCTCAAACTACCCATCCAATACATCAGGGATCTTCTGCCCCAGACGTGGAAAAGTCTGAGGTCCCCACTGGAGCGTCCCTACCCTCCATGTAGGGCAGCAATGATCTCCGCCTTGAAATATGCAGCTCAAAGCACTGTGTGTCCACAACATCCTTAAAATCCAACAGCAGCTAAAACAAACCAAAATGATTGTCCCTGTCAGGCACCGACATGTCCATCAGTTATTACAGTCAGTGGACAAGTTTCGTAACTCAACTGACTATCAGCAGATTTAACAACACTGTGCTCTGAACCCTGAAATAAACAAAATTCTAGAAACCCGCAGCAAAGCAGACAGCATCTGTACCGAGAAGGAGAGTTAATGTTTCAAACTGAAGATCTAACCATCATTTTTATTTTGTTCTGACCTCTTTTAAAGTACCTGGTGGGCAGAGATTCAAGGAAGTTCTCAAAATAGAGAAGTGCGCTGCCACTCCAGGGACTGCTCTACAGAAAGGCCAGTACTGACATCAGAGTTCATGTGTTCAGCCATAGGAAGGAGCAGAATTAGGCCATTCGGCCCATTGTCTGCTCCACCATTCCATCATGACTGAGTATTATCCCTCTCAACCTGCTCCCTCCCCATAATCTTTGATGCCATCAGCCTCCGCTTTACATAAACCCAATGACATAGCCTCCACAGCCATCTGTGGCAATGAATTCCACAGATTCATCACCATCTGGCTACAGAAATTCCTCCTTATCTCTGTTATAAAAAGACATCCTTATATTCTGAGGCTGTTTCCACAAGTATAGGAAATATTCTTTTCAAGGCCATGCTATTGAATATTGAATAGGTTTCAATGAGATCCCCTCTCATTCTTCTAAACAGCAGCGAGTACAGGATTAGAGCCAGCAAACCAGGCTTTTATAAGTAAGAGTGAGAATAGGAACCATTAGTGGCAGCTGGAGCCAGATATTATTGGGAGGTGTTGGAAAATGTGTGAAGAGGGTGAAGGGATGAAGATGGGTGAAGGAGGGATTGGGGTATTATAGGAAAGGGGACTAAAATGGAAGGAATAAAGATGAGGAGGAGGGAAGTTACCCGAGACTGGAAAACTCAACGTTCATATCATTGGGTGGTAGACTATCCCAGCCCAGAACAAGGTGTTATTCCTCCAGTCTGCATCAGGCTTCAACCTGGCAGTAGAAAAATCCAAGGATTGACAAGCAAATGTGGGAGTGGGAAGGGGATCTGAACTGGGAGTGGCTCCTGCAGAGGGCAGAAAGAGGTTGGGGGGTGGGGGAGGTGTGGCTGCTGCTGACCTCCCAATGTAGTGGGTGGAAAAGACAAATGTTAGATGTGGATACCCATGGGGTGAAAGACAAGGACCAAGGGAACGTTCTCTGTTCTGTTGTGGGAGGTGGGGTGAGGGCAGAAGAATCAGGAGATGCGAGATTAGGCTCCATTGACCACAGTTCCTGATTAAGGAGGACATTTAAAATGTCCTGGAGGACTTCTGGCAAGATGGCGACTGTTTAGCTGTTCCGAACTTTTGCTCCGTCATTTTCCCTACCTTTGCACTATATGTCTCCATTCTTAAACCTTAGTTAGGTATTTTATTAGGTTTTTCTTACTTGCCTGCGAACACATCTATCTTATAATGTCTAACAAAAGTACTAAAACCGGGAAAAAAGAAATTTCTACGGCTTTGCCAGTTGACATTCTTGCTGCTTTGGAACAGCATCAACAAGATATTTTAAAGGAATTTCTTTCAACCGGCTGGATGTCAAATTGGATCGGATCAACGCTAGAGTGGACGCACATGCCGAACATTTATCTTGCATCGACTCAACTTCTGAAGATCTAAAACGCCGTGCCCAATATCTGGAAACCTTCTGCTCCAGCCTGGAGCAGCAGATTTGTAAGCTTTTTTCCAAAATGGTGGATCTTGAAAACCGTAGCAGATGTTGCAATCTACGAATTCTTGGTTTGTCAGAGGCCACCGAACAGGGCTCTCCCGTGAAATTTTTTTCCGATTTTCTCTGTGCGATTTTTGGGAAAGAATTTCTTCCGATTCCACCTGAGCTTGAAAGAGCACACAGGATCTACGTTCCCCGTGCAACTCTGGGTTCCCGCCCACGGCCGGTAATTTTGTGCTTTCATCAATTCCAGGTGAAAAATCGTTTGATTATGGAGGCACGCCGCAGAGGTACTTTTGGTTTTCAAAATACAGTCATTCGTTTTGTGGAGGATTTTGCCCCCCAGGTTCTGAAGATGCGTGCTGAGTTTAAAGGTGTAATGAAAGTGCTTTTTGATCGTGGTTTTAGACTAGGCATGGGCAAACTATGGCCCGGGGGCCATATGCGGCCCGTTAAGCTTTTTAATCCAGCCCGCAGAACTTGATGAAATTATATTAATAAACCTTGTTAACGTTTTTTCCCCGCAATTCTGGCATTATTTTTTTCAATAAGCCTTACATGTTACATGTCATTTCTGTTAAGTGATGGACATGAGTAGTGCGCAGGTGCACGTACGTTCTCAAAATAAAAAATGTGCTCCAGATCAAATAACGCACTCCGCATACTGGCGCGCTGTCACTGTTCTGTCAGTGACACTGGTCGTTGTTGAGTTTTGGCACAGGGGACAATTGAATAAGAAGGAGCAGGACAAGTAGACCTGCATCTCCTACCGTTTTTGAAATAAAGACAGTCAGGAGGAGAGTGATGATGATAATATCTTGAAGGATAACAGAATTTTCAGTGCTTTAAAATAATAACTGTTACTATTAAAAAAAGCTGTATTTTATTCATTTAATTTTCAGTGTTTTAAAAGTCATTTCAATAAATAGCTAAATACCATGGGATTTCAAAGACAGATATTTTGTTGAAATGCATTTGTTCATTTTCAATTGAAATTAAAGCACATGTTTTCTACATATCCCATGATATTTTATTTTCTCTTATGAGGTGTATTACCAAAACACTCTGTCCATCTGCTCCTGGTCCGGCCCCTCTGTCAAATTTTAGAACCCTTTGTGGCCCACAAGTCAAAAAGTTTGCCCACCCCTGTTTTAGACCCTCTCTTCGCAATCCAGCCGACCTGCGAATTACGCTTACTACTGGAGAATATAAGTGGTTTAAATCAGTGAAGGATGCTGAGGCATTTGTTGGAAGTCTTCCGGCTATCCTGTCTCCTCAGGAACCCGGTCTGACCTTCTAAAATGGTGGATAAGTACCTCTCGTAGTAAAGCTATTTTTTTTCCTGACTCAGACTGTACTTGAATAATTCAGACATTATCCATTGAGACTCTAAGGGCTGTAGACAATCTCTCCCTGGACTTGGTGTGTTTTTTTCTAAATAGATAATCCAAGTTTAATGTTTCCCTGCGGACGTTTAGTTTGTACTTATGCAATCTATTGTATTCTTGTATAACTTTATCTATAGAGATCTACAATTGACTTTAACTTGTTTTGGAGGTTGGGAGTTTTTATTGAAGGCCTCCCTGTTGGTTGATTCATAGTTTAAGTTTTGCTTTTTTTTTCTGTAAATGGTTGATAAGTACTCTTTTCGAATCTATAATTTCCCTCTTTTCTCCCTCCTTTTTTTTTCTTTTAATCTTCTATAATTTTTCGCAGGTAAGTTAGTTTTGGTTTTCTTTTGATTTTCTTTGTATTAAGTCTCACACTTCTGCTGAAGCTGTTCCTATTTGTTATGTTTTCTAGTGCATAAACTAGTTACCATTTGCTATAATATTTATACGGAACTGTTATTAATGACACAGAACTGGAAGTCATACTTGGGTTAATTTTTTTGGTAGAGCTAGCTGCTTTTTTTGGTAGCCGTCTAGTTTTGGGTTGGGAGGATGGGGTGGGTTCTCCAGTTCCAACACCACTCACTGTTTCCTTTGCTTTCCTCTGTTACTCAGGACATGTTTCTGTTTTGATTCTACGAATCTATGTTTACATTTTTGCTCCCAGACTGTTATTGTACTGCTTGACTTTTTATATGCCTGCTGCCTTCCACGCACTAACAATTGGTAATGGTTAATACACTTAAATTTGTGAGCTGGAATGTAAAGGGATTGAATCACCCTGTTAAAAGAAGGAAGGTCTTCTCACATATTAAACAACTCAAAGCGGACATTGCTTTCCTTCAAGAAACTCATATTCGTTGTTCTGATAACTCCCGACTTTTGTCAAAGTGGGCGGGTCAGCATTTTCATTCATCCTTTGCTGCCAAAGCTAGGGGGGGTCTCCATCCTTATTAACTCAAATATTCCTTTTGAACTCCATAATAAGATAGCCGATACAAATGGCCATTTTGTTATTGTTTCTGGTAAACTATATAATACTAAAGTTGTACTAGCAAACCTGTATGCCCCCAATTTTGATGATGTTAATTTTTTTGAACATTTTTTCTCCTCACTGCCAGACTTAAACTCATACTCTCTTATACTGGGTGGTGATTTCAATTGTTGGTTAGATCCTAGTTTGGATCGATCGTCCTCTGTTACTAGACCACCTACTAAATCTGCCTCAGCTATTCAATCGTTTCTCTCTAATTATGGTATCTCTGATATATGACGTTTCCTTCATCCTACTGAGAGAGATTATTCTTTTTTTTCACATGTTCACCATACCTTTACTAGAATTGACTACTTCTTACTCAACAATCAACTCATTCCATTTGTCTATTCTTGTGACTATCAGAGTATACTGATTTCTGACCATGCCCCAATTACTCTGTCTTTAAATTTTCCTGGCCTTCCTCAGAGGAATAAACACTGGCGGTTTGACTCGACTTTACTATCGGATGATGATTTTCTAAAATTCATCAAGGATCAGATAACCTTTTATTTTAACACCAATACATCACCTGAAGTGTCATCCCAGATTGTCTGGGATGCCATGAAAGCATATCTGAGGGGTCAAATAATCTCCTATACAGCAAATCTTAATAGAAAGTCCTGTGCAGATGGATTAGACCTCATTAATCAGATTAAAGAATTGGATCAACTGTATGCTCAAACTAAGAATCCTGAACTATACAAGAAACGTGTAGAACTTCAAACTAAATTTAATCTTCTGTCCACTCAACCTGTCGAACGCCAACTTCTTGAAAGTAAGAGTCGTTTTTATATTCATGGTGACAAATCTGGTAAATTTCTAGCCAATCAGCTGAGGCGTTCCAAAGCCAAACAACATATTACAAAGATCCGGAAGGAGAATGGAGACCTTACATTGGATCACTTAGAAATCAATGACGCATTTAAAAATTTCTATTCTCGACTTTATTCCTCTGAATCTTTGAATGACAATATCTCTATCAATCATTTGTTAAATAATCTGAATATTCCTTCGCTTTCATCTGATTTTAAAGCCAAACTTAATGCGCCTATATCATCAGAAGAAATATCTTCTGCAATTTCTGCATTGTCCTCAGGGAAATCTCTTGGACCTGATGGCTCCCTGTAGAATTTTATAAATCATTCTCTTCACTTCTCTCCCCTCAGTTACTTTCAGTATTATCTGACTCGTTTAACTATGGCAAATTGCCACTCTCTTTTAATGAGGCTTCTATTATTCTTTTATTAAAAAAGGGTAAAGACCCAACAGAGTGTTCCTCGTATAGGCCGATTTCATTGCTTAATGTTGATGTTAAAATCTTGGCCAAAGTTTTGGCTTATAGATTAGAAACTGTTATTCCCTCTATTATTTCTGATGATCAAACTGGTTTTATTAAAAACCGTCTTCCTTTTTTTAACATTCGGCGTTTATTTAACATTTTATATTCTCCTCCAACTGGGATTCCTGAATGTGTTATTTCCCTCGATGCGGAGAAAGCATTTGATTGTATAGAGTGGAACTACCTTTTTGCAGTTTTAGAAAAATTTGTCTTCAGTCAAAGTTTTATCTCTTGGATCAAATTGCTGTATTTGTGTCCTACTGCCTCTGTTTTAACTAATTCTCAGAAATCCCAGTTATTTAACCTCAAACGTGGCACCCGCCAGGGATGCCCTTTAAGTCCCTTTCTCTTTGATTTGGCTATAGAACCTTTGGCGATAGCTTTTCGAAATTGTCCTGAACTGACCGGGATTTGGAGAGGGGGTGTTGAGCATAAAGTTTCTCTTTATGCTGATGACTTATTACTTTTTCTTTCAAATCCATCTACATCTTTACCTCCAATGTTTTCACTTCTTGACCAGTTTAGCCAGTTCTCTGGATATAAACTTAATTTACATAAGAGCGAACTTTTCCCAATTAATAAAGAAGCGCAAGAATTAACATTTCGTGATCTCCCTTTTAAAGTAGTCCACAATCAATTTACTTATCTTGGGATTACAGTCACAAGGAAGTTTAAAGATCTCTTTCGTGAAAATTTTGCCAATCTTTCATATACTATTAAACAGAATCTGTTACAATGGTCACCTCTATCTATGTCTTTGGTAGGTCGTATTAATGTTGTTAAAATGTATGTTCTCCCTAAACTTTTAAATTTATTTCAATCAATCCCAATTTTTATTCCTAAATCTTTTTTTGATTCCTTAGACTCTATTATTTTATCATATCTGTGGAAGAATAAGCGCTCTAGAATTAATAAAGTTTATCTCCAAAAATCTAAAAAAGAGGGTGGCATGGCTTTACCTAACTTTCGTTTATATTATTGGGCAGCCGATATACGTTGTGCTACCTTTTGGTCTTTTTTCCATGGCCAACCCGAGTGCCCTAATTAGGTGGCAATGGAGTTGAACTCCACTAAAGAATTATCTATCTCTGCACTTCTCGGCTCTGTACTCCCTAGTAGTTTGTTCAGATTAATAGTTAATCCTCTTGTCAGACACACTTTGCGTATATGGGCTCAGTTTAGGAAATTCTATGGTTTCCATGGTTTTTCCTTTTCTAGCCCTATCTTACATAATCACCTTTTTTTACCTACTACGTATGACTCAGCCTTCCATGATTGGTATAAGAAGGGCATTAGACATTTTGAAGATCTTTTTATTGATAATCGCTTCGCCTCTTTTCAACAGCTCTCTGCTAAATTCAATCTGCCTAATGCTCATTTTTTTAGATATCTCCAAATTAGACACTTTATTACTCCTTTAATCCCTAACTTCCCTGAAATGCCTGAGAAAAATGTTATGGACTTATTTCTTTCTATTAATCCACTAGGTAAAGGTTTAATATCATTTATTCGTGATAAATTAGCAGCCCTACGACGTGCCCCTGTGGATAAAATTAAAATGGCATGGGAGCATGATTTAAATACCTCTTTATCCGATGAGACTTGGGACTTGATTCTCAAATCGGTTAATTCAACCTCTCTTTGTGCTCGCCATTGCCTTTTACAGTTTAAGATTGTTCATAGAGCCCATATATCTAAATCTAAATTATCTCGATTTTACCCTAACATCAGTCCGCTTTGTGATAAATGCAAAAGGGGCGAGGCCTCTCTCATTCATATGTACTGGTTTTGTCCTAGCTTGGAGAAATTTTGGAAAGATGTCTTCATAACGTTATCGTATATTCTGAATCACCACCTAGAACCTAACCCTTTAATTGCTTTGTTCGGTTTCTGGGGTGAGACAGATTTACGTCTGAGTTCGACTAAGTGTCGAATATTATCTTTTGCCTCTCTCCTGGCTAGACGTTTAATCCTCCTTAGATGGAGAGATGTTGCCCCACCCACACATGCTCAATGGCTTAACGATATTATGGCCTGCTTAGACCTTGAAAAAATTCATTATTCAGTCCTTAATTCGGATTTAAAGTTCCATAAGGTCTGAGGACCTTTTATTGAGTACTTTCATAACCTTCCTCTTAACTAAGGTTTTTTTTTCGGTCCCTTGCTTTCAGCTCCTTTTTTTTGGTAGTAGGCATTAATATCTTCTGTTGCTAAGTGTATTTACAGTTTGGGGGTTTGATTGTCCTGATTTATATTCTCTATATTGTGTCGTGGTTGGTCTGGAGTTTTTTTTTGTTGCGGGGCTTGGGGAGGATACTAATTTTACATATCTTCAATTTGGGTGCTTTCTCAATTATCTTTCTTTGTATCATATTATTATTGTATGTTTATTTTTGCACTGTATCAACGTTCTTCATTTTGATCCGGGTTTTTTAAAATCTGTAGCTATGTAGAAAATGTATAAAAAAACTAATAAAAAAAATTAAAATGTCCTGGAATAGAAGACCCCAAGTTGAAAGTAGATGTGTTATTTAAATGGTAAAAGATTGCTGCATGCTGCTGTGCAGAGGGACGGGAGTGCTTGTGTATGAATCGCATAAGGTTGGTTTGCAGGTGCAGCAGGCTCTCGAGGAGGCAAATGGAATGTTGGCCTTCGTTGCTAGAGGGATTGAATTTACCAGCAGGGAATTGAATTTAAGAATTTATGCTGCAGCTGTACAGGTTACTGGCGAGGCCACATCTGGAGTACTGCGTGCAGTTCTGGTCTCCGTACTGGCTTTGGAGGCGATGCGGAGGAGGTTCACCAGGTTGATTCCAGAGATGAGGGGGTTAGACTATGAGGAGAGTTTGAGCTGCCTGCGACTGTACTCGCTGGAATGCAGAAGAATGAGAGGCGATCTTATAGAAACACATGAAATTATAGAAAATAGTTTGTCTTCTGCAATGCTCCTCAGACAGGATGAAGAGGTCAATACTCCCCAATGCCATTAGGCTTTACAATTCTACCGCCAGGACTTAAGAACTTTTTAAAAGCTATTATTAATGCTTTTTGAGATAGTGATTTAGATGCATATCATATTTTTTACTGAGTTAAGTATTGTATGTAATTAGTTTTGCTACAACAAGTGTATGGGACATTGGAAAAAAAGTTGAATTTCCCCATGGGGATGAATAAAGTATCTATCTATCTATCTACTCAGATGGAGATAGAGACCTGGAGAAGGGAGAGAAATGTCAGAAAAGTTTGTCATTTTCACAGCTGCAATGTGATCACAGCACCAGTCACATCATCTCCTCCCCATTTCTTTCTGCCTCCTGCCAAGAACATTTCTTCTGCAGTTCCCTGGTCCACTTCTCCCTCCCTGACCCCGAACACTTTTCCCTGCCCTAGCGGGAGACGTAACAGTTGCCCTCACACCTCCTCCCTCATCACCCCGAAGGAACCTACACGGTCCATTTCGGTGAGATAAAGGTTCACATGCGTCTCCTCCACCACCGCATTCGCTGTGACTGAGGTGCTCTCCTCTATGCCAGCAAGAGCAAGTGCACCCTGGGCGATCGTCGTGCACCTCCCTTCAGGCTGCCACAGCCACCCTGAGCTCCCAATGGCAGACCATTCCCATTCCCGCTGTGACCTGCCCATCCTCGGCCTTCTCTACAACCGGGATGAAACCCAACTCAGCCTGGTGGGGCACCACCTTACGCTCTTCAGCCCAGTCGCATGAGCACTCAGTTTTCCAATTTTAGCTAACCTCCTTCCCCCACCCCCTTTCTTTATCCTCCCCTCATTTCTCCCATCGTTGTCCCCTTATCCACACACCAAATGTGCTCCCCTTCACCCCTGTTTATCCCCATTCCCTCCCAGTGCCACTTCACAAACAGATCCCCCCCCCACCCTTCCAATCTAGTTTAAAAAGCAAATAATCTCCCCTCTGAGAGTTCCCATTATCAGAGTCCAGCACTTGGTGTTCCTGCTTATCTCCCTCCAGCAGCTGTCTCCTGCCTTCATGCTCCCCTCTCACTCCGCTGCTTTTTTATCTCTTTTTCCTGTCTGCCTCCATCATTCACTTCCACGGTCTTTCGACTCCGCTCCTGTTCACCTCCCCTACCTGGCACTACCTGCCTGTCCTCTTAATCTTCTTCCTCAGTCCACCCCTTGCAATGGAAATTTTTAAAACCGCTCCCCTTCTCGTTGTGTTGGCTGCCTTGCCTCTCCACACGGTCCCGTTGCAGCCTTTCGGCCTGAAACATCGACGGCTGCTTTTCCCTGAGCAGACGCTGTTCGACCTGCTGAATTCTTCCAGCAGGCTGACCGATGCTTCCTTAAGCTGCTGAACCCTGGTCCTACACACATCAGCCAGAGGAAGCATTCCCCCACTTCTAGTCTGCTGACCGCCAGAAGAATTTTATAAATTTGGCACGGTGTTGTAATGCTATTACAGCGTAAGGGACCCAGGTTCAATTCCGCCGCTGTCCGTAAGGAGTTTGATCTCCCTATGACCTACGGGCGCTCCAGTTTCCTCCCACGTTCCAAAGACGTACAGCTTGGTAGGTTAATTGGTCACATGGGCTCGACGGGCCTGTTACCGTGCTGTATCTCTAACTAAAAAAAACTCCAGTTATGTTATCTTCTGCTCAGGCAGAGCTGAAGATGGCACTAGAGGGCAGCTTCTCCCAGCCCATCTGCAAAGCAGATTAAATTCTTCTCTCTAATGCCTCCTCTTTGCTTTTCGAGGTGGCTGGGGTCCATGTTCTACAGCTGCGCCCAAACCGTGGTTCTTCATGGCCGTGGTTTCCCGTTCTCACAGATTACCGATCGGCCGCGCTTCGAAATCTCCAGGAGTGACATGAAAGACGTGCACCCTTGCAGGGCCCTGGGGACAGCTCGATTCTCCACTAGTGTTGCCAATGGAAGCATCGCAGGAGATAGTGGGGCGCTCAGGCAATGGCTCTCCCTCTCTCGATGTTGAGAGCGAGTTTGCTCTCTCAAGTCGGGGAACTGGAAATAAAAGCGGTGCTGAAGTTGTAACGTCGAAGCAGTGAGCTGCCGGCCTCCCCTCGCACCGTGGAAGGAGTGATTCTTCGCTCTTCCTTGTTGGTGAGAGAGAGCGAGCCTGTGTGATGTCCAGCTGTTTGGTGGACAGTGTTTTGTGATGTACTGTAGACCAAGGCCTTTCTTTCAGGGCTTTGCTTTTGCTTGCATGGTGGGTGGGGGCACTGATTCTTTCTGCTGAAGTAAGGGGGGGGGGAGAGTTGATGTTTTTGCTGCTGCTTGTGTGTGAGAGGGAGGGGGGTTGGGGTTCTTATGTTTTTGCTGCCATTGGGGTTTTCTTCAGTTTCGTGGATGTCTGAGGAGAATAAGAATTTCAGGCTGTGTATTGTATACATTCTCTGATATTAAATGGAAACGTTGAAGTACTGGTTGAATACAGTCCTGTCAGTTCAATCTCTCCATCAGACTCACCGTCCCTGGAACCAATCTCCAACCATAATGAGTCCCTCTGTGGTTGCCTGCAGTTAGGTTTCACAGGAGACGTACCGAAGGACATTTTTGTCATTGTTGTCTTATGGACTTCCTCTCTTGGGCAAAAGAACAAAACCACACAGAATTTTGGATGTCGACTCACCAAGACCCTATAGAACTGTAAAAATACTTCCTTAATCCAATCTTTTAAAAGCCTAACATTTGCCTCCTAATTCCTCACTGTCCCTGTATGTTGGTATTTCGTGATTTGTGTAGAAGCCTTCCATTCACTTCAGAATTTAACAAATACTCAATCTTTAACAAAGTTGGTATTATTCATTTATAATATGGCATGAGACTTCCGGTTAAGATGGTGCTACCGAATGCATGCGGCAGCTTTCTGGTAGTGGAAAAGCTGAGAAAGCTGACTAAAAACATCACAAAAAATACCTTCTCTGAGGTAAATTGTATGAAATTATCACCTCAAACAGTGAAGGGGCGAGTAATGGCAAGGGGAGTTTGGGCGATGAGCCAAGATGGTGGGTCGCAGAATCGTTGCAGATGGTGCACTGATGCCCGTTTAACCGGCCCAGGATGCAGGTTGGATCGCACTTGTCACCAAGCTGATTTGAGGAGCATTAGGTTGGCTTTGGGCTGGGTGGCAAAGTCTGGGCCCGGAGCAAGCGTGGTCTAGGCCTGGAGCCTTTCGCCACAGCCGGGTCCCAGTGTGAGGTACGATTCACTGTTTAGACAGTTTGAATGCTGGCCCAGATCAGAGGTGAGATCCGATTTCTTTCGCTCTCCACAATGCTCTTTCCTCTCACCAGAACACCGGTGCCTTCTGCTGTCCATCATTTGTTCAATTTAAATGAAAACACAGAGTGTCAGGATCTGGGGTGACAGCCGATTTCATTCGCTCTCCACAATGGTCACTCCTCTCTCTCTATGGTGCTGATGCTATGAAGACTTCCCCAGCTGCTGTGCTCCATGCCAGCTAATATGATGAACTGATAAATGAGGCTTTGGGCCTTCTCTGGGTTTCAGATCTGAGGACTCAGTTTTTGGTTCGGATTGTTGTTGTTGGCTTCAATGGTTTGCATGATGTGTTTTTTTTTTACTTCTTTCTCATGTAATAGGTGTTGGTCTTTTATTTTATTCTTTTTTTCCACTTTAATTGGGTTCTTTCAGGTTTCTTGCTTTCTGGCTACCTGTGAGCCAAGAGATCTCAAGGTTGTATAATTTATGCATTCTTTGATATTAATTTAGCTTTGGATGTTACATATTCTATATTACATTTAATGATATTCCATCTGCCATTTTCTCACCTTGCCCACACCTCACCCAAAGACATCATCCTCCATCCTCCCCTCAGTTAAATCACCGAGAATGGCTTAGGGCCTAAACGCCAATCACTGGAGCCTTCTATGGGTTACAGCTTGAAGATTATTCACTTTCCTTGACGCAACAACCAATGCTCTCTCCATGGAGCTTGTGTGAAGGAAAATTGCAATATCTGCTTTTCAGAATCAGGTTTAGTATCACTGGCGTGTGTGGTGAAATTTGTTGCTTTGCAGCAGCAGTACTTTGCAATAAGCAATAATAAAATGAACTATAATTTACATATAGAAATGTTTTAAAAATTAAATTAACTAAGTAATGCAAGGGGAGAGCAAAAAAACCCATCGAGGTAGTGTACATGGGTTCATTGTCCATTCAGAGATCTGTCGGTGGTGGGGAAGAAACTGCTGGTTTAATGTTGAGTGTGTGCCTTCAGGCTCCTGTACCTCTTCTGTGATGGTGGCAATGAGAAGAGGGCGTGTCCTGGGCGATGGGGCCCTTGATGATGGATGCCGCCTTTTTGAGGCATTGCCTTTTGATGCTGGAAAGGCTCGTGCCCGCGATGGAGCTGACAATGTTCTGCAGCTTGTTCAGATGCCACGCAGTGACTGCCCCATACCAGACAGTGATGAATGCTCTCCACAGTACATCTGTGGAAGCTTGCAAGAGCCTTTGGTGTCATACCAAGTCTCCTCAGACTCCTAATGAAACATAGCTGCTGTCGTGCCCTCTTTGTCATTGCCCAGGATAGATGTTGACCATCTATGAGCTTGAAACTGCTCACCATTTTCACTTCTGATCCCTCGCGGAGGACCGGGGTGCGTTCCCTCAGTCCCCACTCCCAAAGGCCATAATCAATTCTTTGGTCTCACTGATACCGAGTGCAAGGTTGTTGTTGCACCACCACTCAACCAGCTGATCGATCTCGCTCCTCGTCACCATCTGAAATTCTGCCAGCTATAGTTGAGTTGTTACCGATGGCCTTCGAGCTGTGCTTAGCCACATGGTTGTGGCTGTGGAGAGCAATGGGTTAACCACACATCCTTGAGGAGCACCAGTGTTGATTGTCAGCAAGGAGGAAATGTTATTTCCTATCCACGTCGTGTGCGGTCTCCCGTTCTAAGAACACAACTCCTCCGTAATTCTGGCTAACCATCATTTGCATACACCTAACGTTACTGACCAAGCTAATGTGGGATGTTAGTCAGACGTCTCCCAGAAATCCAATCAGACAGGTACTAGTTGCTCTTCATTAATTCTACTGACCATATTGTCAAAGCAATCCAGGAGATCAGTTACTTGCCTTTCATACCGTAAATCTGTTTGCCTTCGCTCCTATTATTCTTTATGGTCACCAGACATTACTTCCATTATCACGTCCAGCATTTTCCCTACTACTGCTAGCAACAGATTAGTTGTTTATTTTCTCCCATTTCCCAAAGGGAGTCCTCGAGCAGGATTCCCTAAAAGTTAACTTGCAGATTGAGTCAGTGGTGAGGAAGGAAAATGCAATGTCAGCATTCGCTTTGGGAGGACTAGAATATAAAGCAAGGATGTGATGCTGAGGCTTTATAAGGCATTGGTCAGACTGCACTTAGAGTATTGTGAGCAGTTTTGGGCCCCTTATCTAAGAAAGGATGTGCTGGTATTGGAGAGGATCCAGAGGAGATTTGCAAGGATGATCCCAGGAATGAAAGGGTTAATGGCTTGAAGGCTCTGGGCCTGTACTTTCTCTGGCGTTTAGAAGAATGAGGGGAATCTCTTTGAAAATTGAATGGTCTAGGTGCAGTGAACATGGGGTGTATGTTTCCTATAGGACCAGAGGGCACAGCCTCAGAATAGAGGGACAAGCCTTTAAAACAGAGAAGAGGAGAAATTTCTTTAACCACAGGGTAGTGAATCTATGGAATCCAAGGCCACAGATGGATGCAGACACCAAATCATTGGGTATACTTAAAGTGGAGATTGATAGGTTCTTGATTAGTAAGGTTGTCAAAGGTTATGGGGAGAAGACAGGAGAATGGGGTCAAGAGGAATGATAAATCAGACATGATGGAATGGCGGAGAAAATTCAGTGGGCTGAATGGTCTAATTCTGCAACTTATTGTCTCCAATCCAATTGTCAGGGTCCGGTCCTAAATCCGCATTCCGGGTCTCGATCCGGTCCGAGTGCTCCGGACTCCGGGTCTTGCAACTGTCCCTCCCAGCCCCTTTGAGCCTGTTAAGATCAACCTGGATCAAGGAGGCACACCTGTGGCCAATTTGGCTGCAGGTGTTTATAAGGGGCCGTGGGACGGAGACCGGGTGGGTGGTTGTTTTGTTCTGCCCTGCTTGGAATCCTGCTCTGCCCTGGTTGCTGGACTGTTCTGTATATGCTCTATCCGGTTGGTCTTGTTCCCCTGCTTCTCTCCTGTGCGCTGGTCCTGCTGTTCTGCCTCATTCTCCTTGCCTGTGCCGCCACGCTGTTGGTTGCCTTTCCCAATTTACCAATGTACCCGGTGGATCACTGTAGTTTTGCTGCTTACCCTGGACCCAGCTTCCTACCTGTTGCCTCCGTCGGGCGGCTCCGGCCGGACTGCCGCTGTCCGGTGGGGGTTCTGCCCCTTCCACCTATTGCTCCCTAAGGGTGGTCCCCTGCACCTGCCCAGGTGTCCGCGACTGGCCCAGGCTTCTGTGTTCCCGCCTGGGAGGCGGCCCTGCCCGGGATCCCTGCGGTCCGCCATGAGGAACCTGACTGCCTCGTCTGAAGTCCGGGATCCTCCGGCCTGCCTGCCTCGTCTGAACTCCGGGATCCAGCCCTACCTGCATTAACCCTTACATGCCATGGCATCCCCATCCTGTCTTCCCCCTAGTACTTCAGTGTCTGTGTCCTGCGTTTGGGTCCATCCGGCCCCCGTTCCTGACACCAATATATTCTTGGTGAATTTTTTTCATTCCTGTGGGTGGTGATAAATTGCATTTTGAGCACAACTCATTTGCAGAACACTCCAATGAACTCCATAGAGAAACACTTCAATTAAACAGCAACTAATGTGCAAACAACAAGTCCACCGCTAGCTCAGACCAGATATCTCTCCTGCAAAGGAAGTGCCTGGTAAATCTGTCCAAGGGACGGGACACTAAATAACAGCAACTGGACAAATCAGTCCAACATCCAAAGAGACAGCATATCAAATGGACCACAAAAAGTAGTAGATACAGCCCAGTCCATCGCAGGCAAAACTCTCCTCACCATTGAGTACCTCTACAAGGAGCACTGCCACAAGAAATGACCCTCACCATCCAGGCCATGCTCTCTCCTCACTGCTGCCATCCGGAAGGAGGTACAGGAGCCTCAGGTCCCACACCACCAGGGTCAGGAACAGTTATCACCCCTCACCCTTCAGGTTCCTGAACCAGCGTGGACAATTCACTCATCCCAACACTGAACTGATTCCAGAACCTGTGAACTCACTCTCAAGGACTTCAGAACTTATGGCCTCAGTTTTTCAAAAAAAATCCACATATATAAATATATTTTCAAAAAATGTATTAAAATTATAACAAATATATATACAAAAAATAGTTGTGTGTATATATCTATATATATACACATACACTTATTTTATATATAAAGCAATTTATTTTTTTGTATTTGCACAGTTCGTCTTTGTTGTGTCTTTCCTGATGCATTTCTAATTTCCAGATCTCATTGTTTAACTGACAGTTCTCAGCTGTTGTTGATTGCTCATTATCGCGTTGCTAATCAGTTAGCTTTCGTCGTCAGGGTGGCCATTTTATATCGTTTGTACATTTCAGTTTGCTAGAAGCAATTTGTTGGAAGTCGGGGAAGTTTTGATCAATATTTGAATCAGCCTTTCATTAGAACGTCGAGAAGTACTGTCTTTTTACACCAGCTCCTTGCGTGCTGTAACACGTTGGTGAATGATAAAACCTGTCCGTACCTCCAGATGAACTCTGTCTTTCTGTGTGTTTCCCCCTAGCTGTCAGTCTGTGGTTTTGTATTGCCATGTGGTCCTGTCCCCGCTCCCGCTCTACTCCGGCCCCTGTATCACTGAGTACTCCGTCTCTCATCTGCTTCTCATTATTACCTGTATTGCTGCCACCTGTGTCTCATTGGGCTCCACCTATCATCTGCCTCTCTGTTTATTGCTCAGTGTATCTCAGTCCTGTGTTTTCACCTGTTTGTTGCCAGGTTGTGCCAGTGAATTTTCCTGAGCCTGGCCAGCATTCGTATCTGTACTCTGTCCGTCTGAATAGTGACTCTGCCTGTTTCCCGATTCTGTTTTTTTGGATTTCTCTGGATGTTTTGATCTCTGCCTGAACTTTGACGCCGACTTTGTTTACACCTCGGGATTTGTTACTCAATTAATATCACTGTGTGCACAGTACTGGGTCTGCGATTGGATCCCTGTTCCAGCGACCTGACAAAAACCACCTTCAACTACAGCTAAGTCTGCACTGGAGTCCCTCTAGAGGAAGAAGGAAAAACTCTCGAGCGAGGGAAGAGTAGCCCTCCTCTGCACATTGTTTGTCAGGCTTTGTGTGTAGTTTTTCATTAATTCTGTTGTATTTCTTTGTTCTACTGTGAATGCCCACAAGAAATCTCAGGGTTGTACATGTATGCACTTTGCTGACAAGTTTACATTGAACTTTAAACAACACAAACCAAGTATAATACAGCATAGAGACAACCCCTCGCCCCACCATCAAACACTCATTGTCACAAAAGCCATTTACAACCCCCCCCCCATATTCCTATCAACTGGCCACAGATCCCACCATTCAGCTACATAAGGAAAAATTCACCACAGCCAATTAACTTACAAACCTCCACATCGCTCAAAGATTCAAAGAACATTTATTATCAATGTATGCAGTATACGTGAGATTTGTCTTCCCGAAACAAAGAAGAACCATGGAGCCCCTTCAAAGAATATTGAACCACCCCGTCCCCACTGCAGGGCAAAAGGAATCCCGCAAATGGCAACGATAGAAAAATGAGCCAAAATACAGAAACACACAATCAAAAGGCCTATTTCAGTTCAGCTCAGTGTTCACTATCTGCAGGCCACCCCGATTAAAAATCGCCCAAACTAGCCAGAAAGAAAAGGAATAACCAGAAAACTAGAAACACATCATGAAGTGATCTAGAGTCCAATCCACGAACCATGTCCATTAGACCTTGTTCCAGCACTGCCCTTCGACGGCAAGGAGGGAGATAGAGAGATCATTCCAATGCAGGCATCATCCCTCGGGAGCAGCGAGTGAGAGGCAGAGTGAGACCGCCACACGCAGACTCCTTCCTCCAGCAGCAGTGAGCGCGCTGCCGAACACTCGCTCACCTCAATGATTTCACTCTTCCTCTGCACTTCAGTCGATGAGAAATGGAGTTGACCACGGGCTTGCACCCCGTCTCCAGGCTTCCTGGCCTCCATAACGCACACTCACGGAACCCTCTCGGAGGCAGCAAAGCGCCAGGCCCAAATACGCACGGCCAGAACGTAGATCACGGGCGCTGAGCATTAGTCGCAGGGAGCAGAACCGCACCTGAAATAAAAAGACATGAAAGAAGTGAAAGGAACAGCTTTGAAAGCCGTCTGTAAGATGCCGGCTTTGGCAGCGTTGTGCGCTGGCGCCATCTTCTTCCGGAGATCTGGAGCACCCAGAAAACGGGCCACGGGCCGAAGGTCAACTCCAAAGACCAGGACTGAATCTGAAGCTGGGTTGTTGGAGCTGCTCTTCGGCACTGCACACTCCGCCACCCCAGTATGAAGCAATGCTTGACATCCAACAAGATGGGCACCATTGGCACGTTTGAAACACTCCAAAGTTCCTTCTCCCTTTCCCCCATAAACCTAGAACAGGTACATTAATCGGACTGAGTAGGAAAACAGGGCTGAGTGAAATGCAATGTTTAGATTTGACTCTAGGGGGAGCAAAACACTACAACAGGGTAGTGATTGATTGTAAATGAACAATATCAGCACAGAAACCCAGTGCAGATAACAGACTGCTTTCACGCAATCCTTTCAACGATCACATCCTCATTGAAACATTCAAGATGTCCTGGGTACTTTGTGGGCTAGTACCCAAGATGGAGCTGACTAAATTTACAACCCTCTGCAGTTTCTTTCGGTCCTTTGCAGTAGCCACCTCCCCCACACCAGACGGTGATGCAGCCTGTCAGAATGCTCTCCACGGTACATCTATAGAAGTTTTTGAGTGTATTTGTTGACATGCCAAATATCTTCAAACTCCTAATGAAGTATAGACCCTGTCTTGCTTTCTTTATAACTGCATCGATATGTTGGGACCAGGTTAGATCCTCAGAGATCTTGGTACCCAGGGAGTTGAAACTCCTCACTCTCTCCACCTCTGATCCCTCTGAGGATTGGTATGTGTTCCTTCGTCTTACCCTTCCTGAAGTCCACAATCAGCTCTTTTGTCTTACTGATGTCGGGTGCCAGGTTATTGCTGCGACACCACTCCACTAGTTGGCATATCTCACTCCTGTACGCCCTCTCGTCACCATCTGAGATTCTACCAACAATGGCTGTATCATCAGCAAATTTGTAGATACTATTTGAGCCACACAGTCATGAGTATAGAGAGAGTAGAGCAGTGGGCTAAGCACACACCCCTGAGGTGCACCAGTGGTGATCGTCAGTGAGGAGGATATGTTATCACCAATCCGCACAGATTGTGATTTTCTGGTTAGGAAGTTGAGGATCCAATTGCAGAGGGAGGTACAGAGGCCCAGGTTCTGCAACTTCTCAATCAGGATTGTGGGAATGATGGTATTAAATGCTGAGCTCTAGTCGATGAACAGCACCCTGACATAGGTGTTTGTGTTGTCCAGGTGGTCTAAAGCCGTGTGGAGAGGCATTGAGATTGCGTCTGCCATTGACCTATTGTGGCGACAGGCAAACTGCAGTGGGCCCAGGTCCTTGCTGAGGCAGGAGTTCAGTCTAGTCATGACCAACCTCTCAAAGCATTTCATCACTGTCGATGTGAGTGCTACCGGGCGATAGTCATTAAGGGAGCCCACATTATTCTTCTACCCAACTAATGAGCTCACATCAGCTGCCTTGTGTAGAGAGAGAGAGAGAGAGCAGCCTCTGCCGGTCAGAGATGATCATGGATATTGTGTCCTAGCTGTCTGGATACCAGGAGTGTCACCGGAGTTGCCAGTCAGCGTTGAACTCAATGTCGAACTGCCTTAGGGGCTCCAGCTTTGGATTTTTCCCTCAGGATTTACTCCCAAAGCCTTCCCCGTGAGTGGGTACAGCCGCCAGGCAGCGGAGGTTTGAGATCAGAGTTTTCCTTCTCCTAGATGAGCTGCCAACCACGGCTGACAAGCCCATCTCCCCGGAGCAACCGGTTTTTAAGGCACCATTAACCGACCTTTGTCCCTTCACCTGTCAGTAGAAACGGTTCTGCCGGGCTTAGTAGCTAAGCCACACGTGAAGGCCAGGAGCTGGACTTGGTTGTCAGAGGCTGTTTGAAGCGCAAAAGTCATCAATACAGCCCAGTTCATCATGGGTGAAGCCCTCCCCAACACTGAGCACTCCACACATAGCACTGTCGCAGGAAAGCAAAATCCAGCATCAAGGACCCCCAACTATCCAGCTTATGCTCTCGTCTCAATGCTGCCATTGGGAAGAAGGGACAACAGTGTCAGGACCCACACCACCAGGTTCAGGAACAGTTATTACCCCTCAACCATCAGGCTCCGGGTCCAGAGCGAGTAACTTCACTCGCCCATCACTGAACTGTTCCCTCAACCTATGGACTCACATTCAAGAACTCTTCATCTCATGTTCTCGAAAGTTACTCTTATTTATTTCAGAATCAGGTTTGTTATCACTGGCATGTGATGTGAAATTTGTTAACTTAGCAGCAGCGGTTCAATGCAATACATAATACAGAAGAAAAAAAACAAAATAAAATAATAATAATAATAATAATAATAAATAACTAAATCACTTACAGTATACGTATATTGAATAGATTAAAAATTGTGCAAAAAGCAGAAATACTATATGTTAAAAAACTGAGGTAGTGTCCAAGGGTTCAATGTCCTTAAATAATAATATTTGTTATTATTGTTATTATAATGATTTATGTTTATCATTTTGTATTTGCACAGTTTGTGGTCTTTTGCACACTGATTGTCCACCTGTCCTGTTGGGGGCAGCCTTTCATTGATCCTATTGTGTTTCTCTGTGAATGCCCGCAAGAAACTGAATCTCAGAGTTGTATGTGCCGACATATAGGTACTTTGATAATAAACTTACTTTGAACTTTGATGAGCTGTTGGGTTGGAGCAGAATTTGTGGTGTGACTGTGCCTTTCGTAACTGTCTGCTTGTTCGGCTGATCAATAAAAAAATTTAAAATTTCACATCTCCAAACATGAGAGCTGAAAGAAGGAATGAAGCCACGTCAACTATTGAATAGCGGAACAATTGGAAGAAAGGTAAAATTAAAGTTATAAAAGTTAGAAGAGAATAAAATAAAGGTCACAAGGCCAACATCAGAGATGACTGAATTTTGATATCAATGCTCAGTGGCATGCTTAATAATTACTACAAAGGGTTACTTTCCCAGTCCATATTCAGTTACAACCTACTTGAACATTTAACTCCCTTTTGTTCTGTTTCCTCAGTAACTGTAAGGTCAGGGGAGAGGAATTTGTCTTTGGTTGCTCTCACAAACTACGTGCTGGAGTATCACTGCCAGTTGTGCTTACTTCCAGTACATTCAGTTCTATTGAAGTCCGAGGAAGCAAGCGGGCAGACTGGCAACTGATACTGTGACACACGGGTGGCGCTGGCCGCTGCGGGTATATCGTTCACTTCCGCTTCAGCCTGTCAGTGCAATGCTCCCCTTGCTATCTACTCCAGACCCGAATCTGGCAGGAGCAAAGCATGCTGGGAATGGGGAGGGTAGAGTGCCAGAGGAGGGGTGTGGGACAGGTGGCAGAGAAGAAATGCCAGGGGTAGGGGGCGGCGGGTGCAGACTCTCACATCCCTGAGACACCAGGCAAGGTCATTTGAAGCCAAAACTCCCTTCCTCTCCCTTCCCCTTTTCCCAACCATGATTCCCCTCACCCTGCCCCCTTCCCTCTCTCACTCCACAATCAAGACCCGTATCAGAATCAGGTTAATCATCACTCACATATCTCATGAGATTCGTTTTTTTATTGCGACAGCAGTGCGGTGCAAGAAGATGCACCCTTGGTATATTTATATACATTCTTAAGAGATTTGCATAGTACTGTACTTTGCATATTAATATTGCAAATAAATGTGAACAAGGGGTAAATATTTAAACTGATAATCAGACGAAATGGAAAGTTCCTTTAGTTTAACTGAAGCCCATCTGAAATCTGAGTTTCTGAGAGCTGCGTTGGTCATGGATACTGTGTTCTAGCTGTCTAGATACACAAGCCAGGGCTGTACGATATGGAGAGCAAGCTGTTGCCCATGTACAAGCTCCCCATCTCCATTCACCTGGAGAACCCAGAGGAACGGCAGAGACCGATGCAGTTTGGTGCCAGACGCGTCGCAGGAGCTGCCAGTCAGCACTGGACTCAATGTTGGACTGTCTTCAGGACTCCGGCTCTGGATCTTTCCCTCAGGGTTTACTCCCAAAGCCTTCCCCAGGAGCGGGATTAGCCCCAAGGCTGCTGAGGTTTGAGATCAGAGTTTTCCTTCTCCTAGATGAGCTGCCAACCACGGCTGACAAGCCCATCTGCCCGGAGCAACCGGTTTTAAGGTGCCAGAAACCCGCCATTGTCCCTTCTCCTGTCAGTAGAAATGGCTCTGCTGGGCTTAGTAGCTGAGCCACACGTGAAGGCCAGGAGCTGGACTTGGTTGTCAGAGGCTGTTTGAAGCACAGACCATTGGGAGAATTTAATAAGTAGTGCGAGCTTATCCCCATTGCCACCCCCGGCTACAAAATATAATCCCACAATACCACACAAGTTCTCAATTCTGTTCTTTTATGTATTTGTTTAAAATTAGCTTTGTATATATAGTGTTAATGTTATAGCACTTTTATTTCTAACTTTCCATAGGCAACAAAACAAAACACAATATGGCAAAGTTGGACAGGAGGTGCTTTGGTATCTAGTCTACCTTGGATAATATTTAAAATAATCAACCCCTCAAGTTCCTTTCTGGGTTTGAGTGAAATAGGGAAGATGACTTAAGCTGGAATATCCTGCATCTATCTGTAAGTGAGTGAGTGATTGGTGTAGAGAATTTAGTGATCTATACATTACTAATATGTCGTGTGAATCAACTCTGGATTTAGCTCTGCACGTAGTGGATCATACACTCTTTCAGTCCTTAAGTTGTGTAGTTTTGTACGGTCATTGCTGTGGCTTAGCAGCTGGGAACGTTTTCCAGTTCTGAGCTGTCACATGAATTCTATCAACCTGCCACATGCCCGATAGTGAGGTCAGCTGAGAAGATCATTGGGGTCTCTTTTCCCGCCATCACAGACATTTACACCACACTCTGCATCCGCAAAGCAAACAGCACTATGAAGGACCCCACGCACCCCTCATACAAACTCTTCTCCCTCCTGCCGTCTGGGAAAAGTCACTGAAGCATTTGGGCTCTCACGACCAGACTATGTAACAGTTTCTTCCCCCAAGCTATCAGACTCCTCAATACCCAGAGTCTAGACTGACATCTACATCATTTATTAATATATTGAAATCTGTCTTCTACTGTGCCTATGTATGGTCTTGTTTATTATTAATTAATTAATTAATTATTGTACTGCCCTGCACTGTTTTGTGCTCTTTATGTAGTCCTGTGTAGGTCTGTAGTCTAGTGTAGCTTTTATGTTGTTTTACGTAGTCTAGTGTAGCCTTGTGCTGTCTCACATAGTCCAGTGTAGTTTTGTGTTGTTTCATGTAGTGCCAGGGTCCCGGAGGAACGTTGTTTCGTTTGTACTGTGTACTGTGCCTGCAGTTTATGGTTGAAATGACAATAAAAAGTGACTTGACTTGAGTTGACCTGAGGTGCCGCAGTTCTGGTTTTGGGAAGGTTTCATGGGAGGTTTGTGGATTGGGCTCTGAGGTTCATGTTACGATACATTTCTGGTTTCTCATAACTCCATTTTTTATCAGTATTTTGTGTGATTTTGATTGGAGCGGACTGGCTCTGCGGCCCGCAGTTAACGATTCTAAACTGGACTGAACTGAATATTCCTGGACTGGTTCAATTACTCTGAGATTTGATGTTTTATATTCTGTGTTTTTTGCTGATTTTTTTTTTACCATTTATGCGTTTTGTTCATTTTTTTTGCACATTGGACATCGGATGTTTTCCTGGAATGGTATTTCTTTGTTTTGTGGCTGCCCGTGGGAAGACCAGCCTCAGGTCTGTGGGTACTGATGCACCATCAATAACTCTCGGAGACGTGAGGCGAGAGATGGGCTTTTATTATACTGGGGTCTGCGGGAGGGGGTGGAGGGGGGGTTGTCCAGACAGGTATATGTAGTTCACCACATACCGGGGTCAGTGGGAGGAGCCACAGGAGCAGTCAGCGGGGGGTCTGTGGGAGGAGCCACAGGAGCAGTCAGCAGGGGGTCTGTGGGAGGAGCCACAGGAGCAGTCAGCAGGGTCTGTGGGAGGAGCCACAGGAGCTGTCAGCAGGGGTCTGTGGGAGGAGCCACAGAAGCAGTCAGCAGGGGTCTGTGGGAGGAGCCACAGGAGCAGTCAGCAGGGTCTGTGGGAGGAGCCACAGAAGCAGTCAGCAGGGGTCTGTGGGAGGAGCCACAGGAGCAGTCAGCAGGGGTCTGTGGGAGGAGCCACAGGAGCAGTCAGCAGGGTCTGTGGGAGGAGCCACAGAAGCAGTCAGCAGGGGGTCTGTGGGAGGAGCCACAGGAGCAGTCAGCAGGGGTCTGTGGGAGGAGCCACAGGAGCAGTCAGCAGGGGTCAGTGGGAGGAGCCACAGGAGCAGTCAGCAGGGGGTCTGTGGGAGGAGCCACAGGAGCAGTCAGCGGGGGGTCTGTGGGAGGAGCCACAGGAGCAGTCAGCAGGGGTCTGTGGGAGGAGCCACAGGAGCAGTCAGCAGGGGTCTGTGGGAGGAGCCACAGGAGCAGTCAGCGGGGGGTCTGTGGGAGGAGCCACAGGAGCAGTCAGCAGGGGTCTGTGGGAGGAGCCACAGGAGCAGTCAGCAGGGGTCTGTGGGAGGAGCCACAGGAGCAGTCAGCAGGGGTCAGTGGGAGGAGCCACAGGAGCAGTCAGCAGGGGTCTGTGGGAGGAGTCAGCAGAGGGTTTGTGGGAGGAGCCACAGGAGCAGTCAGCAGGGGTCAGTGGGAGGAGCCACAGGAGCAGTCAGCAGGGGGTCTGTGGGAGGAGCCACAGGAGCAGTCAGCAGGGGACTGTGGGAGGAGCCACAGGAGCAGTCAGCGGGAGGTCAGTGGGAGGAGCCACAGGAGCAGTCAGCGGGGGGGTCTGTGGGAGGAGCCACAGGAGCAGTCAGCGGGAGGTCTGTGGGAGGAGCCACAGGAGCAGTCAGCAGGGTCTGTGGGAGGAGCCACAGGAGCAGTCAGCAGGGGTCTGTGGGAGGAGCCACAGGAGCAGTCAGCAGGGGTCTGTGGGAGGAGCCACAGGAGCAGTCAGCAGGGTCTGTGGGAGGAGCCACAGGAGCAGTCAGCAGGGGTCTGTGGGAGGAGCCACAGGAGCAGTCAGCAGGGTCTGTGGGAGGAGCCACAGGAGCAGTCAGCAGGGGGGGGGGTCTGTGGGAGGAGCCACAGGAGCAGTCAGCAGGGGTCTGTGGGAGGAGCCACAGGAGGAGTCAGCAGGGGTCTGTGGGAGGAGCCACAGGAGCAGTCAGCGGGGGGTCTGTGGGAGGAGCCACAGGAGCAGTCAGCAGGGGTCAGTGGGAGGAGCCACAGGAGCAGTCAGCGGGTCAGTGGGAGGAGCCACAGGAGCAGTCAGCAGGGGGTCTGTGGGAGGAGCCACAGGAGCAGTCAGCGGGTCAGTGGGAGGAGCCACAGGAGCAGTCAGCAGGGGTCTGTGGGAGGAGCCACAGGAGCAGTCAGCCGGGGTCAGTGGGAGGAGCCACAGGAGCAGTCAGCGGGTCAGTGGGAGGAGCCACAGGAGCAGTCAGCAGGGGGTCAGTGGGAGGAGCCACAGGAGCAGTCAGCGGGAGGTCTGTGGGAGGAGCCACAGGAGCAGTCAGCGGGGGGTCTGTGGGAGGAGCCACAGGAGCAGTCAGCAGGGGTCTGTGGGAGGAGCCACAGGAGCAGTCAGCAGGGGTCTGTGGGAGGAGCCACAGGAGCAGTCAGCAGGGGTCTGTGGGAGGAGCCACAGGAGCAGTCAGCAGGGTCTGTGGGAGGAGCCACAGGAGCAGTCAGCAGGGGTCTGTGGGAGGAGCCACAGGAGCAGTCAGCAGGGTCTGTGGGAGGAGTCACAGGAGCAGTCAGCAGGGGGGGGGGTCTGTGGGAGGAGCCACAGGAGCAGTCAGCAGGGGTCTGTGGGAGGAGCCACAGGAGGAGTCAGCAGGGGTCTGTGGGAGGAGCCACAGGAGCAGTCAGCGGGGGGTCTGTGGGAGGAGCCACAGGAGCAGTCAGCAGGGGTCAGTGGGAGGAGCCACAGGAGCAGTCAGCGGGTCAGTGGGAGGAGCCACAGGAGCAGTCAGCAGGGGGTCTGTGGGAGGAGCCACAGGAGCAGTCAGCGGGTCAGTGGGAGGAGCCACAGGAGCAGTCAGCAGGGGTCTGTGGGAGGAGCCACAGGAGCAGTCAGCAGGGGTCAGTGGGAGGAGCCACAGGAGCAGTCAGCGGGTCAGTGGGAGGATCCACAGGAGCAGTCAGCAGGGGGTCTGTGGGAGGAGCCACAGGAGCAGTCAGCAGGGGTCTGTGGGAGGAGCCACAGGAGCAGTCAGCGGGGGGTCTGTGGGAGGAGCCACAGGAGCAGTCAGCAGGGGGTCTGTGGGAGGAGTCACAGGAGCAGTCAGCAGGGGTCAGTGGGAGGAGCCACAGGAGCAGTCAGCAGGGGGTCTGTGGGAGGAGCCACAGGAGCAGTCAGCAGGGGTCAGTGGGAGGAGCCACAGGAGCAGTCAGCGGGTCAGTGGGAGGAGCCACAGGAGCAGTCAGCAGGGGGTCTGTGGGAGGAGCCACAGGAGCAGTCAGCGGGAGGTCTGTGGGAGGAGCCACAGGAGCAGTCAGCAGGGGGTCTGTGGGAGGAGTCACAGGAGCAGTCAGCGGGGGTCTGTGGGAGGAGCCACAGGAGCAGTCAGCAGGGGTCTGTGGGAGGAGCCACAGGAGCAGTCAGCAGGGGTCTGTGGGAGGAGCCACAGGAGCAGTCAGCAGGGTCTGTGGGAGGAGCCACAGGAGCAGTCAGCAGGGGGTCTGTGGGAGGAGCCACAGGAGCAGTCAGCAGGGGTCAGTGGGAGGAGCCACAGGAGCAGTCAGCGGGTCAGTGGGAGGAGCCACAGGAGCAGTCAGCAGGGGGTCTGTGGGAGGAGCCACAGGAGCAGTCAGCGGGAGGTCTGTGGGAGGAGCCACAGGAGCAGTCAGCAGGGGGTCTGTGGGAGGAGTCACAGGAGCAGTCAGCGGGGGTCTGTGGGAGGAGCCACAGGAGCAGTCAGCAGGGGTCTGTGGGAGGAGCCACAGGAGCAGTCAGCAGGGGTCTGTGGGAGGAGCCACAGGAGCAGTCAGCAGGGTCTGTGGGAGGAGTCACAGGAGCAGTCAGCAGGGGGGGGTCTGTGGGAGGAGCCACAGGAGCAGTCAGCAGGGGTCTGTGGGAGGAGCCACAGGAGGAGTCAGCAGGGGTCTGTGGGAGGAGCCACAGGAGCAGTCAGCGGGGGGTCTGTGGGAGGAGCCACAGGAGCAGTCAGCAGGGGTCTGTGGGAGGAGCCACAGGAGCAGTCAGTGGGTGGGGGGGGGGCGTGTCCAGACAGGAATACGTAGTTCACCACAGGTACTGCATACATACTCCGCTAATCAATCTACTTCCAACAGTCAGCTTTGAAGTTGGAAGTACACAGTGGTCTGTGACCAACGTGGGCAAATTCCAGTTCGGGAAGGACATGGAGATGGAGGATGTAAACATTATAATAAGCTCAGTAAGGACATACTGTAAATGATCAGTTCGCAGCTGAATTATTGGTGCAAGTTTATTTATTGAAGCATTGGAGAAATATTGGCAGAGCAAGTTAAAACATTAGAATTACAATATAGATGTCATTACGAATGTCACCCAACCTGGCGAATCATAGAGTCGTACAGTACAGGCACAGGCCTATCGGCCCATCTCGTCCATGCTAACATTTACTCAAATCCTATTTGATCCTATGGGGAGAACGAGCAGACTCCACGTTGCCAGCAACCATGACCAGGATTGAATCGGGGTCACTGGGGCCCAGTTGGCCGTGCCACTGAGCAGCACATCAGTGGACAGTCTCAGAGCTGCTGCAACGTTGAAACGAGCAACAACAGGGCCGTGTGGAGTGAGGGTGTTCACTCCGACTCACAGGGTGGGAGGAGTGAGGGTGTTCACTCTGACTCACAGTGTGTGTGGAGTGAGGGTGTTCACTCCGACTCACAGGGTGTGTGGAGTGAGGGTGTTCACTCCGACTCACAGGGTGGGAGGAGTGAGGGTGTTCACTCTGACTCACAGGGTGTGTGGAGTGAGGGTGTTCACTCCGACTCACAGGGTGTGTGGAGTGAGGGTGTTCACTCTGACTCACAGGGTGTGTGGAGCGAGGGTGTTCACTCCGACTCACAGGGTGGGAGGAGTGAGGGTGTTCACTCTGACTCACAGGGTGTGTGGAGTGAGGGTGTTCACTCCGACTCACAGGGTGTGTGGAGTGAGGGTGTTCACTCTGACTCACAGGGTGTGTGGAGCGAGGGTGTTCACTCCGACTCACAGGGTGGGAGGAGTGAGGGTGTTCACTCTGACTCACAGGGTGTGTGGAGTGAGGGTGTTCACTCCGACTCACAGGGTGTGTGGAGTGAGGGTGTTCACTCCGACTCACAGGGTGGGAGGAGTGAGGGTGTTCACTCTGACTCACAGGGTGTGTGGAGTGAGGGTGTTCACTCCGACTCACAGGGTGTGTGGAGTGAGGGTGTTCACTCCGACTCACAGGGTGTGTGGAGCGAGGGTGTTCACTCCGACTCACAGGGTGTGAGGACTGAGGGTGTTCACTCCGACTCACAGGGTGGGAGGAGTGAGGGTGTTCACTCTGACTCACAGGGTGTGTGGAGTGAGGGTGTTCACTCCGACTCACAGGGTGTGTGGAGTGAGGGTGTTCACTCTGACTCACAGGGTGTGTGGAGCGAGGGTGTTCACTCCGACTCACAGGGTGTGAGGACTGAGGGTGTTCACTCCGACTCACAGGGTGTGTGGAGCGAGGGTGTTCACTCCGACTCACAGGGTGGGAGGAGTGAGGGTGTTCACTCTGACTCACAGGGTGTGTGGAGTGAGGGTGTTCACTCCGACTCACAGGGTGTGTGGAGTGAGGGTGTTCACTCTGACTCACAGGGTGTGTGGAGCGAGGGTGTTCACTCCGACTCACAGGGTGTGAGGACTGAGGGTGTTCACTCTGACTCACAGGGTGTGTGGAGTGAGGGTGTTCACTCCGACTCACAGGGTGTGTGGAGTGAGGGTGTTCACTCTGACTCACAGGGTGTGTGGAGCGAGGGTGTTCACTCCGACTCACAGGGTGTGAGGACTGAGGGTGTTCACTCCGACTCACAGGGTGTGAGGACTGAGGGTGTTCACTTCAAGTCACAGGGTGTGTGGAGTGAGGGTGTTCACTTCGAGTCACAGGCTGTGTGGAGTGAGGGTGTTCACTCTGACTCACAGGGTGTGTGGAGTGAGGGTGTTCACTCCGACTCACAGGCTGTGTGGAGTGAGGGTGTTCACTCTGACTCACAGGGTGTGTGGAGTGAGGGTGTTCACTCCGACTCACAGGGTGTGTGGAGTGAGGGTGTTCACTCTGACTCACAGGGTGTGTGGAGCGAGGGTGTTCACTCCGACTCACAGGGTGTGAGGACTGAGGGTGTTCACTTTGACTCACAGGCTGTGTGGAGTGAGGGTGTTCACTCTGACTCACAGGGTGTGTGGAGTGAGGGTGTTCACTTCAAGTCACAGGGTGTGTGGAGTGAGGGTGTTCACTCCGACTCACAGGCTGAGTGGACTGAGGGTGTTCAGCGGGCATCCGAGGGAGAGGATGTGAGTTTTCCCAGAGACTGGTTTTGGGACCTCGATTGTGTGAGGTACATTTAAAGTGACTTGGACTAAAAATGGGGTGAATCTTGCTTTTCAAGAACAGAAGCTAGTAGATGGCTGAAAAACACTGCTGAGGTTGTGGGGGGAAGCAGATAGGATTGTGGCAGTTAAGAGGCACTTGAACAGGCAGATCGTGGAGGGATATTGACCCTGTACAAGCAGAAGCGAGCTTGGTTTGGCTTTGTGGTCGGCATGGAGCTAACAGGCCGAAGGGCTTGTACTGGTCTGTGAGAAGTGGCTGGGTGCTTTCAGGCCATGCCAGGACCGGGGGTTTAATAGCAGCCCGCCGGGAAGATCTTCACCTCTTTGTCAGGGTGCAACCTCTGCTGCAGTGCCCACTCTAACTCCTCCACCCCCAGGACCCGCACCTCGCCAGGCTGGAGAGCCTCCAGCCCCTCTGCCAGGTCGGCTGGCTCCTTCCCATCGTTGTGGGCCAAAGCAGCTCCGCTCTTCCCCCCGGCACAGCAGTAAGCCGACCAGACGAGCTGCGGGACGGCCTCTCTCTGCTCCTTCGGCCCGGGGATCCACACGTCGTGGCGGTAGGGCACGGCGCCCGTCACCAGGTGCACCGCCACGTTGGCGCACTGCTGCTGGAGGAGCTGGGCCGTGGCCCGCTCCTGGCGGGCCCAGGCGCCGCTGTTGAAGGCCTGTGTCTGGGGCACGGTGTTGGTGAGGGTGTAGGTGGCACTGCGGCTGGTGTAGCTGCCCTGGTAGCTGTTGGGGTTCAGGTGTCCTCGGCTGTAGTAGCTGCCGTAGTACTTGATGTCATATCTGACCTCCACCGGTTGGCTCTGCCGGATGGCCTCTTGGTTCTTCACGTTCTTCGTTATATGGCGCATGTCGGCACTGGTGCTCCAGTTAACCAGCTGAAAGAGAGACCAATCACACAGGTCACTCAGGAATCCATTACACTGACACCTTGAGGAATAAACCAGGAAACTAATGGAAAGGGAGTGTCTCCCCCCCCCCCCCACCCCCATGGAGAGAAGACCAGAGCTGACCTCTCCTGTCAGCAGTTCAAGGATAGCTTCTACCCGGCTGCTATCAGGCTCTTGGAAAGACCTAGTGCAATAATCTCAATCTACATCTCTGTGCCCCTTGGCAGCTTATCTGCTGCATCTTGGCCACTGACCTCTGGAGTATCCAGGACATCTTCAAGGAGAGATGCCTCAAAAAGGTCCCCTCGTCACCCAGGACCCCGTCACCCTCTTCTCATTGCTACCATCAGGGAGGAGGTACAGAAGCCTGAAGGCACCCACTCAGTGATTCAGGAACAGCTTCTTAGAATAGATAATTAGACAGAATTTATTTAAAATCTAACAACGTGAGGGGGTAAAAATCTTTCGCAATGTTCAGACGTGAATTTCTAAGTCTAATAGCTGGTAGAGAGAAGCTGTCCCGTAGCCTGTTGGTCCTGGCTTTAATGCTGTGGTACTGTTTGCCTGACGGGAGCAGCTGAAACAGTTTATGGTTGGGGTGACAGATGTCCCTGATGATCTTCCACGCCTTCTTTCTGCACCCGCTGCTATAAATGTCCTCAGTGGAGGGATGTTCACATCCCCGTCATCAGATTTCTGAATGGACATTGAACCATGAACACTGCCTCTCTACTTTTTAATTTCAATTTTTGCACTGCCCATTTAATTTAACCATTTAATATATAAACACACTGCAATTCATGATTTTTCTCTATCAATATGTATTGTATTGTACTGCTACCACGAGGACAACAAATTTCACGCCACGTACTGGTGATATTAAGCCTGTCTCTGTAACTGTAACACAAGATTGGTCACTCTGTGTTCCCGGTTAATTCCTCAGTGGATTGATCTGTGTAAGTGGCGGAAACAAAAGCTTTTCGCTGTATCCCTGTCACGTGACAATAATGAACCAATTGCATTGCTTGCTGAGGGTCTGAAGCCTTCGCTACCAGGCTTCACGCTCAACAAAAATATCATAAACACAAGAGGTTCTGCAGATGCTGGAGGAACTCAGCAGGCCAGGCAGCATCTACGGAGAGGAATAGACAGTCGACGTTTCGCGCCGTGACCCGACTTCAGGACTGAAAAGGAAGGGAAGGGAGAAGAAGCTGGAATAAGAAGATGTGTGGAGGGGGAGTACAAGCTGGCTGCTGATAGGTGAGACTAGGTGATGTGGGGTAAGAAGCTGGCAGGGGATAGGTGGAAGAGGCGAAGTGCTGAACAAGAAGGAATCTGATAGGAGATAATACCGATATCAGATCAGCCACCCGATAAACTCTGAAAAGACAGGAAACAGTCTAGGAGAGGCCTACGCTCACTGCCACTCCTCGCCTGCAGCTCTTTCCCTCTCTGGCACTTTTACTTTACCCTTCTCAAACTCTCCCCTGGTCACTCTGGCTCCTCCCACTCTCTCCGTCACTCGGGCCCTCTCATCGCCTCAACCATTCTCTCTCCCTCTACCCTCCTCCCTCACATTTTCCCGCTGGTGTCTCCCTCTCTCCTTCCCTCCCCTCCCTTTCGTCATTTCCCTTTCATCCTCTCCCTCTGATCAGCAAATAATTTAATCCACCCGGAACCATTCAGCAAGCAGCCTGTATGGATAATTTGCTGGCAATTCCCGGCCCTGAGGGGTGACGGGGATAATCCCAGCCGGTCTCTCATTGACCACATCCTATCCCAGCTCACCTTCGCTGTCTCGGCAGGCAGTGTGAGCTGAGGTGTGTGCTCAGCAGGGCGGACAGTGGTTACAGGATGGTCAGTGATTACAGAGCGGACAGTGATTACAGGGCGGTCAGTGATTACAGGGTGGACAGTGATTACAGGGCGGTCAGTGGTTACAGGGCGGTCAGTGGTTACAGGGTGAACAGTGGTTACAGGGTGGACAGTGATTACAGGGGGGGTCAGTGATTACAGGGTGGACAGTGATTACAGGACGGTCAGTGATTACAGGGCGGTCAGTGGTTACAGGGCGGTCAGTGATACAGGGCGGACAGTGATTACAGGGCGGTCAGTGGTTACAGGGTGGACAGTGATTACAGAGCAGACAGTGATTACAGGGTGGACAGTGATTACAGGGCGGTCAGTGATTACAGGGTGGACAGTGATACAGGGCGGACAGTGGTTACAGGGCGGACAGTGGTTACAGGATGGTCAGTGGTTACAGAGCAGACAGTGATTACAGGGCGGTCAGTGATTACAGGGTGGACAGTGGTTACAGGGCGGTCAGTGATACAGGGCGGACAGTGGTTACAGGGCGGTCAGTGATACAGGGCGGTCAGTGGTTACAGGGTGGACAGTGATTACAGGGCGGTCAGTGATACAGGGCAGACAGTGGTTACAGGGCGGACAGTGGTTTCAGGATGGTCAGTGGTTACAGAGCAGACAGTGATTACAGGGCGGTCAGTGGTTACAGGGTGGACAGTGATTACAGGGCGGTCAGTGATACAGGGCAGACAGTGGTTACAGGATGGTCAGTGATACAGGGCGGACAGTGGTTACAGGGCGGTCAGTGATTACAGGGCGGTCAGTGGTTACAGGGTGGACAGTGATTACAGGGCGGTCAGTGATACAGGGCGGACAGTGGTTACAGGGCGGTCAGTGATACAGGGCGGACAGTGGTTACAGGGCGGTCAGTGATTACAGGGCGGTCAGTGATTACAGAGCGGTCAGTGATACAGGGCGGACAGTGATTACAGGGCGGACAGTGGTTACAGGGCGGTCAGTGATTACAGGGCGGTCAGTGGTTACAGGGTGGTCAGTGATACAGGGCGGACAGTGATTACAGGACGGTCAGTGATTACAGGATGGTCAGTGATACAGGGCGGTCAGTGATAGGGCGGTCAGTGATTACAGGGCAGTCGGTGGTTACAGGGTGGTCAGTGATACAGGGCGGACAGTGATTACAGGTCGGTCAGTGATTACAGGATGGTCAGTGATACAGGGCGGTCAGTGGTTACAGGGTGGACAGTGATTACAGAGCAGACAGTGATTACAGGGTGGACAGTGATTACAGGGCGGTCAGTGATTACAGGGTGGACAGTGATACAGGGCGGACAGTGGTTACAGGGCGGACAGTGGTTACAGGATGGTCAGTGGTTACAGAGCAGACAGTGATTACAGGGCGGTCAGTGATTACAGGGTGGACAGTGGTTACAGGGCGGTCAGTGATACAGGGCGGACAGTGGTTACAGGGCGGTCAGTGATTACAGGGCGGTCAGTGGTTACAGGGTGGACAGTGATTACAGGGCGGTCAGTGATACAGGGCAGACAGTGGTTACAGGATGGTCAGTGATACAGGGCGGACAGTGGTTACAGGGCGGTCAGTGATTACAGGGCGGTCAGTGGTTACAGGGTGGACAGTGATTACAGGGCGGTCAGTGATTACAGGGCGGTCAGTGGTTACAGGGTGGACAGTGGTTACAGGATGGTCAGTGATACAGGGCGGACAGTGATTACAGGGCGGTCAGTGATACAGGGCGGACAGTGGTTACAGGGCGGTCAGTGATACAGGGCAGACAGTGGTTACAGGGCGGTCAATGATTACAGGGCGGTCAGTGATTACAGGGCGGACAGTGGTTACAGGGCGGTCAGTGATTACAGGGCGGTCAGTGATTACAGGGCAGTCAGTGGTTACAGGGCGGTCAGTGATACAGGGCGGACAGTGATTACAGGGCGGTCAGTGGTTACAGGGTGGACAGTGATTACAGAGCAGACAGTGATTACAGGGTGGACAGTGATTACAGGGCGGTCAGTGATTACAGGGCGGTCAGTGGTTACAGGGCGGTCAGTGGTTACAGGGTGGACAGTGGTTACAGGGTGGACAGTGATTACAGGGGGGGGTCAGTGATTACAGGGTGGACAGTGATTACAGGACGGTCAGTGATTACAGGGCGGTCAGTGGTTACAGGGTGGACAGTGATTACAGGGTGGTCGGTGATTACAGAGCGGACGGTGATTACAGAGTGGACACTGATTACAGGGTGGACAGTGATTACAGGGTGGACAGTGATTACAGGACAGTCAGTGATTACAGGGCGGTCAGTGGTTACAGGGTGGACAGTGATTACAGGGCGGTCAGTGATTACAGAGTGGACACTGATTACAGGTTGGACAGTGATTACAGGGTGGTCGGTGATTACAGAGTGGACACTGATTACAGAGCGGACGGTGATTACAGAGTGGACACTGATTACAGGGTGGATAGTGATTACAGGGTGGTCGGTGATTACAGAGTGGACACTGATTACAGGGTGGACAGTGATTACAGGGTGGTCGGTGATTACAGAGCGGACGATGATTACAGAGTGGACAGTGTTTACAAGGTGGACACTGATTACAGGGTGGTCAGTGATTACAGGGTGGTCAGTGGTTACAGAGTGGACACTGATTACAGGGTGGTCAGTGATTACAGGGTGGTCAGTGGTTACAGAGTGGACACTGATTACAGGGTGGTCAGTGATTACAGAACGGACGGTGATTACAGAGTGGACAGTGATTACAGGGTGGACAGTGATTACAGGGTGGCCAGTGATTACAGAGCGGACGGTGATTACAGAGTGGACAGTGTTTACAAAGTGGACAGTGATTACAGGACGGTCAGTGATTACAGGACGGTCAGTGGTTACAGAGTGGACAGTGATTACAGGATGGTCAGTGATTACAGGGCAGGAGGGGTTCCTATCGCCAGCAATGTGGGGTATAAACTGTACGTTGTACCCCTCAGGTTCAAGACTGAGATGGAGACCGCCCCTTCATTCCAGAGTGAGGAATGGGGGTGCGGGGTGTGGGGGGTAGTGATGAGCAGGGTAGAGGAGGTTAGTGAGTGGGGAGGCTCTGGTGGGGTGTCTGCTGAATTGCGAGGGGGAGGGTGGGTATGATAAGGTCGGGACAGATGGACCAGTGGGGCTGGAGGCTGCCAGTGGTAGAGGGTTAGTGTGAAAGGCAGTCCGGTCTACACGGAGGCAGAGGCTGATGGGGAGATGGAGGAGGGTTCGCTGAGAAATCAGAGGGCACAAGTTGTCAGCAAAGAGAGAACACGTCCCCGTACCCATTGCTGCCAGTGGCAGGGTCGGCCGTCTGCCTGAGGGCTGCCCGTGACCAGCAGGACGCCACCAGCCACTCAGGCCAGTCCTCGGCCGACCCCGGCCGCAGC